>NW_016107756.1:1721516-1725422 GCF_001604975.1 Cebus imitator | reverse complement strand
AGCCTCCTTAGTAGCTGGGATTACAGGCACGTGCCACCATGCCCAGATAATTTTTGTATTTTTAGTAGAGACGGGGTTTCACCATGTTGACCAGGATGGTCTCGATCTCCTGACCTCGTGATCCACCCGCCTCGGCCTCCCAAAGTGCTGGGATTACAGGCTTGAGCCACTGCGCCCGGCCGAAATCCGCCTCTTCAGAACAGCGTTCCCATCCTTGGCTTCAGCCGAACCCGTCTGTTCATCAGTGAAAGGCCCGTGTGTCCCGCACGCTGAGACCCTGCAGAAATGGCCCTCTTCCTCCTCCACGCCCCTGTGACAGGGCCTTTCCCACTTGTGAACCCTGAGGCAGCCACCCACCTCATTTTCGTCTTTGTATGAGTCCTACGTGTTGTTTTAGTGTAAGAGTGTAGGTCGTGGAGTCAGACGACCTGTGTCCATCTGCGTTTCCACCTGACAGCCGTGAAATCTCGGGCGCCTCACTTGGCTCCCTGCTCTTTCATTTCCTCAACTGTAAACAAGTGGTAATGACACAGCTTAGATTTTACAAGGGTGTGACGTGTTTCAGGCAGAGAGCGCATGCTGGCTCGGGCCTATAATCCCAGCGCTTTGGGAGGCCATAGTGGGGGATTGTTTGAGGCCAGGTGTTGCAGACCATCTGGGCAACACAGCAAGACCCTGTGCCTACAAAAACTTTTTTGAATCAGCCAGGCATGGTGGCGCACGCCTGTAGTCCCACGTTGTTGGGAGGCTGAGGCAGGAGGATCATGTGAGCCCAGGAGTTCGAGGCTGCAAGGAGCTATGATTGTGGCACTGCACTCCAGCCTGGGCAACACAGTGAGACTCTGTCTTTAAAAAAAAAAAAACTTTTCAAGTGAACCAGTCATTAGCCTAGAGCGTGATGAACATTCCCGTACGTCTGCTTGTGTAACTAACACCCAGATCAAGGTATGGAAAATCCTCAGCGCCCCGGAAAGTTACCCCTGCCCCGTCCCAGTCAGCACTCCCCTCCCCGCGGTCCACCCCAGGTGGCCACCGCCACAGCCGTCTGTCACCATCCATTTGTTTCGTCTGTTCTTGAACTTTACATTTAGGTGTAGGCAAAAGTAACTGTGGGCCGGGCGCACTGGCCCACGCCTGTAATCCTAACACTTTGGGAGGCTGAGGCAGGTGGATCACCTGAGGTCAGGAGTTCAAGACCAACCTGGCCAACATGGTGAAAGCCGGTCTCTAATAAAACAAAACAAAACAAAAAATTAGCCTGGCGTGGTGGCGGGCACCTGTAATCCCAGCTACTCGGGAGGCTGAGGCAGGAGAATCATTTGAACCCGGGAGGCAGAGGGTGCAGTGAGCCGAGATCACGCCACTGCACTCCAGCCTGGGCAGCAGAGTGAGACTCCATCTCAAAGTAAATAAATAGATAGATAGATAGATAGATAGATAGATAGATGGATAGATAGATACTTGTGGTTCTTGCCATTGCATTACTTTTGCACTACGCTAAAATACACCGGCTCCTGAAGCAGGCACACCTCGCATTACGGCGCCTCCATGCTTGGCTGAGCTTCAGAGATGCTCTGCGTTTTTCACAAATTGAAAGTGTGTGGTCAGCCTGCGCTCTGCCTCTGCGTTACGCTTTGATGGCTCTCGCGATCTGGCGGATGTTTTCATCATGATGGCGTCCATCTCAGTGATCTGTGCTCAGCGATCTCGATGTTAGTACTGTTGTGGTTTTGACACCACAGACTGCACCCAGAAACTTTTATCTATGAATGTCGTGTGTTCTGACTGCCCCACCCCCAGCACTTCCCAGGCCTCCCCTCTCTCCTCCAGCCTCCCTGTTCCCTGAGGTACAATGATATCCAGATTATCCGGTGTGTAACCCTACGATGGCCTCTAAGTGCTCAGGTGAAAGGAAGAGTTATGTACTTTATTTATTTATTTTTTTTTTTTGAGACGGAGTTTCGCTCTTGTTACCCAGGCTGGAGTGCAATGGCGCGATCTCGGCTCACCGCAACCTCCGCCTGCTGGGTTCAGGCAATTCTCCTGCCTCAGCCTCCTGAGCAGCTGGGATTACAGGCACGTGCCACCATGCCCAGCTAATTTTTTGTAGCTTTAGTAGAGACGGGGTTTCACCATGTTGACCAGGATGGTCTCGATCTCTTGACCTCGTGATCCACCCGCCTCGGCCTCCCAAAGTGCTGGGATTACAGGCGTGAGCCACCGCGCCCGGCCGAGTTATGTACTTTAAATCAAAAGCTAGAAATGATTCTGTTTACCCCGGGTGCAGTGGCTCACGCCTATAATCCCAGCACTCTGGGAGGCCGAGGTGGGTGGATCATTTGAGGTCAGGAGTTCAAGACCAGCCTGGCCAATGTGGTGAAACCCCTTCTCTACCAAGAATACAAAAATTAGCCAGGCACGGTGGCGGGCACCTGTAATCCCAGGTACTCGGGGGGCTGAGGCAGGAGAATCACTTGAACCCAGGAGGTGGAGGTTGCGGTGAGCCAAGATCGCACCACTGCACTCCAGCCTGGGCAACGGAGCGAGACTCCGTCTCAAAAAAAAAAAAAGACAGAAAAAGAAATGAGTCAGCATAGCGAGGAAGCCTTGTTGAATGCCAAGACAGGCTGAAAGCTAGGCCTCTGTGCCAGTTAGCCACGTTGTGAATGCAAAGGAAACGTTTTTTGAGGAAATGAAAAGTGCCTCTCCAGGGAACACACAAGTGGTAAGAAGGGAAATAGCCCCGTTGCTGATACGGAGAAAGTGTGAGTGGTCTGGATGGAAGATCAAACCAGCCACGATATTCCCTTGAGCCAAAGCCTCACCCAGAGCACGGCCCCAGCTCTCCTTCAGTTCTGCGAAGGCTGAGAGAGGTGAGGAGGTTGCAGAAGAAGGAAGGGCGGGAGCTGGCAGAGATTTGCTCATGACACGAAGGAAGGAGCTGCCTTCATGACGTAAAAGAGCAGACGTGAAGCCGTGAGTGCTGATGTGGAAACCACAGTCGGTTGTCCGGAAGATCCAGCTGAAGCTGTAAAGGAAGGCCACTGCACCACACAACAGATTTGTGGCTGGGCATGGCAGCTCCCGCCTGTCATCCCAGCACTGTGGGAGGCCGAGGCGGGCGGGTCACCTGAGGTCAGGAGTTCTAGACCAGCCTGGCCAACATGGCGAAACCCCGTCTCTACTAAAAATACAAAAACTGGGTGGGTGTGGTGGCGCACGCGCCTGTCGTCCCAGCTGAGGCTGAGGCAGGAGAATCATTTGAACCCGGGAGGCGGAGGTTACAGTGAACTGAGATTGCACCATTGCTCTCCAGCCTGAGACTCCATTTCAAAAAACTGTAACAACAACAACAAAAACAGATTTTTTTTTCTTTGTCAGTGGAGTGATGTCAGCTCACTGCAACCTTCGCCTCCCGGGTTCAAGTGATTCTCCTGCCTCAGCCTCCCAAGTACCTGGGATTACAGGCACCCACCACCATTCCTGGCTAGTTTTTGTATTCTTGGTAGAGATGGGGTTTCACCATGTTGGCCAGGCTGGTCTTGAACTCCTGACCTTGCGATCTGCCCACCTCAGCCTGCCAAAAGGCTGGGATTCCAGCCGTGAGCCACTGCGACTGGCCGACCCCACCTTTTAAAAACAAGAAAGGAAAGAAAAAGACTGAAAAATAAAGTTAGCAACATTCAGCAATGATGGGGCCGGCGAGACCCTGCAGAGGGTGCCGGGCTGGGTCTCCAGTCCTCACTGAGTCTTGCGCAGCTAATGTCTCAGCTCAGCAGGCGCTCAGGAGCTGGTCCCTGCCCCCTCTCCGGGCACCTTCTTGCCCTCTGCTCAGGAGCTGGTTCCTGCCCCCTCTCCGGGTGCCCTCCCTCCCTCTGCTCAGGAGCTGGTCCCTGCCCCCTCTCC
>NW_016107756.1:1716150-1721361 GCF_001604975.1 Cebus imitator | reverse complement strand
CCCCTCTCCGGGCACCTTCTTGCCCTCTGCTCAGGAGCTGGTCCCTGCCCCCTCTTCACACGGCCCTCCCGCCCCTGCTCACTGTGTGCCAGCCCTGCCAGCTATTTATAGCCCCTCCAGGGCCCTGCCGTTTCCCACTCTGTGCCACTGCCAAGCCTCCCGCTGCCTGAGCTCTGCTCCCGCCCCCCACCCGCCTGGCGAGCACCCACACACCTTTCAAGATCCAATTAATAACATTAATAACAGCAGCCGAGACTGACTGGGTGCTTACTACGTGCTAAGTACCTTGCGCGTTTCCAGTTTAACCCCCGTGGCGGCCTGGGCACTTGGTCCCATGCCGTCCCCCCATTCACACTCGTTTGCTGAACTCGTGCCCGTGTAGGAGCAGCCACCTGTGCCGGGCACTGCTGGGAGGCACAGAGGGGTCTGGAGCGCTGGAGCGTGGCAGGTACCCAGCTGCCTGGTGGGTGCGCGCTCGGTGGGGCTCTCAGCGCGGCGTGGACTCTTCGGGAGCACCGAGACCTCCCCTGCCACCTCCTGCCCACTGTTGCCGGCTCCCTCTCCTCTGCCTGTCTCTCTGGGCTGTAAGGACATCACTTGTAAATGTGTTTATTTTAAGCAGCAGAAAACCCAATATACAGGGCCATCTATTTCCCATTAGCCAGAAAGGAGACGGGCTCTTTCAGTGTGGCTCAGCCGCCCAACAGCAGGAGGGAAACGGCCCTGTTCTGTCTTTATTTACTTAATTTCATTTAATTAATTTTTATTTTTTGAGTCAGAGGCTCGCTCTGCCGCGCAGGCTGGAGTGTAATGGCACAGTCTCGGCTCACTACAGCCTCCATCTCCCGAGTTCAAGTGATTCTCCTGCCTCAGCCTCCTGAGTAGCTGGGATTACAGGCACACGCCACCACACCCAACTAATTTTTGTACTTTTAGTAGTAGAGGCAGGGTTTCATCGTGTCGGCCAGGCTGGTCTTGAACTCCTGACCTCAGAGCCCCCACAGTGCTGGGGTGACAGGTGTGAGCCCCGTGCCCGGCCTCTGTTCTTCCTTGACCTCTTCCCTGTGGCAGCAGTAAAGCCACTGTAGCTCCAGATATCACATGTGAGTTCAAGGCAAAAAGTTCCCTGGGAATCATCAAAGTTAGGGCCTTGCCAGAGGCCCCACCATAGTTCGCTTGGCTGTCACTGGCCAAAAAGGAGGCAGGCAGCCCTTCCTGGTTATGAGAGAGGCAGAGAAGGTGGGTGTCTTGCCTGGGACTGGTCTGTTGCCACTTCCTATCAAATGAGGGTAGAGGGCCGGGCATAGTGGCTCACGCCTGTGATCCCAGCACTTTGGGAGGCCAAGGAAGGTGGATCATAAGGTCAGGAGATCTAGACCAGCCTGGCCAAGATTGTGAAACCCCGTCTCTACTAAAAATTCAAAAATTAGCCGGGTGTGGTGGCGTGAGCCTGTAATCCCAGCTACTCGGGAGGCTGAGGCAGGAGAATCACTTGAACCAGGGAGTTGGAGGTTTCAGTCAGCTGAGATCGTGCCACTGCCCTCCAGCCTGGGCGACAGAGCGAGACTCCATCTGAAATTTAAAAATGAGGCTAGAGTAGGCAGGGAAGATGGGCGTTGCTGTCTGCCAGTGCCCTGGAGAGCAGAGTCCATACATTAACTTCTTCCTGATTCCAGGATCGACGCTCTAATGATTCTGTGCCGTGGCCTTCCCTCCTTGTTTCTATGCACACACACAGACATTTCTGCTTTATTCAAACATGGTGACATACCGCACAGGACTGTTACTCATCTCTTTTTCACTTAATAAGATGCCGTAGGTCATCTGCATAGATTTTAGTGGCTGTGTCGCACTCCAGCATATAGAAATACCGTTAATTCGCGTAGCCAATCCTTGTGATTCAGGTCGAGTTTAATATTCCACACTAACAAGCAGCCCTGTGTCTTCCGACTTTTTATGTTCATTTATAACTGGTGTCACAGCTCATAATCTTATTATGCTGGGCTTAAGGTTGTACCAACCACGAAACCTTTTGATACCAGTGACCAGACTGACTCTGGAAAAGCTGTGCCGGTGACAGACAGCCTCCGAGAGTTCCCGAGAGCCTCTGTGCCCTGACAGCTCTGTATATTGTTATTATCTTAAAATCCTTGCCAATTTCATACGAACGGGGAAAACTGTATAGAACTTTACATATTCTCTGATTATAAGTGAGGTTAACATTTTTAAAAACACACTTTGAATATTTGTACTTCTCTTTGTAATTTTCCATTCATTTCCCTTGCACATTTAGAAAGCTGAGGTATTCGTCTTTTCTCATTGGCTTGTAAAAGTGCTTGACTGGCTGGGCATGGCGGCCCTCACCTGTAATCCCAGCTACTCAGGAGGCCGAGGCAGGAGAATCACTTGAACCTGGGAGACAGAGGTTGTACTAAGCCGAGATTGTGCCACTTCACTCCAGCCCGGGTGACAGAGTGAGACTCCATCTCAAAAAAAAAAAGTGCTTTTTGTATTCAAGTATTGTCATAATATGCAGAACACGGGAAAGTTTCTAGGAGAGGACACAGATGAGGCAGATTTGAGGGCAAAACGGGATGTTATCAGATGGACAAGGGGTAAGGAGGGACGTGCGTGTGCGCGCTCGTGTCTGTGTTTATAGAGATGTAAACATGTCTCCCTGTGTTGCCCAGGCTGGTCTCAAGCCCCTAGGCTCAAGTGATCCTCCAGCCTCAGCCTCCCGCAGCTCTGGGATGACAGGCGTGAACCGCTGCACCCACAAGGAGGGCTTTCTAGGCACAGGAGCAGTGTGTGCAGAGCGGGCAGCATTCGCGTGTTGGGCACTGCACGTGTGTCTTAGTGCTGCCGTTAGGGATCGCCGTGGACTTGATGGCTTGAAGCAGCAGAAATGGATTCTCTTGCAGTCTGAAGACAGACGTGAAGTCAAAGCCCCTCCCAAGACTGCCGGGTGCTCACCGACTTGCCTCTTCCAGTGTCTGGCGGCTCCAGCCGTTCCTTGGTGGCAGCCCCACTCCGAACCCTGCCTCTGTCTTCCCACAGCCTTCTCCTCTGATCTACGTCTCCTCCTTTCTCTTTCTGTAAGGACACAGAATTGGATTTGGACTCACTGGCTAATCAAGGATGATCTCATCTTGAGATACTTAATTACATCCACGAAGACTTGTTTTTTCTAAGTAAGGTCACATCTACAGGTCCCGGAATCAGAATCTGGACACACTCTGTGGGTGGGGGGGGGCCACCATTGAGCCCACCACCAGGACCTGGAAGGAGGCTGGAGAACAGGGCAGGAGAACAGGGCCCTGGAGAGGTGGGGCAGGTGCCGACCACAAAGGGCCTTGGGCTGAGGATGGGGCTGTGCCCTGAAGTGGACAGGGAGCTATGGACAGGCAGCTGTGGACGGGGAGCTGTGAACAGGGAGCTGTGGACGGGGAGCTGTGGATGGGCAGCTGTGGGCAGGGAGCTGTGGACAGGCAGATGTGGATGGGCAGCTGTGGACGGTGAGCTGTGGACGGGGAGCTGTGGGCGGTGAGCTGTTGGACAGCTGTGGACGGGGAGCTGTGGACAGGCAGCTGTGGACAGGCAGCTGTGGATGGGGAACTGTGGACGGGCAGCTGTGGGCGGGGAGCTGTGGACGGGCAGCTGTGGGCGGGGAGCTGTAGACTGGCAGCTGTGGGCGGGGAGCGGTTGGACAGCTGTGGACAGGCAGCTGTGGACGGGGAGCTGTGGACGGGGAGCTGTGGACGGGCAGCTGTGGGCGGGGAGCTGCGGTTGGACAGCTGTGGACAGGCAGCTGTGGACGGGGAGTTGTGGAACTGGGTAGGGACATGGTCCGATTTGCGAGCCAGCACAGCTGGCACTGTGGGGAGAGTCTAGAATTGTCCTTGTGAGAGTTGGTCGGTGGGGGGGTGTCACTTCACAGTACAGGGATGAGGAGCAGCAGTGGGAGGCATCTGGCATCTGAATGACTCCCAGCTTTCCTGCGTGAGTGATCTGGGGCATTAACTTCAGGAAAAGGCTGAGTTTGAGGTTCCCGAAGGTGGAGATGCCCAGGAGTCATAGCCCACACTTCTCCCGGGAGTATGAACACCGTGTGGGAGAGGAAGGTGAAGGAGGGTGACGGAAGCCTGGCGAGGACCAGTCCCTGACCACCACCATCCTCTTCCTATGACAAACTTTAAACACAGAGAGTTTGAAGATTCCATAGTGGACACCGCTCACCTGCTGTCTAGGTCGGCAGTCACCACTTTTCCACACTTGCTTGATCAGACACTATCTGTCTTTCCCTCCCTGCGGACAGCAGCATTCCATCTGTTTTTCGTTGTTTTGTTTTTTGTTTTGTTTTATTGAGACAAAGTCTCACTCTGTCGCCCAGGCTGGAGTGCAGTGGTGCGATCTCAGCTCCCCGCAACTCCCTTCTCCCGGGTTCAAGCGATTCTCCTGTTTCAGCCTCCCAAGTAGCTGGGATTACAGGTGCCCGCCACCATGCCCAGCTAAGTTTTGTGTTTTTTGTAGAGACGGGGTTTCACCATGTTGGCCAGGCTGGTCTCGAACTCCTGACCTGGTGTTCCGCCCGCCTCGGCCTCCCAGGTGCTGGGATGACAGGCGTAAGCCTCCACGCCTGGCCATCTTATTTTTAATGCATTTCAGAGTAAGTTGCAGAGTGGCGCTCTTCTCTTCGGCATTCCAGCACGTCAGTCACTAGAGCTCAGTGTTTATCGAAGTGCATTCATCATCAGTGCACCACCTGATACATCTCGATGAACGCATTTGCTTGTGTATCTCAAGCCCCGCCCAGATACAGAGAATTTTCAGCCCAGTTTCCTCGTGCCCAGTATAGTGGACTCATGTCCCCACACCACCCCCAGAAGGAACCATGAGTTTGAGTTTTTTCAGCGATGGATTGGTTGTGTGTGCGCAGAGCGTCGCATGCACGGAAGCGTGGAGGATGTGCCCTTCGTGCCACGTCTTCCGTGCAGGGTCATGTCGGGGGGGTCATTTGTGCTGCTGCGCCCTTTCACTGATGGACGATATTCTCTTCTAAGGATCTGTAAGGAACACCGATTTTTTATTTTCCGTTAAGTTCTGGGATATATGTGCAGAGTGTGCAGTTTGTTATATCAGTATACATGTGCAATGGAGCTTTGCTGCACATATCAACCCATCATCTAGGTTTTTTTTTTTTTTTTTTTTTTT
>NW_016107756.1:1703679-1712060 GCF_001604975.1 Cebus imitator | reverse complement strand
GCGCTAAAATCTGAGCAACCCACCGCGCCGGCCAAAACAGCGGCGTTATGATTGATGGTGTTTTTCTGACTCTGCACCGAGAACCGCCGCACCAAGGCAGCGGCAAAACCACCTCACCGGCCTCAAGAGTCGTGCTGGTGACCCGTGGGGCTCCTCCACTGGGAATCTCCTGGTGCATGAGCAACAAAAATTGATCTGAAAGTGTGGCATCCTCTCATTCTCTGTGCTTTCAGTGGGAGCTACAGTCCCGAGCTGCTAGTGATCAGCCATCTTGGATCTCTCTCCTGGACTCTGAGCTTTCTGCCCTGCCATCCTCAGTACTGGCCTCTAGCCTCTGGCTTACCTCATGGTTCAGGGTGGCTGCTGGAGCTCCAGCCATCCTATCTACTCTCCAAACCAGCAACAGAAGGAGGAACAAGGGCGGCACGCGTAGTGAACCTTTCGGCTAAGTCAGTCTCTTTCAAAATTCCACACCTATCCATTTAACATCTCGTTAATCATACGGCCCACACCGTCAGGAAAGGTGTTTTTTAACTGGCTGCCAGGTGCACTGCTGCTCCGAGTACAGTAGGGTTTCTGTTAGTTGGAGGGGAAATGGATATTGGCTGCCAGCAGCCTTGTCAGGCACAGCTTGTGGGGGCGTGTCTGAGACACATGAGCGAGCTCTTTCTTGAGCTGTGGTGCCCAAGCCACTGTCTAAGCAGCATACCCACCCGTGGCCTTCGGAACCTGAAGCCTGTGCCCAGGAGGTTCCCATCTTCCTTCCCCAGGGCTCCTGCCTTCTCTGAGGGTCGGTTTCCCCGGCTTTTCTGTGTCCCTCATGGGGCCAGACTCTGGCCAACTGGGTGCTGCTGTGCCTCTTCCTCCTCCCCTGGAAGGACCAGTTCATATCCTGACAGCCACAGACACAGGCATCCTGGTCTCCAGGGACTGGGCCTTATGTCCTAGGTGTGTGGTGTACACGCATCTCAGTGGGGGAGGGGCGCCTCTGGGTCCCGCCCAGGCGTGGGGTACACGCATCTCAGTGGGGGGAGGAGCGTCTCTGGGTCCTGCCCAGGTGTGTCGGGTACTACACGCATCTCAGTGGGGGGAGGGGCGTCTCTGGGTCCCGCCCAGGTATGTCGGGTACACGCATCTCAGTGGGGGAGGGGCGTCTCTGGGTCCTGCCCAGGTGTGTGGGGTACATGCATCTCAGTGAGGGGATGTCACTGGGTCCTGTGGTTCATGCAGGCGCCGGTCTAGGGAAGAGACAGTCCATGTCCCTGGCAGCTGAATGGGGCCTCGTCTGAGGGACGGGGACAGGCAGCTGACAGGAGCAGGTGCAGCGAGCCTGGGGGCGGCGCTCAGCTGCCAAAAGGCCAGATTGGAGGGAGCGCGGCCGTGGCCAGGCGTCCTGGTGACCTGTTGACACTGTTCCCCGGCTGCAGCTGCCTGCGGGCTGGTGTGTTGTGGCAGAAGTGGGAAGGGCTGGGCCCCGTGGAGAACTTGGCAGAAGCCTCAGACCCGACAGACGGTGCGTTCCTCCACTCATTCATTCACTCCATGTGCTTCCCCAACAGCCTCCCACAGGTTGGTTCATGGGTGCTGGGCATGCAGTGATGGCTGAGGCACCCACCTCCTGCCCCAGGGGGTCAAGGACAAAGGGGCAGGACTCACTAGGGCGCCAGGGGGCCATGTGCTGTGGGGAGGACGAGCTGGGGGAATCCATGCGGGCAGATGACAGGGCAGGCCCAGCCAGCGCCCCTCACGCGGGGCAGGATGCAAAGCTGCCTGGCGGGAGTTGGCCTGGAGTTTCTCGCGGAGAGATTAACAAGTGGACACTGCTGCTGCCACTGGGCAGCCCCTTGTGTAGGAGGCTCTGCTGGCCCCGGGGCTGCCAGGGAGTCTGGGGGACGGGCAGAGTGATGGCGTCTCCAGTACCCGCCGCTGGCGGTGCCCGCTCCGTGCGGAGTCTTACCCCTGCTCCGAGGTGAGTGTAGGGGGTGTCCATGCCCCCGCCAGCCCCAGAAGCAGCACCCCACACTCTCCATTCCTGGCTGTGGGGGTCACGGCTGGCAGAGGGAAACAGGCCAAGGGGCTGGGGCCGGTGGGAGGGTCCTCCTGGGTGCAGGGGCCTTTCCGAGGCCGCCCTTGTAACCTTCTGGGAAGGTGTGAAGCCCCGGGTGCTGCCCTGCACACCCCCTCACTGCACTGGCTCAGCGAGGGGGGTGCCCCAGGCCTGGGCTCTGGAGCCCGAGTGGTGCTGGCAGCCCCGGGTGGGGGATGTTAACGGGCTCACGTCCCCCGCCGCCTTCCTTCCCCCCTCCTCTGAGCTAAACCCGCCTTGGAGTGATGGAAATCAGCGCTGGCTCCGAGGAGTCTGCGGGGCGCCCCGTCCCTGCCAGGCCTGGGCACCGCCTCCCCGCCCACACCCTGCTGCCCTGGGCACCCATCCTCCGCGCAGGGCCCTGTTCCGAGGGCCGAGGGCTACCCCCGGCCCCCCAAGGGAGTGGACTCGGTACAAACGGCTCCCCGGGGAGGAGGGCCGCGGGAAGTGGCATGGCCCGGCCCGCCCCCACCCCCTATTCCCTATAAAAAGCAAAATGGTGACTCAGAGAGGAGAGTTGGACGCGTCCTGCCTCCTGCTCCCTCTGTTAATTTGTACACTCAGAACTCGGCAGACGGCAGAGGAAACGGCAGCTTGAAACGCGCGGCTGCAGCGCTGCTCCGTGGGGACCCACAGCCGAGCCGTCCTCCCCGACGCCAGCAGCCCGCGCTGGGCCGACCCCGCGCAGACCCCGCCAGGCCGGCGTGGATGGTGCGGCCGGGGCCATGGCAGCCGGGGGCCGTCGGCGGCGCCCACTGCGCTACCAGTCCCTGGCGGCCCTGGTGGAGGATTCTCAGTGGCCTTTCTTGTTCCTTGTCTCAGACTTCAGCTACGCCGCGGACGACTACGACGCCGAGGGGCATGAGGAGCAGAAGGGGCCCCCCGAGGGCTCAGAGGCCATGCCCTACATCGACGAGTCGCCCACCATGTCCCCGCAGCTCAGCGCCCGCAGCCAGGCCGGCGGCGACCGCGTCTCCCCGACTCCGCCCGAGGGGCTGGCTCCTGGGGTAGGTACCCCTGCGTTTCCTTCTGGGGGTGGGGGGCCGGCTCTGCTCGGTGGTCTCGAGGGGACGGGGCTGGAGATGCTGGGACCTGTCTGGGGCCCGCTCAGGCTCAGGCTCCCTCCCACCTGCTTTGCCAGCACTGCCCATCTCTCCCCTCTGCCCCATCTGCCCCCCAGGCCTCCGGACCCCTCCCCGCCTCTTGGAGCTTTTCCTTGTCAGCCCCTCCTCAGGAGGACCAGGCTTCCCCCCGCCCCCCGCACCCAGGCTGGGCCCGGGCTGCACACAGGCCTGCGGGCTGCAGGCGTTCGGATGCCGCCACCGCAAAGCCGAGGCTGCGCCGGGCTCTCCCCTGTGGGGCACAAGAGCGGCCCCTCCGGCCGGGTCCGTCCACTCTGGAAGGGAATAAAGCTGGCCGCGTCATTCTCCTTGTTGACGGAGATGAGAGCTGTGCTGGGGAAGGGGTGTGGAGCGTGAGCCTGGTGGGGACACAGCCTGGGGGGTTTGACGTCCTGGCCATTAACGCTGTTCCCGGTGACAGGCCAGGCTGGCCGGGCGCAGCTGTGTGGGCGCGGCTGAGACACGTGAACGAGCAAAACAGATTCCGGGGGGCTGTGCCCGGAACATCCAGGCCGGTCCTGTGGCAGGGGGAGTGGGAGTGCCCAGCCTCGCTTGGTCTGGTCGTCTGGGCGTGTTTCGTGGAGGTCTCTCTGTTCTGCCTTCTGGCTTTCCCAGAGGAGCGATCCCTGAGACGCCATGTGCCACCTCTTCCTCCTGGGGGGGCCGTGCCCCCCACTCCGGCCGAGGTAGCCTGGACGCTCCCGTTCTGAAGAACCCCCTGCCCTTTCCCTTGCCAGCCTCCTTGGCCTCCCTCCACCCCCCTGCAGAGCTCTCACCCCCCTCTTCACACTTGGGGGATGGGGAGGGTGTTATAGCCTTTGGTAACCAGGGCCTTGGCAACGGGCTTCCCACTTGGGGGAAGCCACATTGTTGCCGTGGCAACGGAGGCCGAGGCAGAGCTTAGCACAGCCCAGCAGGGCAGGCTTGGGAAGGGCTGGCGGGGGGTCGGTGGGAGGTCGAGGGGCTGGCGAGGGTGAGGGTCGGCATCGGGACCCCCAGCTGGCATCCTGGAGTGTTGCTGACCTGCAGGGGCAGGTTTTTCACCCTGGCCTCCGGAGGCATCAGGCTCAGGATACAAATAGTACCCAGCGAGGCAGAGCGGGTCTTTGGGGACCTGAACGGAGGCCACCCAGGGGACAGCAAGAAGGAGACTCGCTCCTATCCCTGCCCTCAGCTCCTGACCACAGCAGGGCTCAGGGCCCGGCCTGGGGACTCAGCGCCCACCCACTGTGCGCAGCTGTGGGAAAGTCCTGTGGAAGATGCTGCGGAAACCCGGTGTAGGCAGGGTCTTCACTGCCGCCCGTCCCCGGGATCCCGGTGTGGGGCAGGGTCTTCACCGCCGCCCGTCCCCGGGATCCCGGTGTGGGGCAGGGTCTTCACCGCCGCCCGTCCCCGGGATCCCGGTGTGGGGCAGGGTCTTCGCCGCTGCCTATCCCCGGGCTGGGCCACCTCCCTCTTTGCTCCCAGTCCCCAGTCCCTGTCCTTGTCACGTGACCACCCTGCTGACTCCCCCCTCCCCGCCCCCGTGTGCGTGGATAATTCCTCAGGCCACCAGGTTTCTTCTGTTGGGAGACAGATCACGGGTGTCACGCTCCGAGGCTTCGTAGTCTTTGTGGCTGGTGTTTTGCGTGGTAGCTCACCAGGGACCACCTTGGTGTGAGGACCTTGAAATCCAGAGATGCTGGAGTGACAGCCCCTAAAGTGCTGTAGCTCCCAGGGTTGATGTTTACACCATTGGTTACAAGCCGTGCAAGAAGGGGCAGGAGGGAGCAGCTGTCCAGCCTGGGATCGCCCTGAAAAGATTCTGTCCTGTGCACCTGCCTTCCCTCCTGGGGCAGCGTTTCTGCCCCTTCTGCTGGGTCACTTGCCCCACCTAGTGGACTCTGCTAGTATTGCTATTTACACGGGCGACTGGAGGGAGCTGACCCCAGTTCCTGAGTCATTGGGGATGTTTTGGTTAAAAATACGAATAATACAAGACTGAGGTTTCTGCAGCTTGACTTGCTTATTTGGCCAAGCAGGTCCCCTCCCCTGCCAGGCTTCCTGCCGGGACCTTGGGAACAGCGGGGACTTCTGGACCAAATCAGACAATTGTTCTAGGCATTCAGATATCTGGCTCTTGCACAGCCTGAGCCTTCCCACCCAAGTATGCCGCCAACGGGAAGCTAGAGGTTTAGGCTTTTTCTTTTTCTTTCTTTCTTCTTTTTTTATTTGAGATGGAGTCTTACTCTGTCGCCCAGGCTGGAGTGCAGTGGCGCGATCTCTGCTCACTGCAACCTCCGCCTCCCAGGTTCAAGTGATTCTCCTGCCTCAGCCTCCTGAGTAGGTGGGATTACAGGCACCTGCCACCACAGCCAGCTAATTTTTGTATTTTTAGTAGAGACAGGGTTTCACCATGTTGGCCAGGCTGGTCTTGAATCCCTGACCTCAGGTGATCCACCCGCCTCAGCCTCCCGAAGTGCTGGGATTACAGGCATGAGCCACCTCGCCTGGCCTCCCCAAGGTTGAGTCTTTGTGTTAGTCAGCGTTCTCTAGAGAAACAAGACCAACAGAGTGTGTGTGTGTGTGTGTATTTTTACATACAAAGAAAAAAATTTTTTTTTTAAAGACGGGGTTTCACCATGTTGGTCAGCTGGTCTTGAACTCCTGACCTCAGGTGATCCACCTGCCTTGGCCTCCAAAATGCTTTGATTACAGGCGTGAGCCATCACGTCCAGACGTATGAAGAAATTTTTAAGAAGGAGTTGATTCAGGTGATTATGAAGGCTTAGAAATCCTAATTGCTGCAGTCAGTTGCTGGAGACCCAGGACAGCCAGTCTGAAGTCCCCGTCCAAGTCCAAAGCCCTGAGAACGGGAGAGCCAGTGATATCCATTCCAGCTGGAAGCCAGCACACTCGAGGTGCAGGAAGACCTGGTGTTTCAGTCCTAGTCCAGAGGCTGGAAAAGGCCAGCCCCCAGCTCAGGCTCAAGTGGTCAGGTGGGAGGAGCTCCCGCTTACTCTGCCTTTGTGTTGATTCGGGTGTTCTTCGGACTGGATGAGGCCCACCCACCCTGGGGAGCGTGCTCAGTTTTACTCAGTCCGCCAACACAGATATCAGCCTCATCCCAAATGCTTCACAGATATGTTCAGATTAACATCTGGACAAACATCTGGCAGCTTGCGGCCCAGTCAGGCTGACCTAGAAAACGAACATCACACTCTTACTCCCTGAGCAGCCCAGGGTGGAAAACACGCAAGCTTTGCACAGATGAAAATCCGTGACTCTCAGACTGGGCGAGGTGGCTCGCGCCTGCAATCTCAGCACTTTGGGAGGCTGAGGCGGGCAGATCACCTGAATTCAGGAGTTCGAGACCAGCCTGGCCCACATGGTCTAACCCCGTCTCTACTGAAAATACAAAAATTAGCCGGCCATAGTGGCGGGAGCGTGTCATCCCAGCTACTTGGTAAGCTGAGGCAGGAGAATTGCCTGAACCCGGGAGGCGGAGGCTGCAGTGAGCCGAGATCATGCCATTGCACTCCAGCCTGGTGACAGAGCGAGACTCCATTTCAAAAGGAAAGAAAATCTCCTGCTCCTTAGCTGTGAGACACTGGGCACATGTCCTCACACTGCAGAGCCCCAGTCAGCGCCAGGCCCAGCTTCCCAAAGTACACAGCCCAGGGCCACCAGGGCCCACGAGACTTTTCCCATCAGACTGTAGAGGGCTGGGAGACCAACGCACCGCAAAGACCCCATCTGGTAAATATCAGCTGCACAATGACTGAACCTGCTTTGGCAGTCCATCTCCTTTCTGCCAAGTGTGGTGGCCCCAGGGAAGCCGGGTCTCTGTGGTATTGGCAGGACGCGCACCTCCCCGCCCCCTGCATCACGCCTTCCACAGCCTTGCTCTCCGCCCTTGTCTTGGTCTGTCTCCCCAAGATAGGCATCCTGCAGAGGTGTCAGGATGAAACCTGAAGGCCTGCCCCATGAGCCCTCCCCGAGTCCAGGCTGAGCAGGGCACCATGGCAGGGCCCGGGCCACAGACCTCTGGTGGCTGCATTCAACGGAGAGTGCCCGGTTTCATGCTGAGAAGGAAGGACCAGGACGTGTGTCGGCTGACACGTGGGGATGTAGGGTCCTAAGCCAGGACCCTGGTCTTACAGAAAATGCCACATGCCAGAGAGTCCTCTGTGTCCCCTCTGGGAAGCTCAGTGAAAAGGGGCTGCAAGGCAGAGAGAAGGTCTGGGTTTTGTCCCAGCTCTACGACTGTCTCCCTGTGTGGCCTGAGAGGTGTCCCTCACCCCGCCCTGAGCTGCAGTTTGCCCATCTGTAGAGTGAGGACGCTGAGAATTTCCTCCCGCCTGACCTCACACTGAAACCTCACAGCTGTTGTGGTTTCTGTGAGATGGTGTTTGGCAGAATGCTTTGTCAATGTGAAATTGAAATGGGGGTTAGACTCCGGGGTTCAGGCTTCAGCCTGCAGGAGAATCTGAAGATAAGGGTGGAGGTGAATTGAAATCCTCACCATCGGCCGGGCGCGTGGCTCATGCCTGTCATCCCAGCACTTTGGGAGGCCGAGGCGGGTAGATCATCTGAGGTCAGGAGTTCAAGACCAGCCTGACCAAAATGGTGAAATCCATCTCTACTAAAAATACAAAACAATTTAGCTGGGTGTGGTGGCAGGTGCCTGTAATCCCAGCTACTGGGGAGGCTGAGGCAGGAGAATCGCTGGAACCTGGTGTGAGTGCAGAGGTCGCGGTGAGCTGAGATCGAGCCACTGCACTCCAGCAGCCTGGGGGAGAGTGAGGCTCCATCTCAAAAGAAAAAGGAAAAAAACCCTCACCATCATCCCTTTCATCCCCCTCTTCCTCCACGTCCTCCTCCTCCTCATCACAGCTGCTTAGAGAGGCTTGTGCTGAACCTCTGATGTGTGTGGCCTTCACTTAAGGCCCTCAGCAACGCTGTGAAGCAGATGTTGTGACCACCTCCACGTTACGGGTGAGGAAAGTGAGGCGCAGAGGTGACATAATTTGCCTGAGATGGGCTGGGCATGGTGGTTCACTCCTATAATACTGTCTGCATGAGAAGCCGAGGCAGGAGGATCTCTTGAGCCCAGGAGTTAGAGGCTGGAGGTGCTGTGATCACACCTGTGAGCAGCCATTGTCCCCCAGCCTGGGTGACAGAGCAGGACCCTG
>NW_016107756.1:1701745-1702809 GCF_001604975.1 Cebus imitator | reverse complement strand
CAGGCTCAGGAGATGACACTGGGAAGAACTCAGGCTCAGGAGATGACACTGGGAAGAACCCAGGCTCAGGAGATGACACTGGGAAGAACTCAGGCTCAGGGCTGGGAAGAACCCAGGCTCAGGAGATGACACTGGGAAAAACTCAGGCTCAGGGCTGGGAAGAACTCAGGCTCAGGAGATGACACTGGGAAGAACTCAGGCTCAGGGCTGGGAAGAACTCAGGCTCAGGAGATAACACGGGGAAGAACTCAAGCTCAGAAGATAATGCTAGGAAGAACTCAGGCTCAGGGCTGGGAAGAACTTGGGATCAGGAGATAATGCTGGGAAGAACCAGGGGATGACATTGGGAAGAAATCGGGCTCAGGGCTGGGAAGAGCCGGAGCCTCCTCTTCCCTTTTTGGTCACCCTGAAGGCTTGGGGCTTGGGATTCGAGTTTGCTGATAGTGAATGAAGAGGCTGCATAGGAGCCAGGAGCTCCTGAAATGGTGGCCACTCCATTCCCTCCTCACGGCTCCGGACCCAGGTTGGGGGGGTCAGTGACTCCTTGAGCTTCAACCTCCATCCCCCAGCAGCCTGGCCTGCATTTCTCCCCTTCCTGGATCTTGGGTCCCTGCTGCAAAGAGAAGGACATGAGCTGGACCCTCCCATGCACCAGGTACTGTCCTAGCAGCCCAGGGGTTTCCCTGCCACCCAAGTCCTCCAGCCAAGGGGTGCCCCTATTTCGTAGATGAAGACACTGAGATCAGGGTGGCTCCTGGGCTTATCCCAGTTGGGAAGGAGGTAAGTGGGGAGTAGGTAGATAGTGCCTTGGTTATGACTCTTGGTCCCCGTCTTCTCCCCTGTCCTCTCTGCCCCACCGTCCTCTCTGGCCCCCCATCCTCTTTGGCCCCCTGTCCTCTCTGCCTCCCCTGTCCTCACTGGCTCCCCTATCCCCTCAGGTCCCTGATCCCCTCTGGCCCCTCATCCTCACTGGCCCCCTGTCCCCTCTGGCCCCTCATCCTCTCTGGCCCCCCATCCTCACTGTCCCCCCATCGCCTCTGGCTCCCCATCGCCTCTGGCTCCCC
>NW_016107756.1:1697045-1701329 GCF_001604975.1 Cebus imitator | reverse complement strand
GTCCCCTCTGGCCCCCCATCGTCCTCTCTGGCATTTCATTCTCTCTTACCCCCAGTCTCTGGCCCTCCCCCATTCACACCTGGCTGGGATCTTGCTCACCTGTCTGTATTGTTCATCTCCCCTGATGACCCACACCTGGCTGGCCTAGAGCACCTGCCACTGTCACGCCCTGTCAGGGATCTGCGCCTCTGGGCCGATAGCCCTTGAGCTGGTCTGTAATTATCCCCATTCTGTAGATGAGGAAACTGAGGCACAGGGAGCTTGGATGACATGCCCAGGTACACAGTTGGCAAGAGGCTGAGCTGGGTTCAGATCCAGATTGCCGGGCGTTTTGTTTGTTTTAGTTTGTTTCACTATAAACAGTGTCGTGTACCGGCTTCTCCTCAACATTAGCTTTATTTTACTTTATGTATTTTATTTTAATGTATTTATTTATTTATTTAGGGATGGAGTCTTGCTCTTTCGCCCTGGCTGGAGTGCAGTGGTGTGATCTCGGCTCACTACAACCTCTGCCTCCCGGGTTCAAGAGATTCTCCTCCCTCAGCCTCCTGAGTAGCTGGGACTACAGGCGCCCGCCACTGTACCCGGCTAATTTTTGTATTTTTAGTAGAGATGGGGTTTCACCATGTTGACCAGGATAGTCTCGAACTGCTGACCTTGTGATCAACCCACCTCAGCCTCCCAAAGTGTTGGGATTACAGGCATGAGCCATCGCATCTGGCCAATTTACTTATTTTTTATTTTTATTTTTTTCAAGATGGAGTTTTGCTCTGTCGCCTAAGCCACCTCATCTGGCCTATATATATATATATATTTTTTTTTTGAGACGGAGTCTACCTCTGTCGCTGGAGTGCAGTGGCACGATTTCAGCTCACTGTAGCTTCTGCTTCCTGGGTTCAAGTGATTCTCCTGCCTCAGCTTCCCGAGTTGTTACAGGGTTACAGGGATGCACCACCATACCCAGGTAATTTTTATATTTTTTGTAGAGACAGAGTTTCAACATGTTGGCCAGGCTGGTCTCAAATTCCTGACCTCAAGTGATCCGCCTGCCTCAGCCTCCCAAAGTGCTGGGATGACAGATGTGAGCCACTGCGCACAGCCTGCATTAGCTTTATGTAGTTGAACTCTATGATTTTGGAACAGACAAGGAGAAGGCGAGGGAGGAGCAGGGTAGTCTGGAAGGCAGTGGACTAGGCTCCATCTGTGGCTATATTCGTGGCTGTGGTGGACCTGGCTCCATCTGTGGCTGTATTAGTGGCTGCAGTGGACCTGGCCCCATCCGTGGCTGTATTATTGGCTGCTTTGGACCTGGCTCAATCTGTGGCTGTATTATTGGCTGCGGTGGACTCGGCACCATCTGTGGCTGTATTAGTGGTTGCGGTGGACCTGGCTCCATCTGTGGCTGTATTAGTGGCTTCGGTGGACCTGGCTCCATCTGTGGCTGTATTAGTGGCTGCGATGGTCCTGGCTCCATCTCCAGCTGTATTAGTGGCTGCAGTCGACCTGGCTCCATCTGTGGCTGTATTAGTGGCTCTGGTGGACTCAGCTCCATCTGTGGCTGTATTAGTGGTTCTGGTGGACTTGGCTCCATCTGTGGCTGTATTGGTGGCTGCACCTGCCCTGGTAACTGCCCTTTACTGCCAGTTCCCATTGGCCCAGGAGCTGCTGAGCTTCATACAGTCTAAAGGTGGGGCTTGAGCTCCTGCCAGGGAAGTTGAGAGAGCCAGAGAGAAGCAGAGAGCCAAGGAGAAGCAGAGAGGCGGGAGAAGCAGAGAGCCGGGGACAAGAGGGTGCTTCCAGCCCAGGAGCAGCAGCTGTTAAGGCCTGGAGAGGGGACTGTACCAGGCCCTCTGAGAAGTTACTGTCAACAGTGAGGCGGGTGAGTCATCCCGGGGACCCACAGCCTTGTTTGGCTGCCGTGGTGGCTTCCTGCTGGGCACAGAGCGAGCCGTGTTTCAGAAAGAGTCACCTGATGTCAGCGGAGGGTGCATGAAGAATGTCCCTCACACCTTTGCTTCAGATCCTTCAGCACCTTCCCTCTGCCCGTGGGCACGGCCCAAACCCTTTGCACAGCCGTCAAGGCCTTGTCTAACCTGACCACGTGACCCTGCCTACCTGTGCGGCCTCAGAACCAACTTCCTCCTAGAATGCAAACTCTCACGAGAGAGAGATTTTGTTGGTTTTAGAACAAAACTTTTGCTCATTGTGGTCTCAGTACTGTGCCTGTCACACAGTAGGTGCTCAGTAAACAAAAGCAGAATGAATGCAGGAGCAGCCAGACCCAGCTCACGTCACCACCTCACACAGCCTCTTTCCTGTCTGTCTCCCAGCCCCGCTGGCATCTCTAACCACTGCTCTGTTTTTTACTTTTTGAGACAGAGTCTTGCTCTGTTGCTCAGGCTGGAGTGCAGCGGCACAATCTCGGCTCAGTGCATCCTCCACCTCCCAGGTTCAACCAGTTCTCATGCCTCAGCCTTCCGAGTAGCTGGGATTACAGGCGCCCGCTACCACACCTGGCTAATTTTTGTATTTTTAGTAGAGATGGGTTTCACCATGTTGGCCAGGCTGGTCTCAAACTCCTGACCTGGTGATCCACCCGCCTCGGCCTCCCAGAGTGCTGGGATGACAGGCATGAGCCCCTGCACTTGGCCCACTGCTCATTTTTAGATCTGAGATTTTCGTCACTTCCTCCAGAGAGCCTCCCGTGACTCCCCATCGGCCAGGTCAGAGGTGCCGCGGGTTCGCTCAGAGTCCATGTTCGTTCCCAATTGTAGCACCGCTTTTTTAACTTCATTTTCCCATTATGTCACTAAAAATTCTAATTCTGTAGAGACACATAATATAGAAAAAGAAAGTCTCCTCTCGTTGCATCCGACAGAGAGAACCTCTGCTGAGAGTCAGTTACACATTTCTCCTTATTTTTGTCCACCAATAAACTATACACATAGACGAGGCGCAGTGGCCAACACTTTGAGAGGCTGTGGCAGAAGGATCACTTGAGCCCAGGAGTTTGAGACCAGCCTGGGCAACATGGCAAGGCCTCAGCTCTACAAAAATTTTTAAAAATTAGCTGAGTGTGGTGGCATGCGCTCGTGGTCGCAGCTACTTGGGAGGCTGAGGTAGGAGGATTGCTTGGGCCCAGGAAGTGGAGGCTGCAGTGAGCTGTTTGTGCTGCTGTGTTCCAGCCTGGGAAACAGAGAAAGGCTCTGCCTTAAAAAAAAAATTAGGCCGTGCACAGCGGCTCACGCCTTTAATCCTGCACTTTGGGAGGCCGAGGCAGGCCGATCACTTGAGGTCAGGAGTTTGTGACCAGCCTAGCCTACACAGTGAAACCGTCTCTACTAAAAATATAAAAATTAACCAGGAGTGGTGGTGCATGCCTGTGATCCCAGCTACTCTGGAGGCTGAGGCACAAGAATTCCTTGAACCTGGGAAGCAGTGGTTGCAGTGAGCCGAGATCGTGCCACTGCACTCCAGCCTGGGCAACAGAGCGAGACTACGTCTCAAAAAAAAAAATTAGGGCCAGTTGCAGTGGCTCACGCCTGTCATCCCAGCACTTTGGGAGGCTGAGGTGGGCAGATCACCTGAGGTCAAGAGTTCAAGACCAGCCTGGCCAGCATGGTGAAACCCTGCCTCTAATAAAAATTCAGAAATTAGCCAGGTATGGTGGCGGGTGCCTGTAGTCCCAGCTACTCGGGAGGCTGTGGCAGGAGAATCGCTTTATCCCAGGAGGCAGAGGTTGCAGTGGGCTGAGATGGCGCCGTTGCACTCCAGCCAGGCCAACAAGAGTGAAGCTCCATCTCAAAAAAAAAAAAAAAAAAAAAAAAAAAATTGCAATAGGTGTTTCCATTTTATCTTTTCCAGAAAAGTGGCAGCTCAGCTGCAGAGTTCTCAAATTGCCCCTCCCTTAACACCACCTCGGGAGCCAGTCACCACGGTCAGCCGTCAGCTCCGCAAAGGTGGGCACAGAGTCCCCTGTCCGTGGCTGCGTTCTGAATGCTGGCACAGCACCTGGTGCAGAGCAGGCTGTGAACAGATGCTTGCCAACTGGGTCAGGGAAGGAGGGCTAGAGAGAGGGGAGGAGGCTGTCTGTGGTCGTTGTCCACTGGAGACAGATTTAGACTTGATGGTGACAGAAATCTCAGTGGCTGCAAA
The DNA here is from genome assembly GCF_001604975.1 of Cebus imitator. Classification (NCBI taxonomy): domain Eukaryota; kingdom Metazoa; phylum Chordata; class Mammalia; order Primates; family Cebidae; genus Cebus; species Cebus imitator. The sequence goes on along the minus strand of NW_016107756.1, from coordinate 1,697,174 downwards.
AGATTTCAAACAGCTGCGTGTGGTGGTGTGTGCTTGTGTTCCCAGCTACTCGGGAGGCTCAGGTGGGAGGATCACGTGAGCCCAGGAGGTAGAGGCTACAGTGAGGCACTTTCATGCCACTGTGCTCCA
>NW_016107756.1:1693664-1696975 GCF_001604975.1 Cebus imitator | reverse complement strand
AAAGAGTCTCAGGGGGTTCCCCATTCATTTCCCATGGGGAAGTTTATGTCCCTTCCCCTCCACCATGCTGTTGCAGGCACTTCTCCAAGTTCATCTGCTGTCTTCTAGCCATGCTCCTCAGGGTTTCTCTCTCTTTCCTTTCTTTCTTTCTTTCTTTTTCATTGTTTCCTCTTTTCCTGTCTCTTTCTCTCTTTTCTTTTCTTTCTTCCTTCCTTTCTCCTTTTCTTTTTTCTTTCTTCAAGATAGGGTCTGGCTCTGTTGCCCAGGCTGGAGTGCAGTGGTGTGGTCGTAACTCACTACAGCCTCCAAATCCTGGGCTCTAGCGATCCTCCTGCCTTGGCCTCCGGAGTCCCTGGGATTTCAGGTGCGCCACTGCAGCTGGGTGGTTGAAGTTGCTTCACCTCTTCCTTTCAGGCCTTGTACCCTTTGCCTGGAAACCCTTCCCTCTTTCCAAATGCTGCTCTGAGGCCACCCTCCTGTGATGCTTTTACTCTCGGGCAGCGTGAGTGCGTTTGTCCTCGGCCCCCAGGCTGGCTGGTAAACCGGAACACCGCCTTGTTTGTTCAGAGGTCCCGGCGCCAGGCGGACCGACAGCATGCGAGCGGCAAGGCCTCTGTCCTGCCTTGAGTGTGTCGTACCCAGCCTGCTCTGGGTGTGAGTGAATGGACAGACGGATGGGCAGAGAAGATCAGGAACCCAAGTGGAACGTGCATGTGGTCGTGCAGGAGTAAGATGCTCTAGACCTGGGTTGGGGGGTGGGTGGCTTTGGAAAAGGAAAAGAAGGACTCGGTAAAGGGGTAAAGGGACGTGGGGCCTGGGGGAAGGAAGACTCGCAGGATGGGGGCCCCGAAACAGAAGCGGAGAGCCAGAAGGGGAAGCTGGTTTCCGGAGGAGGAGGGCTCGCGTGGTCTGGATGTGTGGTGTGGAAGGGCTGGGGCTGGGGCTTCCAAGTGAGGAGATCCAGGGGACGGGGCAGGGGTCAGACCTAGAGCCCAGCAGGATGCAGGGGCTGGACGCGGCCTGCCACGTGGGCTGCCACCGGCCTGGGAGGCGTGGCCAGGGAGGGAGGCGTGGCCAAGGAGGAGGCGTGGCCAGGGAGGGAGGCGCGGTCTGGAAGGGAGGCGCGGCCAGGAAGGGAGGCGGGGCCTGGAAGGGAGGCATGGTGCGTTCTCGTTCTCGGGGGAGGGAGCAGAGGCCTGGGGCCTGGGCCCTAGCAGGTGACCCCACATTTCGGGAGGCGGGAAAATTAGGGGCAACCTCAACCACAGCGAGGTTGGGGCAGCGCCTGCATCCGCAGGGCTTGGAGAAAGTCTAGATAGCAGGGGCCAGAGAGTCGGAGAGGGAAGGCCCTGGTTTTGGAATACACGTTTTGGGGGGGCATTTGAAGTAGGCTGCTTCTCCGGAGAAGATGAGGAGCCAGACCGAGGCCTACGGTGTGTGCAGGACGCGGAGGAAGCCCAGGTCCAGGGCTGGCCCCACGTGTTTGTCAGGGAAGGGGAGGGAACGAGGTGGGGACTCGTGAGTCACTTCCCCTCGGGGTGGGGGGGGACCCAGAGCCTCTGAGTGGAGGCTGTGTGTGAGGAGGGGCATTCTACTTACTCACTGGGATTTCCAGCCACAAGGACGGGGTGGGGCAGATGCCTTGGATGTTAGGGAGCCCCTGGTGTGAGGTTAGGGATTTAGGAAAGCAGTGGGCGTCAGCCTCACTATGCTGGGCAGAGGCAAGGGGGCTGAGATGGAGATATCCTGGCAGACTTCCAGGGCACCTCATGTCCTTCTGGGTGGAGGAAGGAGCACGGGAGGGGCCTGTGGGGTTTTAGGTCCTACTTCGTGTTGTCTGCATGTCTGAGCCATGTGGTCAGCCCAGGACACACACTGGGAGCCCGCCGGGTGGGAGACAGAAGGACCTGTGGCTCAGGGCCCTGAGCTGGCGTACACGTGCCCAGGGAAATGCCAGCCTGGTTGTTCCCAGGCCCTGGCAACAGCCTTGCCTGCCCAAACCAAATGAGGAATTGTGGCTGAAAGGGCCCTTCAGATGCGCCTTGGCTATTTATAGCCCAGCAGGCAGGGGAAAACCAGGGGCTGGAAGGAGATGGGTGGGCAGGGTGGGGTGAGCCTGTGCAGAACTCTGGTGGCACAGCTCCCTGAGCAACGGCTGCTGGCCCTGGGGCCCTGGGGCTCACCCCACTCCCTCACTCTGCATTTCTACTCTGGAAACGGGATGGAGCCTGTCTGCAGTGAGGCGGGTTCTCTGCTGCTGATAGAGCCCAGAGCTGCTAAAGAATTTTAGGGGAGCAGAGGGCCGTGGCCTAACTCAGGGCACAGCTGTAGTTCATTTAGATGGCACCATGGTTTTGTTTAAATGTTGATTGTTTGTCATTGTTTTAAAATCATGTTAAGAAGCGATCATGTTAAGAAGCCAGATTTCTAGCTCCTTTGGCACAGAGATCAGGCAGCCATCGGCAGAGCTGAGTGGTGGTTTTGCCCAGCCCTAGCTGGCTGGCCTCACTCCCTCCCTCACCTGCACCCTTGTGGGTGCCAGTTGCAACCTTTGCTCCCTTGCTGGGTTGGGAAAGAGCTTTTCCCAGGGGCCCACGGACTCCTCCCCCATGGAAGGAGGTGCAGGTGTAGGGCTGGAGGTTCTGCCCATTGGAGAAGCCAGGGGGAGCTGGCTGGAGAGGGCAGGGCTGGCCAATGGGGTCTGGCCTGGGTTCTGTATGCCCTCCCCTTGCTGGCTTCCTGGGGTGGGGTGGGGGTCTGCTTGGAGGAGGTGGGGGGCCTGGTCTCTGCAGTGCCTGTTGGGAGGGCTGCTCGGAGGAGGTGGGGGCCCTGGTCTCTGCAGCGCCTGTTGCGGGGGCTGCTCGGAGGAGGTGGGGGTCCTGGTCTCAGCAGCACCTGTGAGTGGGGGGGTGCTTGGAGGAGACGGGGTCCTGGTCTTGGTGGCACATGTGAGTGGGGGGAGCTGCTGGGAGGAGGCAGGGGTCCTGGTCTGTACAGCGCCTGTGAGTGGTGGGGGGATTGGTCTGTGAGTGGGGGGGTGCTGGGAGGACGCGGGAGTCATAGTCTACAGCGCATATGAGTGGGGGGTTGCTTGGAGGAGGCAGGGGTCCTGGTCTCTGCAGCCTATGTGAGTGGAGGGGCTGGTCTGTGAGTGGGGGAAGCTGCTGGGAGGAGGTGGGGGTCCTGGTCTCGGCAGCGCCGGTGAGTGGGGGGTGCTCAGTGGAGGCGGGCGTCCTGGTCTCTGCAGCCAGTGTGAGTGGAGGGGGAGTTGGTCTGTGAGTAGGGGAGCTGCTGGGAGGAGGTGGGGGACC
>NW_016107756.1:1684549-1693579 GCF_001604975.1 Cebus imitator | reverse complement strand
TCGGAGGAGACCGGGGTCCTGGTGTGTGCAGCCCGTGTGAGTTGAGGGGGGCTGGTCTGTGAGTGGGGGGGCTGCTGGGAGGAGGCGGGGGTCCTGGTCTCGGCAGCACGTGTGAGTTGGGGGGGGCTGGTCTGTGAGTGGGGCGCCCACAGCCCGTGGGCAGCACCCTGGTGGCGCACGCTCCTGCTGGGTGCAGCTCGGGCCTGTGTTTGGCAAAGCCTGGCTCCTCCGGCGGCGGTGGGGACGGCGACTGTGGCTTCGTGGCGGGCTGGGGCCTCCCTTCCGGAAGGGGGCTCCGGCGCGTGGGGACCCGGGTGGCTCTGGGGGTCGCCCCTGCTGGGCCAGCGCGGGAATCCGGCTGCGTCTGGGAAGCGGCCTCCTCGGTCCTCCTCCACCCGCCACGGCCCAGCGACCCCGCAGGACCGGCGGCCCCACCTCGCGGCGCCACGCGCGTTTCCTGTGTGTTGGGAGCGCGTCCCGGAGGCCAGGAAGGGCGGGTCCTGCGGGGCCGGAGCGGGGCCGGGTGGGCGAGACGCGGGGGGCGCTGGGCGCCGCTGAGCCGCGGGTTCGCCTCCGCTTCGGGCCCGGAACGGCGTCAGGGGCTGCCCGGGCCTCGCTCCTCCTGTCGCCGGGAGGGGACGCGCGGGGCGGCCGCGGGGCGGGGCGGACAAGGTCCGGGAGGCGGCGCGGGGTCGGGAGCGGCGGGCGCGGGTGTAGACCTGCCTCCCCCCCCCCGCCCCTCCCGCCGCCGCCGCAGCGCGGACCCGCTTCCTGTCTGCCCTCCAGCCCGGCTGCCATGGAGGAGGAAGAGGAGGCCATAGGCTTGCTGGACAAGGTTCTGGAGGACGAGGATGTGTTTCTCCTGGAGGAGTGCGAGCTGGGAACCCCGGCCAGCCCCGGCTCAGGGTCCCCCTTCCTGGTGGCTGTGAAGGTGGGAGCGTGACACGCCCTGGGGGCCGGGAGGGCCGGGCCGGCGGCCGCGAGGGAGCGCGGCAGACATGGCTGATCCGGGCGCCGCGCGGGCGGCCGAGGGGAGTCCCTGGCTGAGTCCGCGGGGGTCCGGCTGCTGCTCCCCCGGGAGAGGGGCGAGCGGCTTCCCAGCTCAGCCAGGCTCGGGCTCCAGCTCGGGGCTCCAGAGGCTGTGCCCAGAGTCACCCGGGGGCCTCCCGGGAGCGGGGTGGGCAGGAACACCATTTCCACAGCAACCGTGGGGGGCGCTCAGGACCGGCGGAGGGGCCGCCTTCTTCCACCCCGGAGGCGAGAGGCTGTGTGCAAAGGGCAGGAGTCAGGGGTCACTGAAGGAAAGGACTGGACCAGCCAGGCGTGGGGGGGGGGGTCGCTTTGAGGCAGGTGGGCAGGTGGGCAGGTGCCCTTCACAAGGTGGGATGGGCTGGGGCGCGCTCTGCAGCAATGCCCTGTGCTGGGGGAGAGGCTGCTTCCAGGGAGATAGTGCGGGCAAGAGTCCCCCTGAGGGGCAGGGCTGCCCGGAACCCCCAGCCCTGGAGGCCTGGCGCCCTCTCCACAGCGGCCCTCTTCTCCCTCGCCGGACACGCCTCTCAGAGCTGCACCCTCAGCTTTTTGCTCAGCTGCCCTCATTCCGAGTAAGAAAGGAGGGCCTGTGAGGATGTGTGGCTGGGAGTCTGCGGTGCCGAGCCAGACCACCTAGCCCCGCGCCCGCCTATCTGCAGGCCCTAGAAGGCCTGGTCACAGAGCATGGCTGGGGACGGGACACTGTCCCTTCCCGGCCTCCCCGCCCCTCACGGAAGATGGGGACCACAGCCCTGCCCCACCCACTCTCCAATGTGGCTCTGAGGAGGAGCCAGTGGAGGTAAAAATAGCCCCACGGTAGATGGCTGGTGTGTGGAGTCTGGGTGGAGCCGTGGTGCAGGCCAGGCTGGGGGGAGCTGTCAGAGGCTGCAGAGGCTGGCACCCCACCCCATGTTCTTGGATCTGGTGCTGGCATAGGGCGTTGGGGGCAAATCACATCTTCCGGTGGGCCCAGGGAGGCCTCTGCACTCTGACCAGCCTTCCCGCTAGGAACAGGGTGGCAAGAAGTTCTGCTCATGAGCTGGAAGTCTGGCTGGGAGCCTGGCAGTGCTGGGATCGAGTTGTGGCCCTAAGGGGCCTTCTCCGGGGTCCCCCAGCTCAGGTGTGGGCCCACGCCATGCTGCCTCCTGCACCTCCCCTTCCCCTGGACCCTGGCTGTGCCTCAGCTAAGCCCATATTCATTCTGCTTAGAACTCCAGACATCTGCCTCCTCAGTGATAGCCCATCCTCCTGGGAACAAGGACCACGATATACCATGGCCCAGTGCTGCACGGTGCTTGGTGTGTGGCTGGTGCCAAGGAGCACCTACAGAATGCGGGAGGCCCATGGGGGTGCACGGAGGGTGTACGGGCCCCCAGCCTCGCTCCCTCTCGGAGGCGTTCTGCTGCAGCGTGCACGGATGCCCAGAGAGCCTGAACACACATCATACCTAAAAACGCTGCTCCTCCTCGGTCCCCTTGAGCACCTGGAGGGGTCTTACACTCCATTCTGCTGCCGGCATGGGGGAAGGGGACCTTTCTTGAATGCCAGGGAGCTCCAGGCTCCCCGCCTCATCCTGAACACTTCCAGAAGTCCTCCCTCTTCTACTGGCATTGGCCTCAGAGGGTGGCTGCAGAGAGGCGGGAAGAAAGCTTGTGCATTCACTCAACAAACACTCTGAGATTGGGTTCTCTTCAAAGCACCCTGCCTGGCACTGTAGGGATGATGGGAGGAACAAGGTGTGATTCTTCCTCACAAGGTGTTCAGAGCGAAGGCAAGCACAGGGAGTAGGAACACAGCAGTCAGAGGGGGCTGGGCGCGGTGCCTCACGCCTGGAACCCCAGCACTTTGGGAGGCCGAGGTGGGTGGATCACCTGAGGTCAGGAGTTCAAGACCAGCCTGACCAATATGATGAAACTCTGTCTCTACTGGAAATACAAAAATTAGCTGGCTGTGGTGGTGGGCATCTGTAATCCCAGCTACCTGGTAGGTTGAGGCAAGAGAATCGCCTGAAGCTGGGAGGCAGAAGTTGCAGTGAGCCGAGATCGTGCCATTGCTCTCCAGCCTGGGTGACAGAACCAGACTCAGTCTCAAACAAAAACAAAAAAAAAGAAAAGAAAGTCGTTAGGGCTGGGCAAAGGGCACCAAATTCGGGGGAGAAGAGAGCACTTGCAGTGGGGGGGACTGGGTGCATGCGTGTGTGTGCGTGTGCACCTGTGGGTGTGTGTGTGTATGTGGGTGTGTGTGTGTGTATGTGGGTGCGCATATGTGGGGGTGTGTGTGGGTGCGCATATGTGGGGGTGTGTGTGCGTGTGCACCTGTGTGTGTGTGTGTGTGTGTGCACCTGTGGGGGTGTGTGTGCGTGTGCACCTGTGTGTGTGTGTGTGTGTGTGTGTGTGTATGTGGGTGCGCATATGTGGGGGTGGGTGTGTGTGTGTGCCTGTGAGTATTTGCACATATGTGGGTGCACGTCTGTAGGGGTGGGTGTGCGTGTGCAGGCCAGGGGTCATTTATGGATGGTGCACTTCATCCTGGGCTGCGGGCAGTCTTGGCAACCCCTCCCTGGCAGCTGGTAGGAATCCCAGGCGATCCTCTTTGCTATTACTTTACTTCAGGGGTACTTACCTTAAGCAGTAGTTACGTCCTGAGCTTGTGCCCAAGTGCCAGGCCCATAAATCAGCCCTGTTTCCAGTATGATTTCCGAGACGCTCCATCTTCCTGGGAGCAGGTGCAAAGCTGGCCACAGCTCTCTCCAGAACAGCAGCTGGGGTCTGCTGCGCGTCTCAGCCCAGAATGACCTTTGAGGAGTCACTGGTCTGTTAGACTGATCGTGCAATTAGCAATAGCAGCATCACGTTCTTTCTGTAAAATGGTGTGTACTCTCTAGAAACGCTTCATGCCGTTCTATTTAAAGATAGGCAGGGCTGCAACAGGGGCCTTGTAGAAGGTGCTATTTTAAGGAACTTACTTGTCAGGAATAAAAACCCTTTTGTAACGTGGATTAACCCTTTAGGTATTATTCTGTGCCAGTTTTTTTTTTCCTTTTGAGACCGAGTCTCACTCTGTCACCCAGGCTGGAGTGCAGTGGTGCAGTCACGGCTCACAGCGGCCTCCATCTCTGAGGCTCAGTCTCAGTCAGTCCTCCCACCTCAGCCTCCCTCCCACTGCAGGCACATATCCCCACGCCGCACCGTTTTGTGTGTTTGTAGAGACAGGGTTTCGCCACGTTGCATAGGCCAGTCTCTAACTCCTGTGGTCAGGCGATCTGCCCACCTTGGCCTCCCAAAGTGCTGGGATGGCAGGCATGAGACACTGAGCCCAGCCCAATTCTGTGCCAGTTTTTAATGGATCGTCTGAAACATCTCTATTTCTGCTTCACTTGCCCAGGTCTCTTCCACTTCCACACACAGCGAAAGCCACGCCTGTGTCCCCCATTTGGAGGTTCTTCTCAGTGCAGGCCCCACAGTTGGTGATTTAAGAGGTGATCAGTTGCACCTTGGTCTCTATTTTGCATTATAGTAGTTAAGTATATACTTTAATATATATTAGAAAAAATATGACTTGTACATTTTTCTTACAATTTCAGGTATAACATGTAGGATAAGACTGCTTTCTACAAGTCAGTTCTTGGTCGGCTGTGGTGGCTCACACCTGTAATCTCAGCACTTGGGAGGCCAAGGTGGGTGGATCATTTGAGGTCGGGAGTTCAAGTCCAGCTTAGCCAACATGGCAAAACCCCATCTCTACTAAAAACACAAAAATTATCTGGGCGCAGTGGCTCATACCTGTAATCCCAGCACTTTGGGAGGCTGAGGTGGTCGGATCACCTGAGGTCAGGAGTTCAAGTCCAGCCTGGCCAACATGGAGAAACCTCATCTCTACTAAAAACACAAAAATTATCCAGGCAAGGTGGTGGGCACTTGTAATCCCAGCTACTTGGGAGGCTGAGGCAGGAGAATCACTTGAACCTGGGAGACGGAGGCTGCAGTGAGCTGAGATTGTGCCATGGCACTCCAGCCTGGGTGACAGAGCGAGACTCTGTCTCAGAAAAGTTCTCGTAAAGAACAACACTGAGTAAAGAATAGTGCAGGTGGTGGTGTGTGAGTAAGGCAAAATTCTAAAGGTGGGATTTGAACAACCAAAGTTTCAAAAGGACACTGCCTGTACCCCATGGCCCTGCCTACAATCTCAGACAGCAATGGAGAGCCCAGCATATGAGGAGCCACCCTTCAGGAGAGGGTGGCTGCTGCAGTTTGGTCTTTGTTCCCCAGCAGGTGACCCTGTTCTAAATCCTGCCAAGGAAGCAGCTGAAAGAGCCTTCCTCAGCGCCTGGCCCTGGGCAGGAGAGAGGGTCTCTAGCTGTCTCTGCACTGCCTCAGCCTGCAAGTGGGCCAGTTGTCCTGAGGCTGATGCTAGGTGTGGGCAGAAGCAGCCCCGGGCATGGGCACACCCCCCCAGGCCCAGTGGCATCCACTCAGATGGGCCAGTTGTCCTGAGGCTGATGCTAGGTGTGGGTAGAAGCCCCAGGCATGGGCACACCCCCCCAGGCCCAGTGGCATCCACTCAGATGGGCCAGTTGTCTTGAGGCTGATGCTAGGTGTGGGCGGAAGACCCAGGTGTGGGCACACCCCCTCCCAGGCCCAGTGGCATCCACTCAGATGGGCCAGTTGTCTTGAGGCTGATTCTAGGTGTGGGCAGAAGACCCAGGTGTGGGCACACACCCCTCCCCACCAGGCCCAGTGGCATCCACTCAGATGGGCCAGTTGTCCTGAGGCTGATGCTAGGTGTGGGTAGAAGCCCCGGGCATGGGCACACCCCCCCCACCAGGCCCAGTGGCATCCACTCAGATGGGCCAGTTGTCCTGAGGCTGATGCTAGGTGTGGGCAGAAGCCCCGGGCATGGGCATACCCCCCCAGGCCCAGTGGCATCCACTCTGGCAGATCCTGCTGGGTACTCCTGGCAGCCAGCCTCGGCACATGGCCTGACTTCTGCTGTCTGTGACGTCTCAGGCCCTTGCCTCGTGCCCCGTAGCTTGGAGTCACAGTCAGGGAGTCCGCCTTGCTTGTCTTGGAGATCAGCGCTCCTGGGGAGATTGTGTCTTTGCTTATCCTGGAACCAGGCATTTGGAGGCTTTCGTTAGCCTCTCAGCTCTGAGGAGGACCAGGCCTGAGCTGGCTGCAGCTTACCTCTAGACACTGTCCCTCCCAGAGTGGCCTGACGTCTTTGGTTGGCGGCTTCAAGCTGCCAGCCGTCAGCCTAGCAGACTGTGCAGGACGCCGAGGACAAACGAACCCACCACGGTGGGATTTCGTAAGTCCTGGCTGGGAGGAAGTGAGGACAGGCAGCTTCCCGGGGCTGGAGGGTGGCAGGGAGTGGGGCCTGGAACTCTCCAGAGAACTTGCCCCGGAGGAGTCTGGGTGCATGGGCACCTGTGAAGCGCTCCTGGGGGCACAGGCCATCTCTTTCACCTTCGTATTCCCAGGCCTGGCACCCATCGGGAATGGACGAGTGAATGGTGAGCCCTGGTGTTTGATGAGATAAAAGTCCCCCACAGGGATTGCAGAAACACTCCTGAATTTCCTGATGGTTCCGAGTTAGGAATGATGGAGTCTGGGGTGAACAGAGAAGAGACGGGAGATAGAAGAGGCCTTTCTTTGGCAGTAACTGAGCAATGGGCCTCCCATTAGCCAAGCGTGCCGCCGCTAATTTCCCATCTGGAAGCTCTCCAGCGCCTTTACTCCCATCCCAGCCGAAACTGCAGAGTGGACAGGGCCCAGAGTGGGGACGCCGGGGCTGACTCTGTTGCCTTTTGTGGGAGGGTCTTCCTGAGAGGGCTTCCCATCAGAGCCAGCCTTTCATGACTGGATTGTGGATGGGAGTGCTGAGGACAGGATCTTGCAGAAATGGGCGATTACAGGTCTGCGGGGTCCATGCTTGCGCCAGGGGAGGGGACGGTCCTTCCCCGTCTTAGTGTGACCAGCGCTACAGTTAAGCTCCGTGTGCCCCAAGTGACTTCCTTTAGAGGGTGTTTGCTAAACCCTCAGGCACACCCTTGGTGGGCAGGGAACAGGAATGGGGTGCTAGCCCCCAGCACGGGGATGCATTCCCATTTGTCAAGGCTGGGAAGCCACAGGAAGGACCCCCAAGGGTCTGATCTAGAGGGGTTGGGCTGGGAGCCGGTCCAGGCTCCAGTCTTGTCCCTCAGGGGTTTGTGTGCTGGCGGCCATGCAGGCCACTGCAGTGCGACTCTCGCTGTGCCTCAGGAAGACAGTATCACCTGCCAGACTGTCAGACTCCACTGAGTTGAACCAGGAAGACTGAGTGCTGAGCACCCTTCCTGGTACTTGCGAAGCCTCCACATGTAACTAGTGGCCCTTTCTAAAGCTTGGGGTCTGCCCTGCTTTTCTCACGCTGCTGAAACAAATCGCCGCAAACTTAAGGGCTTAAAAAGACACAAATTTATTCTCTTGTAATCCCAGCACTTTGGGAAGCCAAGGTTGGCAGATCACCTGAGGTCAGGAGTTTGAGACCAGCCTGGCCAACATGGTGAAACCCCATCTCTACTAAAAATATAAAACTTAGTGGGCACGATGTCAGGTGCCTATAATCCCAGCTATTCAGGAGGCTGAGATGGGAGAATCACTTGAACCTGGGAGGGGGAGGCTGCAGTGAGCCGAGGTCACACCACGGTACTCCAGCCTGGGTGACAGAGCGAAACTCCATCTCCATCAATCAATCAATCAATCAATCAATCAGTAAAATACAAAGGAATCTCCAGGGCAGCACTGTTTCTGGAAGCTCTCAGGCAAGCTTGTCCAACCTCGTCCCACGGGCCACCTGCTTTGAATGTGGCCCGACACAAATTTGTAAACTCTTAAAACATTATATTTTTTTTCTTTGAGCTCATCAGCTGTTGTTAGTGTTACTGTGTTTTATGTGTGGCCCAAGACAATTCTTCCAGTGTGGCCCCAGGAAGATCGAGCGCCCCTGCTCTAGGGCAGCGGATTCATTTTCCCTGCTGTTTCTAGCTTCCAAAGGCTCCCTGCATTCCTTAGCTCATGGCCCCATCCTCTGTCTTCAAACCTACCACTGTTACGGTATCTTCCAAACAATCCCTCACCACCACCCTTTCTCTCTGGCTGTCTCACTCCCCTTCTGTGGCCATGATGCCTCGGGGAAAGAGGGAATTTGGGGCAGCAGGTAAGGAAAGAACTGAAGACCAGAGACCTTAGAAGATGAGGAAGCTGGTGCTCCGGCATGCGGAGAAGACCGAGCGATCTCATGGCTGTGGGAAAGACTGGGAAAGGCCTGGGCCACTGCAGGTGTTTTATAAAGGATCTGCTGGACCCCGTGTCCCAGTCTAGGGCCGAATCTTTACTTGTTTGTTTTTTAGATGTCTTTCCCACCAGATTCTAAGCCACGTGAGAACAGAGACCCCTGACTGTTTCCCGTTGTATCTACAGAGGCTGGTGGACGTTCAGTAGCTGTTGATTGAATGAATAAATGGACACATAGCCCGACTGAATTCTAAAGGGCTCATATTTTGCAGCACTGATATTTGGTCCTTGGCAAGCATCGGGCAAGGTGGCACTCTTAGAAGGTGAATCCAGCTCCCGTTTGTGGGACAGGCAGGAGGAGAGAGGAAGAGAGGCAGGAAAAGTCTGTTTGGAGAACTCAGTGGACACAGTGGGATGCAGGGGGCCTCAACCACGGTAGAAGGGAGAGGTGGGACAGGAGAACAGGAGGGGAGACGGATGAGCAGGGAAGGGCTTGCAGAGATGAGCAGGGAGGTAGAGAAGGGCTTGGGGGCTCAGTGTGGCGGAGGAAAAGGGGAGAGAAGGAAGACGGGCCAGGATGACTCTTGGGGATCCTGGCCAAGAAGAACAACTTTCCGTGTGTTTTCGCTGAGGAAATGTTGGGGGTACTTTCTCTGAAATGTTGGGGTACTTTTTCTGAAATGTTGGAGTAATTTCTGAAATGTTGGGGTACTTTCTCTGAAATGTT
>NW_016107756.1:1675941-1684394 GCF_001604975.1 Cebus imitator | reverse complement strand
AGTAATTTCTGAAATATTGGGGTACTTTCTCTGAAATGTTGGGGTACTTTGAAATGTTGGGGTAATTTCTGAAATGTTGGGGTAATTTCTGAAATATTAGGGGTACTTTCTCTGAAATGTTGGGGATACTTTCTGAGATGTTGGGGGTACTTTCTGAAATGTTGGGGGTAATTTCTGAAATATTGGGGTACTTTCTCTGAAATGTTGGGGTACTGTCTCTGAGCCGGCACTGTGCCTGGTGGTGGACTCCAAGTCTGAATAGTGTGTCCTCCTCTCTAAGGAGCAGCAGTTCTGGAGGGAGGAGAAGGCCACTCGGGGCTGTGCCTTGCGCAATGCAGTGGTCAGGAAGTGCTGGGGGCCAGTGTGCCGGGCGGGGATGGGGTTGAGGGGTCCAGGCCGCCTTCCATTGGGGGACTGAGACGTGTAGCCAGAAGCCTGACGGCTGGGGCCCCTGTGCCTCCATTCCGTTCTCTCCACCCGTGCTCTGCTGGCTTCCTCGTCACTTCCTCTGGGGCCCCTCTCTGTCCCCCCAGACTTAGATTCTGGCCCTGCTGTTTCCTCCCTTCTGACCGTGCCCTGCCCCAGTCGGGACTCTGATTTCCCTCCTGAACCTTCTTATCCCGGGACAGACAGCCCGGCAGATGTGGGCGGGTCCCGCGTCTGCTCACCTCCGGAAGGCTGGCTTGCTTGGCAGGTGGATGAATCCATGGACAAACATCGATGGGGAAATGTGGGAATCAGTTGAGGGAAGCGAAACCAGGTGTTAGCAGCAGGAGCATGAGGTCTGAAGCTGCTTTTGGAGCTGGAGAGGAAAGGGGGCCTGCCCCCCTCCTGTGGGCCGCATCTGCATATTTTATATTTGTTTTATCATAGTATCTGACTTATGTTTTCTGCATGTTTTATATATATTTTTTTAATCATACTCTCTGACTTTTATCCCCTATAAAAGTGTTACTGAAAGAAGGGGAAAAGGAAAAGTGGGGGCGGGGGGCGGTGCTCACGTCTGTCATCCCAGCACTTTGGGAGGCCAAGGCGGGCAGGTTGCCTGAGGTTGGGAGTTCGAGACCATCCTGACCAACATGGTGAAACCCCGTCTCTACTAAAAATACAAAAATTAGCCAGGTGTGGTGGCAGGTACCTGTAATCCCAGCTACTCAGGAGGCTGAGGCAGGAGAATCACTAGGACCTGGGAGGTGGAGGGAGGTGCAGTGAGCCGAGATTGCGCCACTGCACTCCAGCCTGGGTGACAGAGTGAGACTCTGTCTCAAAAAAAAAAAAAGAGGGAAAGGGCAGGGAAGCAGGCAGTGCGCTGAGGATTTCGGCCTCCTTGCTCATGAGCTGCTGGCTGTGCTTTGCTTTTGCACAGGTGGAAGCAGGGAAGGGCCTGGAGATGAGGAAGCTGGTTCTCTCGGGGTTCCTGGCCAGCGAAGAGATCTACATTAACCAGCTGGAAGCCCTGTTGCTGGTGAGTACAGTGTGTGCTCTGGGGCCCCGGGTCCCCGTGCCAGGCAACCTCATGCTCTGAAGCTGCTTTTGGAGCTGGAGAGGAAAGGGGGCCTGTCCCCGACCTCCTGTGGACAGTCTGCAGCTGCTCTGCTCCCAGCTGGGCGTCAGGGAGCCCAGTCGCTGCCAGAAAGGGCCTGTGCCTCTGTGCTCCATCTCTCCATTACCCAGCTCTTTCGAGGCAGGAAAAGCAGCACAGCCAGGTTAGGGCTGGAAACACACCTGTCACCCACGGCCGTGGCAAAGGGCCTACATAACCCATCACGGGGCTCTGTCCGGGCGGGGGCCGAGCACCCCCTCCACACCGTGCCCTGAGCAGTCACTGCCAATCAGTCTAGCTAAGAACTCCCTGTTATCTTTGCTCCAAGTCCGTCTGCCTCCCTGGGTGAGTGAACAGTGAGCAGCATCCAAGGCGCATGTCAGGAAATAGGAGGTGGGAGGCTATGTTCTTCTTTTTTTTGTTTGTTTTTGTTTTTGTTTTTGTTTTGAGACAGAGTCTTGCTCTGTTCCTAGGCTTCAGGCTGGAGCACAGTGGCACAATCTTGGCTCACTGCAATCTCTGCCTCCTGGGTTCAAGCAATTCTCCTGCCTCAGCCTCCCTAGTAGCTGCGACTACAGGTGCACGTTACCACGCTCAGCTAATTTTTGTATTTTTTAGTAGGGACATGGTTTCACCATGTTGGCCAGGTTGGTCTCGATCTCTTGACCTCGTGATCCACCTGCCTCAGCCTCCCAAAGTGCTGGGATTACAGGCGTGAGCCACCGCGCCCAGCCGTTCTTGTTTTTTTGAAATGAAGTTTTGCTCTTGTCTCCCAGGCTGGAGGGCAAGTGGCATGATCTTGGCTCACTGCAACCTCTGCCTCCTGGGTTCAGGTGATTCTCCTGCCTCAGCCTCCCAAGTAGCTGGAATTGCAGGTACATGCCACCAAGCCCAGCTAACTTTTAGTAGAGACGAGATTTCACCATGTTGGCCAGGCTACTCTTGAACTCCTGACCTCAGGTGATCCAGCCACCTTGGCCTCACAAAGTGCAGGGATGACAGGCTTGAGCCACCGCACCTGGCCTATCTGTGTCTTTTGAGAGGCATCACAGCTCTGAGGCATTAGGCCAACCTCTGCCCTCAGTAAGCATGCCTCAGTTTCCTCTCCCAGATGGAGGCATCATGGTGAGAGTCTGATTGGAGGGGAATATGAAAATGTTTTCAGAAAATAAATAAAAGTACGACACAGCTGTGAGGTGGTTTTGCCTTTGGAGAAAGTGCTCGTTAGATGCGCCTAGATGCTATGCAGAGTCAGTGTGGATGGCAGGTTCTTGCCTCTGGCTGTTTTGTAGCCTGAGACATAAGGTCATTATCAGAAGAGGGAGAATAGGAAGTGTGGATCCGTGGAAGCTCATTCTTACAGGAATGATAAGATACACATTTAAGTACTTGCCGTGACGTGAGGTGTCACACGTCAACCCTGAGATGCTGCTGGTGTCACAGAGGACTTGGCGTTTATATTGCCCTGGGAATCATGGTCTAAATGTGCAGGGGCAGGCCAGGCGCGGGGGCTCCCACCTGCCACTTTGGGAGGCCGAGGCAGGCAGATCACTTGAGGTCAGGAGTTCGAGACCAGCCTGGCCAACACAGTGAAACCCCATCTCTACTAAAAGTACAAAAAAAAAAAAAAAGTCAGGCGTGGTGGTGCATACCTGTAATCCCAGATACTCGGGAGGCTGAGGCATGAGAATCGTTTGAACCTGGGGACGGAGGTTGCAGTGAGCTGAGCGCACACCACTGTACTCCAGACTGGGCAATGGGTGAGAAACGCTCTCTCAAAAAAAAAAAAACGCCGGGCACGGTGGCTCACACCTGTCAGCCCAGCACTTTGGGAGGCCGAGGTGGGTGGATCACCTGAGGTCAGGAGTTTGAGGCCAGCTTGGCCAACATGGTGAAACCCTGTCTCTACTAAAAATACAAACAATTAGCCCGCCTTGGTGGCAGGCACCTGTAATTCCAGCTACTCAGGAGGCGGAGGCAGGAGAATCACTTGAACCCGAGGTGGAGGTTGATGTGAGCCGAGATCACTCCATTGCTCTCCAGCCTGGATGATAAAAGCAAAAACCCCGTCTCAAAAAAAAAAAAAAAATGTGCAGATGCTTTGGCACACGCATGGCTGAGCGTGCTGTCTCTCCGGGATTTTACCCGTATGCTCGGAGAGATTTTCCAAGTGTGGGGCAGTGTGGCAGGTCGCTGAGGGCTCTGGTCTGGGGCCAGAGCTGCAGTCAGACCCGCCCCTGCCGTGCACACGGGCGTGCTGCCCTGTCTCCCAAACCGTGCTCAGCCCCTCAGAGCATCGCAGAAGCATGGAGCGGGTTGAACCAGCATTTTTAAACCAAGGAAAGGAAACAGCCACACGCATCATCCACAGTAGGATAAGTGCTGGTTCAGGAGACTTCGGGTTCGCTGTGTGTGCGTGTGCGTGTGTGTGCGTGTGTATGCATTAACTGCCCACGGTTTCCTATGCCTGTTGTGAGTGTGGAAACCGCTGGCTTTGGGCGAGCACTGCGTGAATTCCGTGAGCCTCCGTTTCTGGATCTGAAGATGAGCGTCCGGCCTTGTCTGTCTTTCCGTGGGGCTGAGAAGGTCGGGTGGCCCTTTCGGAACCTCCTATAGTGTTGAGTGCTTACAACACGCAGATATTAGCAGGAGAAAGGAAGACGGGCAGAGGCAACCGTCAGACAAACGTGAAACACGCCTCACAAACTGTGAATTGCGGCATCAAGAAAGCACGGCGCCGTCATTGCCAACAGGATGTGTGTCTGAAAGGAGCTCAGACAAAGGAACAGGCTGCCTGGCTGTGCTGGCCCCTGGCTTTCAGCAAGTGAATGAGCCTTTGTGCCTCAGCTTTTCCATCTGCAAACTGGGTGTACCGATAGTGTGCTTTTGGTGGGTTGTTGTGAGGATTGAAGGAATTTGTACACAGAGCTCTCTTTTTTCCTTTCTTTTTATCTTTTTTCTGAGATGGAGTCTTACTCTTGTTGCCCAGGCTAGAGTGCGGTGGCTCAATCTCAGTTCACTGCAACCTCCACCTCCCGGGTTCAAGCCATTCTCCTGCCTCAGCCTCCCAAGTAGCTGGGGTTACAGGCACCCACCACCATGCCTGGCTAATTTTTGTAGTTGTTAGTAGAGACGGGCTTTCACCATGTTGGCCAGGCTGGTCTCGAACTCCTGACCTCAAGTAATCCGCCTGCCTCGGCTTCCCAAAGTGCTGGGGTTACAGGCGAGAGCCACCTCGCCCGGCACATAAAGCTCTTTCTTGGAGCAGAGCCTGAGTGTTCACTGGCACTGTTAATTTCTCAGGGCTGGAGAGAAGACAGGTCAGGGCTTGCTGGTTTCTGTCACAGCACACCCTTTCCCTGAAGGAGGGAGTGGGGGCTGTCCCTTCAGACATGAAGCCCTTGGATCCCCCTGCCCTCCGGGAGCCTCTTCCTCTGGGCCAAGACAGGGAGCCCCTGCCTGCCCTGCCTTTCCAACAGCTGGTGCCCCACAGGCAGAATCTGTGGGGCAGGCCCCCCTCGCCTCCTGTTGCGCCCAGGGCAGTCCGTCCCTTCCCCCAGCTCTCTCCTCCTGGGCCCCTGCTTGGCTCTTTCTTGAGCAGAGGCCAGAGGGAGAGAGGGAGGGACTCACTGGGAGGCCAGGTCTGTGGCTGGAGCTCTTGGGAAGAGGGCTGGACCCTCCACAGCCACAGCCTCAGTCAAGCTCTCCCTCCTCTCCTCCCTGAGCTGGGAGCCGCACTGTCCCCGGCTCAGCTAGTGGGGAGCTGAACCTTCCGCTCCTCAGGTGGCCTCACAGAGGGGCCAGCTGGCTCCCACCCCTCACCCCATTCCCACAGCTCTGCCCCGGCCGGCCGTCTGCGTTCAGCTGAACCCTTCCTGATAGCAAAGGGCTGGGTGTGTAGACCCAAAGCCATGCGCACACACAGGGCAGGTGGGCCTCCGTCCTGGCCTCTGGGTTGCTGGGGGGTCACTCTGGGCCCCCGCTGCTTCCTGGTGGACTCTGATGACAGGGAAAGCCTGGGGCCTGGGCCGAGGCAGGGGGTGAAGGAAAAAAGACGAAACCAAGCATTGTAATTCTGCATCCTGGAGGCTGGAGAGGAGCTTGGGAGCTGTATCTGGCCTGTGCTGGGGCCACAGGGTGTGAGGCCACTGCCCACAGGCCCACCGCCACTGGCCACGGCCGGCCCTCCTGGGGCGGACTCTCTTCTGGCCTCGCGTTGGGGTTCACAGCCACGCTGCGCCCCAAGCTCTCCATCTGTAAATCAGGAGCATGATGCCTGCCTCCCAGGGCCCCAGTCCGCGGTGACTGAGGTGATGTGGCCAGGCCTTCCGGGCAGGAGGTAGAGGAAGTGGGCAGATCTCGTTCCTCTGTTTCGAAAGGCCATTTGCTGGGGGATGGATCGGACCAATGGCTGTGTGAAGTCCCCAGGGAGACCGGGGCAAGGGAGAAGCGGCCCAGGCCCCTCTTCCCGAGATGCACTTGGGCTGGGACCAGGGTGGAGGTCACTCAGGGACCTCGCTGAGAACTCTCCACGGTGAACTGGAGAGCCAGGGCCCATCCCCACCCCAGCGACGGACGGGCGCTAGCACCAAGGCAGGATCGCTGTGCCTCACCAGAGCTCTGCATGGGTCACCCTGTCTCCAGCCCACCCTGCGTGGGTCACCCTGTCCCCAGCCCACCCTGCGTGGGTCACCCTGCCCCCAGTCCACCCTGCGTGGGTCACCCTGCCCCCAGCCCACTCTGCTGCCCTCCCCGTGGGTCACCCTGCTCTCAGCCTACCCTGAATGGGTCACCCTGCCCCCAGCCCACCCTGCATGGGTCACCCTGCCCTCAGCCCACCCTGCTGCCCTCCCCGTGGGTGACCCTGCCCTCAGCCCACCCTGCTGCCCTCAGGCCTATGTGTGGGACTTCACCAGAGAAAAACACCTGCCATAAGGGTCCTGGCCACACGCCCAGCCCCGTCCCTTCCCACCAGGGGAAATCAGCAGTGAGAGTCAAGGCCCCCGTCGTGTCATGGGAGCCGTCTGATGCCCCACGCGCAGGCCTGTCCTGTGACTGGCGCGGTGAGCATCCGTTTCTCCTTTCACAGAGAGGGTAGGGGACGCTGAGCAGGAAGCAGAACCATGCGTCTTGTCCCTGCGTGGGCGGCAGACGGGTGCTTCCTCAGCAGCTTCTGAGAAGTCCTGGCCATGGCCTTCCCGGGACGGATCCTGCCCCCCTGATTCCTTCCTCAGTGGGGACTGCGCCAAGGCAGGGACCAGAATTTGGGGACTCGGTGGCGACGCAGGCTCCTCCATGGGGTCCTGCCTCGCACTGGAAAGGATAAACTCTTACGCCAATGTCAATCCTGAAGCTGGTTCCGTGTCCTTTGTGGAGGGTGGGGAGTCCCCAACGCTTTCAGCCCAGCCACCTGTGCTTGGGAGGACACTCTTTCCTTACTCCTGCTGCGATTCCTTCTGCCTCCCTGCCCTTCTGTCTCCACGCTTCACTGCCCCCCACTCCTCCAACCTGTCCAGCTCTTCAAGGCCCTGGTATATCCGCCTCCTCCATGCAGCCCTCCAGGCTGCTCCAGCACAACCTTGGAACCACAGGGTGGGTGCTTATGGTCTGGCACTGCCATCTCTCACATCGCCCATGAGAACCACGGGCAAGGTGGGATGGCAGCAAATAAACAAACAAAATAGAATAAAATGTGGGGAAGCATACTGAAGACGATGCCTGCCAGGTCCCAGCACCCCCAGTCCTGCTGCTGGGCTTGGAGGCAATGTCGTCAGCGGCAGCCAGTGCTGGGGGTTGGTCCTTGTGTCTGCCACCTCACCGTCTACATTGCAGGCTCTGGAGCACCTTGGTGTAGACAGGCAGGCGTTGGAAACACGTCTGAGACTGGAGGCCACACCACGTGCTGTGGGAGGGGCCATCGTGGTCTCTCAGCAATGTCTGCCACGGGGTGGGAGGTGGTGGGGGACCCGTGAACCCCCATCCCTCTCCGTGTACCAAGTGGCGGGAACTCGGAATATCAGTGAGGCCAGGCTGGTCTGGAGTACCTTCCGGTCCTGCCCCTCTGAGTCCTGGAAACACGTTGTTTCTTGTAAGGAAACAGCGGAAGGCCTGAGTCCCAGTCAACCCTCCTTTCCCCTGACCTGGGGCAGGAGGTCCTGTTACAGCAGCACAGGCTGCGGCTGAGCTCGGGCACGTGGCCGGGGAGTGGACCGTGGCACCGCCCCTCGGGCCTGGCAGGACAGCTGGGACAGGTGCCCGCGCCGAGCGTGTGGCCCGCTGGGGCCTGTGGCAGCGGCTCCTGGATACAAAGCGCGCTTCAGGGCTCTGTCTTTGCCGCCTTTGTCCAGGCAGGACCTGGGCAGCGGGAAGGGCCGACGGTCACCTCCGGGCCTGTCGGCACGCTGGTGTGCTCACCCCCCACCTCTGCTCTCTCCTCCTCACGTCCTCCCAGCCCATGAAACCCCTGAAGGCCACAGCCACCACCTCCCAGCCCGTGCTCACCATCCAGCAGATCGAGACCATCTTCTACAAGATCCAGGACATCTACGAAATCCACAAGGAGTTCTACGACAGCCTGTGCCCCAAGGTGCAGCAGTGGGACAGCCAGGTCACCATGGGCCACCTCTTCCAGAAGCTGGTGAGTCCCGGGACAGGGGGCCTCACACAGGGGGAGAGCGGAGCCCACAGTGTTGCAAAGAGCTTCCAGAGAGAACCGGGCAACCCTCTTGACCTCCTTGCAGGCCTGGGTCTGCTCTGAGTCCTGGAGGAAAGCTGGGGCCTGTGCATTATGGGGCACCTGGGCCAGGGCGTGACTCCAGGCCTCCCGTGGTGCATCTCTGGGAGTGCTTCTAGGGGTGCTGGAGACGGGCCGGGGGGATGGAGACTCTAGGGGTGGTGGAAACGGGCCGGG
>NW_016107756.1:1674182-1675454 GCF_001604975.1 Cebus imitator | reverse complement strand
GGGCTGGGAGGGTAGAGATTCTACGGGTGGTGGAGACGGGCTGGGAGGGTGGAGATTCTACGGGTGGTGGAGACGGGCTGGGGGTGGGGGCCCAAGGCCTGCTCCTCTGAGACCTCGGAGATTCACTGCGTCTCAGGCTGCCTCTGTAAAAGGAAGCAGTTGGATGCATCAGCCAGTGATCCTCTCCTGAGGTCCCAAGAGCAAGAGGCACTAAAAGCCCAGCCCTGCCCCCTATTTCGGGACGGGGAGTGTGGCCGGCGGGGTGGTTAACATGCAGCCTTAGTGCTGGGAAAGGCCCACAGACATCTTCTGTTCCCTGGGGCCTCTGTGACACCCTTTCCCCCAGCTCTGCCCCATGTCTGGCTGTGTCTCCTGGGGAGCCCAGGTCAGATCCATGGAGTCCCCTATATAACGTCTGACAGCCTGCAGGCAAGAAGGAGACTGGGAGTCCAGGTTGTGGTTCTTCTCCGGGTGTGAGTGGCCGCCGGGGCCTCCTCCTCCTCCCTGCCTGAGGCTGGCTGAATGAACAGGGCTCCGCCTTTTTCTCACACTGGGGAAAACTCCTACCTGGACACTCACAGGGTGTCTAGCTGAGCGTGTTCAAAGCTGAGCGTGTTCAAAGCAAGCTGAGCTGCTCGTCCGTGGCGTGATCTGCCCCGCTTCCCGTCTTCATCTCAGTGAGCGCGTTAGACCCGCTCTTGGCACACCCCCCAGCCCCCCGTCCCGTGGAGTCCTCTTTTTGGCCGTTGCTCACAGCCTCTGTGTCCTCCCACCCCCCGCCCCCGGCTCCCCATGGCCCTCACCTGGGCAGCTTCCTACCCTCCTGTGTGGCTGCTGCCTCCAGGCCCGCTCCTCTCCCAGCCCACCTCTCCTTGCGGGGGAGAGAGCCACCGAACCCCAAATGCCCTCGGATGAGACCAGGCTTTAAGGAATGGACCCTTGGCACGCTGAGCTGAGCTGTGCCCAGGCCTGGCATGGCTGCCTCCTCCTGGCACTCCTGCTCCTGACACCAGACCTTCTGTTCTCAGTTCCCGGGGCAGGCACTTCCTGACCTCCTCCTGCTGGAGGCCCTGTCTGCCTGAAGTGTCCTTCCCCCTAGTCTGGCTTCTCCTGCTCAGTCTCCAGCTTAGAAGGGACCTCCTCCGAGAAGGCTTTCCAAGCCCCCAAATGCAGTCCTCATGCGAGTCCCTGTCATGAGCGCCATATAACTGCGTGACTCTCCCAGACCACAAGCTCCAGGGGGCAGACTGCATTTTCTTTTTTTTTTTTTTT
>NW_016107756.1:1644577-1673288 GCF_001604975.1 Cebus imitator | reverse complement strand
AAAAAAAAAAAAAAAAATAGAATGAAGTAGAAAGGAAAGTGCTTGGAACAGTGCCTGGAACATTGTAAATTAATAAGTACTCAATAACTAGTCATTATCATTAGTGCCATGATTATTATTATTAAATGGGGAAGATGTGGGCCAGGCGCAATGGCTCACGCCTGTAATCCCAGCACTTTGGGAGGCCGAAGCAGGCGGATCACCTGAGGCCAGGAGTTCAAGACCAGCCTTGACCAACATGGAGAAACCCCATGTTGGCTTCTCATGTAAAATGTCAAATTTTAACCCCATGTCAAAATGCAAAATTACCCGGGCATTGTGACGCACGCCTGTAATCCCAGCTACTCAGGAGGCTGAGGCAGGAGAATGGCTTGAACCGGAGGGGGCGGAGGTTGCAGTGAGCTGAGATCACACCACTGCACTCCAGCCTGGGTGATGAGAGCAAAACTTCGTCTCAAACAAACAACAAATAAATAAATTGGGAGGAGGCACCCAGCAGACATCCTTTCGAGGGAGTGCCACACCCGTGGTTCTCACAGACCCAGCTGCCCCTTCAGTTCAGGGGTGGTGGACACCCTTCCTCACTGCCTGGTCACCTGAGCTGGCTGGCTTTGGGGCATCCTCTCCTCATCCCTCAGGAGGGCGGGGGAGAGCAGGCCCTATGGCAGCAAGCTTCTCTGTCTCTGGGCCTGGCCGTCCCATGTTCTGGCCTCGGCCCCACAGGCCTGGCCGTGTATCTGCCACCCACCGCCTTCCCTCCCTGGCGTCATGAACTGGTGTCTGAGGCCCTCGGGGGTGCAGTCCTGGCATCTGGAAGCGGTTTATTTTCAGCTGATGTCTCTGGGTATTTGATTATTCATTGCCGAGAGAAGGGAATTAGCATCTCTGCTGTTTGTTTTATGAGATCACCCCGGTGCCAGGCTGCCGTTCCCAAGAAACCTGCCCTTCCCAGCTAATGAACCTGGTGGGCCGGCCCTCAGGCCCTACAGCCTGGGGTGACCATGGCCTGGCTCACGGCGGGTGGTGTGCCAACCTGCACAGCCAGGTGTTCTCCTTCTTGTGGGAAAGGGGGCAAGAGGGGCCCTTTCCTGGAAGAACGTCGGCCATGTGTCCTTTGGCTTAGGAAGCAAACTACGTCTCCTATAGGGTGGGCACTGATGGGCTGGGCCTCACTGCTCCCTGGAAAAGGAAATAAACGCCATCCCTTCCTACCCCGCCCCACTTTCTAAAGTCCACTCCCTGTGCCGCAGAGAGCCGAACACCTCTGGCCTTGGTTCACCCCGGGCGCCACCGTTTCCTCTCCACTCTCTGGTTTCTCCAGATGCCCATTCCTCTGCCCACCAGCTCCCTCGAAGGGCTCCCCTGGGAGGCGCCAGGCTCAGCCGATGCTGCAGCCAGCCTGCCCCCACCCCATCCCCACTGTCTGCAGGTTCTTGGGGAGCACGAGGATCCTGCCGAAAGCGGGGCGATCCAGGGTGGCGTTCAGCAGCAGCCACTCCCCCCCACAGGCCCTGGAGGCAGCAGCTGTATCTCCCTTGCTGCTGTACTGAAAAAGCTCGAAACCAAAACCCCAGAGAATAACACAGCAAAACCTTGCAATCAAGACAGTAAAGCATCACGCATAGAGGTGGACTCTCCCCTGCCCCTGCTTGAAGCAGCTACGGGCGTGAATTTGGTGGATCACTTCTAGACCGCAGTGTGTGCGTTTACTGCGTATCCATATCTACTTTGGGCTTGGCATGTACTTTAAAAAAAAAAAAGCTTGCGGTTCGTGTGTAAAAGTGGATTTGCTGAGCAGTAGCTAGGCTGTGCCTATCCTCAGCTTTATTAGTTCAACTGTTTCAGTGTTAGTAGTTACTAACAAATTGCTCTCCAAATAATTGTACTAATTTCCACTCCCCCGAGTGGTCTGTAAGGGTTTAAATTTCCCCATATGCTTGCCAGCCCTTGCTGTCAATTAGACTTTTAAATTTTTACCCTTCTGAGGAGTACAAAATATCTCACTCTGGCTTTAATTTGAATTTCTACCCTTTGCTCCCGTAAGAGGAAGTGCATATACACATCCCAGAGAAGGCTGTCTGTAAATATTTGGGGAATTGACTTAGTGAGCCTCAGTTTCCCCTTTTGCAGAAGGGGCGATGGCATGTGCTGTGGCTGTCAGAGGAGGTGAGGCCGTCCGTGGCTGTGAATCAGGAAAAGCTTGCGTTTGATTCTCAGTGGTGGGCAAATGCGTAGCGAGGCAGGGGCTTTGGCTCCTTGGGGATAAAGGAGGTGGAAGAGGCGAGGACGGGGACCCCGAGGCCAAGGGAGGAAAGACAGCACCTTTATTTGTTGTTTTGTTTTGTTTTTGAGACAGAGTCTCACTCTGTCGTTCAGGCTGGAATGCTGTGGTGAGATCTCAGCTCACTGCAACCTCCGCCTCCCAAGTTCAAGTGATTTTCCCGCCTCAGCCTCCTGAGTAGCTGGGACCACAGGCACGCCACCAACCACACCTGGCTAATTTTTGCATTTTTAGTAGAGATGGGAGTTTCACCATGTTGGCCAGGCTGGTCTCGAACTCCTGACCTCAGGTGATCCAACAGCCTCAGCCTCCCAAAGTGCTGGGATTACAGGCGTGAGCCACCATGCCCGGCCCAGAAGGTGCCTTTCAATGCTGCGCCCCACACTCTACGTGGGGAGGGAGACCCGAGCGGGCCACATGTGCCAGCTCCCCCCAGCACACACACACCCGCCTCTCCCTGCTCTGGCTAATTCCAGGATGTGAAGGAAGTATGAGACATTAAGGGATTTCAGACCCTAGGAGGCCTTGATGATGCTGAGGAAAGCGAGACGCTGTGATGAGTTGAATTTCTAGCAGGCCGACAAAGGCCCTATCCTGGTCTCCCCAACCCCAGACCTCATTGTTAGCCTTATTGGCTAAGCTAGTTTCCATGGAAACTGTCAAGTTCAAAGGGATGGTGTAACATGTCCATCCGTGCCTCTCCTCTGGTTCCCAGCTCATCCCGTGGAGCTGAGTCAGAGGTTTTCAGCACCCGGGTGCTCCAGGTGCTCTGCGAAACTTTCATCCATTGACTGATCCGCTCCCCTCCCGCTCCCCTCCTCTCCTCTGCTCCCCGACTCCTCCCTGCAGGCCAGCCAGCTTGGTGTGTACAAAGCGTTTGTGGATAACTACAAAGTCGCTCTGGAGACAGCTGAGAAGTGCAGCCAGTCCAACAACCAGTTCCAGAAGATCTCAGAGGTAGGCAGCTCCCGGCACAGCCACCCTGGCGGACGAAAGCGGGCGCTGGGGGAGCTCAGAGCCTTCCGGGCCTCGGGTCTCCCCTCCCTCGCTTGCCAGCTGGTGAGGTGGTTACTCCAATGCGTAACACTTAGCCTCATATTTGCTTTCTTGCACCTGACGTTTTCCCTCTTAATATAAAACTACTTTATTTTTTATTATTCTCTTTCAGATTAGAGAGAGGAACAAGGGAGGCAAAAAAAAAAAAAAGTAAGGCAGTTTTTTCCCACGCTCGGGTGACCCTGAGCAAGTGACTTCCCTCCTCTCAGCCTTCATTTCCTGTCCCATAGAATGAGGGGTTCACACTCGGCCAGCTCATCCTTTTTTTGAGATGGAGTTTCACTCTGTCACCAGGCTTCGCCTCCTGGGTTCAAGCAATTCTCCTGCCTCAGCCTCCTGAGTAGCTGGGACTACAGGCGCCCACCACCACACCCGGCTAATTTTTGTTTGTTTAGTAGCTGCGGGGTTTCGCCATGTTGTCCAGGCTGGTCTCAAACTCAGGCGATGTGCCCGCCTCAGCCTCCCATGGTGCTGGGATTACAGGTGTGAGCCGCTGAGCCCGGCTTGGCCAGCTAGTCCTAACCTTGCTGATAGGCATCAGCGGGCACTGTGATTTAAAACACAGATTTCCAGGCACCTTCCCTGGAGCTTCTGATTCGGGAACTTTGGGTGGGGCCCGAGATTCTCTATTTGAACAAGCTTCTGGGTGATTTTTATGAACGGGAAGACGGGGAAATTTGGACTCGGTCGTCTTTGAAGATCCTTGCCCACTCTAAGTCTGCAGTCCCATAAACAGAGAGGGCAGGAGCCACTTTCGTGGAGAAGGAGCCTCCTTGGAAGCCCGGCTGGGAACAGGTCTGTGTCTGCCTCTGTGGCTGCGCCTCCCTCCCGTCCTCCTCTGCAGGGCAGACGTGCGGCCCTATCTGCCACTCACATTTCTACCCGGGAGGACGCATGGAGGGGACAGCTGCTCCAGGTCCTTCAGGACAGAGCCCAGCTCATCCCTTTGTCCAAAAAGACCATGGTGACACCCTACAGCACCGGCCTTGTGGGAACAGCACCCAGCTGCCAGTTCAGGGCAAGAGAACCTCTACCCTAGAACGGGGGAGAGGCTTCTGCAGTTCTGGGGGTCATGCCCTAAAGGCCCCCCTTGGCCCTTTGTGTTCCCTGTCTCAGCTCTAATGCTGGAAGAGCTGGGGAGATACAGGGTGGTTTTCTGGAAACTTCAGGAGTGCAGGGTGATGCCCAGGTTTAGAATCCACCGAGAGGCAGCTGGGGCGCCAGGCAGACGGAGACGGGTGGGTCAGCTTGGTGACTGTTAGGGCACAGCTTGGAGGACACGGATTTGCATCTGTGGCCATAGTGGCCTTGCTGGCACTTCTCCTCTGGAATTAAATGTATCTATTGAGGCCAGCGCGGTGGCTCATGCCTGTCATCCCAGCACTTTGGGAGGCCGAGGCAGGTGGGTCACCTGAGATCAGGAGTTTGAGAGCAGCCTGACCCCATCTCTACTAAAATACAAGAATTAGCCAGGTGTGGTGATGGGTACCTGTAATCCCAGCTACTCAGGAGGCTGAGGCAGGAGAATCGCTTGAACCGGGAGGCGGAGGTTGCGGTGAGCCGAGATCGCGCCATTGCACTCCAGCCTGGGTAGCAAGAGTGAAACTCCGTCTCAAAAAAAAAAAAAAAAAAAAAAAAAAAGATGTCTGTTGAGTCCCTTGCAGGAACAGGGAACCACAGGCCCTCCCCACACTGAGGACAGAGCCCACCCCTCTCACCCTGTGTGCAGAGAGAGGAGCGCTGACCAGTTTCTTCTCCCAGACCCATGGAACAGAGGAGTCACCCTCTGCCTGGGAGGACGAAGTGCGGGGTGGGGAAGTCCCTCTACACGATGTCAAGAGGCTGGAGAGGCTGGGCGTGGTGGCTCACACCTATAATCCCAGCACTGTGGGAGGCCGAGGCCGGAGGATGGCCTGAGCCCAGGGGTTCAAGACCGGCCTGGGCAATGTGGCAAGACCCCGTCTCTATTAAAAATCCAAATAAAAGAGGCTGGAGAAACGGTGCTTCCCCTCTCGGTTCCCAGCCCAAGCCGGGAACTACCCGACTGCCCTGGTCCATGTTCAGAGCGGCCCAGCCAAGGCCGCCCTAGAGCCCAGGGTCCCATACGGTCCAGAGTGTAGGCTCGGCTCTCAGCCTGGGCTGGCTGCCTGTTGTCTGTGCATGGACAGCAGCCCCCGCCCCAGCTGTGAGCCCCTCTCAAAGGCTGCCCACCCCGGAGGACAGAGCCGCCAGTGGCTCTCCGCCAGGTGGCTCCTCCTCCTGAGTCACTTGATGACGTGCTTGCTTCCTGCTGGCGCTGCCACCTAATTATGGCAATTAGGCTCTTCGCTGCAGCAGGAGTGATTTCATAGCCCAGGCTTTGCTGGAGGGGGCTTGAAGAAAAATTCCCTGAATCTGGGAATCCAGGCACCAGCCAGAGACACAGCCTAGAGAAGCTGAGTAACCCCACCCTCCCTGTCCCCCAAAATATACACATACCCAAGCTCAGTCCCTGGGAGTTTTCCCTGTCTAGAAACAGCTTGAGACAGACGCAGGACGCTCCTGCTTTCTGGGGGCTTCCTTCCCTCCAGGCTGAGCAGGTGACATCACCTGGGCTCCTGACCTTGGCCTCGCCTTGCCCCCCACCTTCCCTCCCACACCCCTCTTTGACGCTCTGCTTGCTTTGTCTGCCAAGTGGGGATCGCATTACAGCTCAAATTGCAGGCGACACTGACACCGTCCTGTGAGCAGAAGCTGAGGCTGGAACCTCTAAAGGAGGGTGACAGAGGCCTGGAGCAGACCAGTCCTCCCCGCGTCTGTTTCCAGGACTCACTCACTGCCTGTTGCCGGGCTCAGGGTCCAGGAGGACAGCCTGTTCCTCCCCCTCACCCTCCTGGAGGACACCCAGCACAGGCCGTGGTGGGTGGGGAGTGTCGGGGTGCCAGGGGCTGAGGAAGTGCCCTCTGATGGGGGTAGGATGCGGCTGGGCTGTTCTGGGAGCTCCACGTCTCTGCCCTAGGCCCGCCGTTTTGCTGCCTGCCCTGTGCAGGTGTGCAGGACCCCCTCCCTCTCTCACGGGCTGCTCACGCTCTGAAGATCGGCTGGCGCTTGTCAGCTCTACCCCTGTCTTTCAATGTGTAGGATTCCTGAGTAGGGGCTCCTGGGAGGGTTTCCTGTAACCTCAGGGCTCCCTGCCAGCCCCTCTCCAATCTGGGACCTGGAGTCCCTTCCTTCTTGCCCATGCCCCAGCTGCTGGACTCTACAAGGCTCCAGGAGCTCACAGCTGTGGGTGCAGGGGATGGGGGTGTCAAGGCAGAGGCAGTCCATGGCCACAGGCTCCTTTGTCTCTATTCTCATTTTTTTTTTTTTTCTTGAGATGGCATCTCGATCTGTCTCCCAGGCAGGAGTGCAGTGGCATGATCTCAGCTCACCGCAGCCTCCGCCTCCCGGGTTCAAGCAGTTCCTCTGCCTCAGCCTCCCGAGTAGCTGGGATTATAGGCGTGCGCCACCACACTCAGCTAATTTTTGTATTTTTAGTAGAGATGGGGTTTCACCATGTTGGCCAGGCTGGTCTCGAACTCCTGACCTCAGGTGATCCACTCGCCTCAGCCTCCCAAAGTGCTGGGATGACAGGCGTGAGCCACACACCGGCCTCCATTCTCACACTTGCACCCTGAGTTTCAGAGCTCCCCTCCCTGCTGGGCTCACGATGGGGGCTGGGGGTGGTGTTGGCAGACCAGGTAGTGATTCCTCTCCTTCCTTTGGCAGGAGCTCAAGGTGAAAGGTCCCAAGGACTCGAAGGACAGCCACACCTCGGTCACCATGGAAGGTACCTCGGGGAGGGGCCGGGTTACTGTCACCTTTCTTTGTCTGGCCATGTGGGCGCCAGGCTGCGTGAACGCGGCGCCCTTCCCCCTCACGCGCGCCTGAGTGTGAGTGTGAGCGTGCATGAGCGTGTGTGCGCGCACGGGAGGACTCCAGCCTCGTGCCCGGGCAGCCAGCCAGCTACAAACGTGCTCCTCTTTAGGATGCCAGCAGGCTGCTGGGTCCCTCCCTCCCTGCCCCTCCTCCCCTCCCCCTCCCTCCTCTCCTCGCCACGAGCCTCCCGCCCCTCCCCCTAGCTGGAGGAGCACTCCAAAGCGGCTGCTGGATGCTGGGGACGGTGCGGCCGCTTCAGCAAGGTGGCTGAGTGGCCGGTGGGGCTGCTGGTGGGCACCGGGGTCCTGGAGCGATGGCTGCGCGCTCCCGCTGTGCGGACAGAGGCTGCCATGGAGATTCTCCTCATTATTCGCTTCTGCTGTAACTGCACCTATGGTAACCCAGGTGCCCACTGTGGGAGGTGGCGGACCCTCCCACCTCTGCAACTGGCTGGAGTGGGCTTGAATGTGCCGGCAAGGCCTGGGGGCCGCAGGGAGGGAGGGTGGGCAGGCGGCTGGCCCCGAATATCCCTTCGTTTCGGCCAGCATCCCGCCTAGAGTTGAAACCTGGGGGATGCTCAGGGCAGGGCTGCTTGGAGATGAAGGACCAGGCTGGCGGGTCCAGGTGCTCAGGATGGGTGGGGAGGGGGTGGCTAGTGTGGGAGAACTTCCTGCAAGGGCTGTTCGGGAGGGACGGTGATGAGCTGTGCCTGCAGACACAGCAGTCCTGAGGCCAGGGAGAGGGTCTGTGGGGGCCAGGCACCGCGTGGGGATGGGTGACGAGGGGTGGCGATGGTCTGGACGGGTGACGATGGTGCCAGCCGAGGGGACCAGTGCGAGCTGGAGGGAGAAGTTGGGAGTTTCTTTGTTTCTGGAGCGAGGAGCGGAGGCTGGGCGGCGGGTATTGTGCTCCCAGGCACATGCTGCGGCGGGGGGTGGGGGGCGGGGGGGACACGGAGCGGCTGTGGAAAAGGAAGGAGCCCAAAGGCTTGTTTCCAGCCTTGAGAGACTCTCGAGCTGAGGTCCGGGCACAGGACTGTGGAAGGCAGGTCGGCAGGACCAGCGGGAGGGGGTGTGGCAGGAGGCTTTGTGAAGGTCACATACACACCACCAGTCAGCGGGACGGCCCGGGCCATCCTCCTGGTAGCCCCCGCCACTGGCAGGGCACGGGGGCATCCTGGACAGGTGCATGCCATCAGCAGGGCTGGTGGTCATAGGACGGGGAAGCCACCTCCGGCAGGGAGGTGTCCAGGAGACTGTGGACTCTGGCCCAAGAGGCACGGTGTGCCAGGGGTGCCCATCTGCCAGTGGCAGGGAGAGGGTGGGCTCGGGTGGCTCCCAGGCCCGCTGCTCTGGGCCCGAGTCTGTGGGAGCGGCAGGCGGCTGGTTCTAGGACCTTCCACTTCCTTCCCACCAGGTGCTTGGGCTCTGCGCCCTCCTCAGTCACCCTGCTTTCCTGTCTCCCTGGTAACCCGGAGCTCCTTAGAGCTGAAGGGAGGGGGTGGCAGCTTGCTGGAGGAGGGGCCGTCTGTCTCCTGGGCTCTTTCCCAGGCGGCTGTGCTGGACGGGCTGCATGGCGCCATCACCCCCTGACCCTCTCAGGACCCTCGTGATGGAAGCAACCTCCGAGGTGTCCTCTCTTCTGCAACGCAGCAGGACGGCCCCAGGAACCCTGTCCTCACTTGAAATTGGCCTGGTCAGAGGTGAAATGGTCTTTTTGGTCTGGCCTAGGAGTTGGTCAGGTCTCAACTCTGCCTTCCTGAAAAGGAAATGTGCCCTGCTCGGCTTCCTCTCCCTTCCCCGAAAGGAAGCTTCGACTTGGTGAACCAGACCCAGACCTGGAGTTCATGCTGCTCTGGCCTCTGTGATTCTGTCTTTGAAGCCAGCTTCACGGTGGTAATGAGGACCGAAAGGGCCAGCTTGTGAGGACAGGGCTCACCCCATCCTGGTCATTCTTTCCAAGAACCCTCCTGTGGCTCATTGAGATTTTCCAGGTGCCGCCCTCCCCTGAGGAGGGGGCAGTCAACAGGAGGAGCGTGGGTGGGTCTAAATTCAAAGCCCAGCTTCCTCCACCTGTAGCTCGGGTCGGTGAGCATGCCGCAGAACACCCCTGGCCTCAGCTGCCTTGTCTGTAAAATGGGGCCAGTGAGAATTGCTTCCCTTTTTAATCACAGGAAATAATGCAGGCAAAGCTGTCCCCTCAGAACCCTTGGGCACAGAGCGAGTACCCAGCCAACCACAGAGAGACCAGCTTGCTGCCCAAGTCAGGGAGGAGTGGGGAGAGTGGGTGAGGTGGGCAGGAAGCAGGCCAGTCTGCCGGAGCTTGGGGACGTGGGAAGGCCAGAGTGAGCACCTCGTCCTGCCTTCTCAGGGGACCCCGGTATGGGGAGCACGAACGTCAGGGCCGCCCTTGTTCCCCATTCCCTCCCGATCTGACGTGGTCCCGGTGCCCTTTCCCTGAGCACCTGTTCCCCGGCCGCCCTCCCGGGCTCATTCTGCAGCCCTGCTCAGGTGGACTCTGACCGTCTGAAACCCAACCTGTCCTGTGTGCAGGCCTCTGAGCTTCGTCAGAAACCTCTTCCTCTTGGGACCCGCCAGAGGGCTGCAGGAGCCATAATGTGGTGTCAGCTTTCCCTGGGGCCGCAGCTCCGGGCCCCAGCCCAGCAGGTGTCTGCTGAGTTCACGCTTTCTTGGGGTCTCTGGGACTCTCGAGTGTGCATTTTCGCCCTGAAGATGGGCTGAGCCACAGGTGGGTGCCTTAAGCAGAAATGGATCCCACCTGAGCTGGGAACTGGGCTGTACCTTCAGTGCCCCAGGACAGCCCAAGACTCGTCTTGTTCATTCAAGCTTCCGTGGCGCCTGGAGCGTCTCTGGAAATTGCTGGATACGCAAGGGCTACAGGTTTGTCACATGAAGTGTATTTATGTAACCAGGGGTTGGCCGGGGATGGTGGCTCCTGCCGGTAATCCCAGCATTTGGCAGACCGAGGCAGGAGGATTGCTTGAGGCCAGGAGTTCGAAACCAGCCCGAGCAACATAGTGAGACCTTGTTTCTATGTTTATTTATTTATTTATTTATTTTGAGACAGAATCTCGCCCTGTCGCCCAGGCTAGAGTGCAGTGGCGCGATCTCAGCTCACTGCAACCTCTGCCTCCCGGATTTAAGAGATTCCCCTGCCTCAGCCTCCCGGTAGCTGGCATTACAGGCACCCACCACCACACTTGGCTAGTTTTTGTATTTTTTATAGAGATGGGGTTTCACCTTGTTGGCCAGGCTGGTCTCGAACTCCTGACCTCAAGTGATCCACCCCCGCCTTTGGCCTCCCAAAGTGCTGGGGTGACAGGCAGAAGCCACCACACCTGGCCCCTCGTCTCTATTTAAAAAAAAATTAAATACGTACATAAACCATAAAGCAGTGGTTTTCAGTCATTATCATACATTTGAATCAGTAAAGAAGCTTTTTAAAAATGCTGTATGCCCGTGCAGTCTTGCGGAGATGTGGGTTTAGTTGGCAGGCTGGGGACAGGCGTCTGGGTCTTTTCACAGCCACACCCCACCCCAGTGATGTTGACAGGCAGCGGAGCTAGGCCTGCAGATAAGGCTGGGGGCCCTGCTGGGGCTGCATCTTCCTGGCAGCCCGCATACTGCTCCTGAAGTGTCTGCGTGGCTGCACAGCGCGGGGAATTCCAATCTGCGGCTTTGAAGAGCCCTTGGGTTTGGGGCCCAGCTTGGGCGTGGGTGCTGGCGCTGGGATCTGTCACAGCGGGTCCTATGGGACACCCAGTCGGGGAATCCTTCTTCCCAGGGACCATCCTGCCTCTCACTGCTCTTGTGGCTGGGGGCCAAGGTCGTGACCCCAGGGAGAGAGCGCCCAGGTGCGGGATGGAAAGCTGAGCCTCCATGTTGGGAGAGGGGCGCAGCTGCGAGCAGGAAGGGCATTGGGAAGTGTCGGTCTGGCAGCTGCCACCTCCGCCTATCCCTGCTGCCTCCCGGCCCTCCGCACTGGGCCACTTGGCATGTGAGTTGTGGAGGCTGCAGCTCGCGGGGGCTGGCTGGCCTCACCTGCGTTCCCCCAGCCTCTGTGCGGCCATCCTGTGCGAGACCTGGCCTGAGTTGCTTCAGGAAACCTTCGCCCCTCAGGCTGCCATGTGTTTGAGAGCAGAGACTTTTTTTTTTTTTGAGACAGAGTTTCGCTCTTTTCACTTAGGCTGGAGTGCAGTGGTGCAATCTCGGCTCACTGCAGCCTCCGCCTTCCGGGTTCAAGTGATTCTCCTACCTCAGCCTCCGGAGTAGCTGGGATTACAGGCACATGCCACTACGCCCGGCTAATTTTTCTATTTTTAGTAGAGACAGGGTTTCACTGTGTTGGCCAGGCTGGTCTTGGAGAGCAGAGCCTCTCTGTGGAGATCAGGCCAGCCTCCCTGGCCTCCAGCCTATCCTGGGCTTGCTGTCTGGCATTTCAGGATGTGGGGAAGAGTCTTCCTCTGAGAGATAAGGCCTGTCCTGTGGGTTATAGCGAAGCGTGCCAATCCCAGCTGGCTGTGCCCGGCTGTCAGCTGCAGAGGCTAAGGCTGTTAAGGGCGCCACCTCTCCTGAAAACGCAGCGTGTCTCCTCCCATTCTGGGGTCCTGGGGATGGCCGGTGTGCTGGAGTCTGCAGGGTGCGGCTGGGTGGAGCTTTGTGATTCGGGCTGGGGGTGCCGTGCCCATCTGTCTTGAGCCAGGTGAGGCCAGGACGGGCCTGGGGGCGGCTCTCGAGGAAGCCTCGTGTGACAGGAGGGGATCCCTGGCTGCCGGGGCTGCACGTCACCTGTGTCTTCTGCGTGGTCTGCCCTGGGAGGGAGAGCCGGGGTGGAGGCTGCCATGGGCCCACTGTGCCGTCCCTCGGTGGGTGTTCCCAGGGGGGCGTGCGGGTGGGGGTGAAGCTGGCCCACTGTGCCATCTTTCAGGTGGGTGTTCCTGGGGCGGCGTGCAGGTGGGGGCAAAGCTGGCCTCTGAGGCGCTGGGTTGCCCTTGTCCGCCATCTTCCTCCCTCCCCCCTCCCACAGCTCTGCTCTACAAGCCCATTGACCGTGTCACCCGGAGCACCCTTGTCCTACACGTGAGTGTCAAGCCCCCGTGTGGCCAGAGAGCATAGGAGCTCATCAGGATACTGAGCCGGGTCAGAGGGTGCCAGAGTGTCTGAGAATGGCCCACGAGGGGAATCGGGGTTCCCGGGGCCCTCGGATGCCTGCCTGGCCCTCTGTCACCATGTCAGCAGGCCAGGGCCTCAGTATAGCTTGGCCGCTAAGCTGGACACTGGGTCAGGTGCTCCCCAGGAGGCAGGCACTTCCCCTTCCCCACCCGCTGCCTCCTGGTCCCCAGGAGACCACTGCAGGGTGGGCACAGGGGCTTCTCCCCCAGCTGCTCAGCAGGATGAGCCTCCACCTGGTGTCCCCACTAGTGACAGCAGCAGGGAGAAAGGGAGGCAGCCAGGGCCCTTGTCCCTCACCCTCACCCTTTACCCCTCACCCCTGCTGCGCTGGCTCTGATTTTTTTTTTTTTTTTTGAGACAGAATCTTGCTCTGTCACCCAGGCTGGAGTGCAGTGGTGCAATCTTGGCTCACTGCAACCTCTGCCTCCTGGGTTCAAGCGATTCTCCTGCCTCAGCCTCCCCAGTAGCTGGAATCACATGCGCCTACCACCACGCCTAGCTAGTTTTTGTATTTTTAGTAGAGACGGGGTTTCACCATGCTGGTCGGGCTGGCCTCAAACTCCCGACCTCAGGTGATCCACCTGTCTCGGCCTCCCAGAGCACTGGGATTACAAGTGTGAGCCACTGTGCCTGGCCTGCCTTTGATTTGTAGTTCAGATTTTGCAGGAATTCGGTGGGTCACTGAGTGCCCACCCTTTGAATTCTTTTGGTGAGGACTGAGGACCCCCGTGGCTTCCCCTCGAGCCCCTCAGCCCACGGCCCACCCTCCACAGGATCTGCTGAAGCACACGCCTGTGGACCACCCCGACTACCCGCTGCTGCAGGATGCCCTTCGAATCTCCCAGAACTTCCTGTCCAGCATCAACGAGGACATCGACCCCCGCCGGACTGCAGTCACCACCCCCAAGGGGGAGGTGAGCCCAGGCTGAGAAGTAGGGTGGGCCAGACCCCTCGTCCCCTTCTCTCATGCACAGGCGGTGCTGTGTGCCCCGGCCTCTCCAGCCTGTTCTCCATCCCCAGCCAAGGAGAGGCCTTCAGTCCTCGGTCACCCTGATGACCTGCAGCATCCCCAGGCCTAGGCCAAGAGCTTTAAATCCAGTGTCTCGTGAATCCTCACAATAACGGAGTGAGGCCGGGCGTGGTGGCTCACGCCTGTCATCCTAGCACTTTGGGAGTCCAGGCTGGGAGGATCACTTGAAGTCAGGAGTTCTCGAGACCAGCCTGGCCAACACAGTGAAGCCCCGTCTCTACTAAAAATACAAAAATCAGCCAGGCATGGTGGCAGGTGCCTGTAGTCCCAGCTACTCTGGAGGCTGAGGTGGGAGAATCACTTGAACACGGGAGGCAGAGAATTCAGTGACCCAAGATCACGCCACTGCACTCCAGTCTTGGTGACAGAGTGAGACTGTGTCTTAAAAAAAAAAAAAAAAAAATCCAGTGAGCCAGAAAGGACACTGAGGCTGGACAGTGTCCAGGTCTGCCACAGGTCTCTGAGCTGGATTGTTCACCTGGGCTGTCGGGACACCGGTGCGTTCTGCCCCACGCCGGGGAAGCTGGCCTCTGGCCTCCTGCCCCTTGAACGCGGACACCTGCCTCTGGCCAGTGTGGGCCTGTCGGGGTCCCGGGGAAGCTGAGGGGCAGGGGCTTGCAGCTGCTTCAGCTCGGCCTGCACAGGCAGCAGCCCGAGGAAGCCTGCAGCAGGAGAGGCTGCTGGGACGTCCAGCGGGCACCTGGATGGGGAGCTCCCGGGGGCCCTTCGCGGTGGAAGGGCCAGGGCAGCCCAGCGAGGGGAGAGCAAGGAAGCCTGAGGGGCACGGTTGCCTCGTGGGTCAGCAGCTGGACCCACACAAAACACCTTCTCAGGGGAGGTCATGAGGCGGCCCTGGGGAGCGAGGCTGACCGCGTTTCTGCTTCTCTGGTCTGTTTATGAGGCCCCGGGGTCTCCTGGGGGGAGAGTGGTGAGGGGCAGGCCTGGGCAGTGTCTGCTGGGCAGAGAGAGCCGATTCTGAGTGGTTCCCGGTGCTGGCATGCAGCGTCCGGGGAGACCCTCGTCTGTTTCACTCCGGGGCATCTGAAAAATCTCCAGGGCTTTGCGTACCCTCAGCTTTCGCTCGTCTGTTTTTTGGTTTTCTGAGACTGAGTCTCGCTCTGTGGCCCGGGTTGGAGGGCCATGGTGCGGTCTCAGCTCACGGCAGCCTCCGCATTCTGTGTTCCAGCAGTTCTGTGTCAGCCTCCTGAGTAGCTGGGATCACAGGTGCCCACCACCACGCCCAGCTAATTTTTGTATTTTAGTAGAGATGGGGTTTCACTCTGTTGGCCAGGCTGGTCCTGAACTCCTAGCCTCAAGTAATCCACCCACCTCAGCCTCCCTAAGTGCTGGGATAACAGGTGTGAGCCACTGCGCCTGGCCTCAGGCAACTTACTTATATGTTTTCAATGCACTCACCTGCATATCACAGCAGGTGTAGGTGATACCCCGTATCACACACACAGGAAAGGCTGGGATGGATGGTGACGGCCCCCAGCTCTGAGCAGGTGGGAGGGAACTCTGAGGGAACCAGAGCCAGGTGAGAGGCGGCTGCAGGTCCCCTCTGGACACTGTTGCAGCCCCAGGGAGGACGGCCCAGGTCTCCCATCCCCGGGGGCTGGAGAAACCACGGAGAAGCCTGAGCAGGTCTCGGGTCACAGTGGATCCGGGACTAGATGAAGTTCGTGGCTTGGTTGGGAGGGGTTGCAGGTGGGCGTGTTAGTGCCCTGGAGGGGAGGAACCAGGTCGTCCTGGGCAGGGGCGCCGGGGGTGGCATGGAGAGCCCCCTTACTGCGCACACTTGCTGTGCTGTTTTCCATGCACCACCTCTGTGAGTCACCTTTGGGGAGACATCATCGTGCCCACTGGACAGAAGGTAAATCTGAGATTCAGAGAGGTCAGGGAGCCCAGGGAGATCCCAGCTGAGAAACCTGCCTGGATCCAAGCCCACGTCCGCGGGACTCCAGAGGCAGTGCTTTCACCACCTTTGTTACGGGGTTGCAGGCCACACCGCCCCCCGGTTCAGCCCTCCCTGGCTGCCTGTGCCCTCAAGTGCAGACTCAGCCCCTGGCCCACTCCCCTCTGAGCAGCTGGGGGTCTGCCCTCTCCCTCAGACGCGGCAGCTGGTGAAGGATGGCTTCCTGGTGGAAGTGTCAGAGAGCTCCCGGAAGCTGCGGCACGTGTTCCTCTTCACGGATGTCCTACTGTGTGCCAAGCTGAAGAAGACCTCTGCAGGGTGAGTGTGCAGGAGTCCAGGGGCACGGGGCAGAGTTAGCGGGCCAGACACTGCCCCCTGATGCACCCTTCAGCGACCTTGTGGGTTTCTTTTTCTTTTGAGACAGGGTCTTGCTCTGTTGCCCAGGCTGGAGTGCAGTGGCGCTATCTCGGCTCACTGCAACCTCTGCCTCCTGAGTCCAAGCGATTCTCCTGTCTCTGTCTCCGGAGTAGCTGGGGTTATAGGTGCCCACCACCACACCCAGCTAATATTTGTATTTTTAGTAGAGATGGGGTTTCACCATGTTGGGCAGGCTGGTCTCGATCTCTTGACCTCAGGTGATCCTCCTGCATGAGCCATTGCACCCAGCCAGCTTTTTCTTTTTTTTTTTTTTTTCTTGAGATGAAGTCTCACTCTGTCGCCCATGCTGGAGCGCAGTGGTGCAATCTCAGCTCACCACGACCTCCGCTTCCCAGGTCGAAGCAATTCTCCTGCCTCAGCTTCCCAAGTAGCTGGGACCACAGGCACGTGCCACTATGCCCGGCTAATTTTTTGTACTTTTAGTAGAGGCGGGTTTCACAGTGTTACCAGGATGGTCTCGATCTCCCGACCTCGTGATCCACCTGCCTCGGCCTCCCAAGGTGTTGGAATTACAGGCGTGAGCCACTGCACCTGGCTGCTTTTTGCTTTTTTAAAGAAATCCATGGACCAGGTGAAGTGGCTCATGCCTCTAATCCCAGCATTTTGGGAGGCCGAGGCGGGCAGATCACAAGGTCAAGAGATCGAGAGCATCCTGGCTAATGCAGTGAAACCCTATCTCTACTAAAAATACAAAAATTAGCTGGGCGTTATGGCGTACACCTGTGGT
The DNA here is from genome assembly GCF_001604975.1 of Cebus imitator. Taxonomy (NCBI): domain Eukaryota; kingdom Metazoa; phylum Chordata; class Mammalia; order Primates; family Cebidae; genus Cebus; species Cebus imitator. The sequence continues at coordinate 1,656,752 of NW_016107756.1, read as the reverse complement.
CCCAGCTACTCGGGAGGCTGGGGCAGGAGAACTGCTTGAACCTGGGAGGTGGAGGTTGCAGTGAACCGAGATCGCGCCACTGCACTCCAGCCTGGCACCTGGCGACAGAGCGAGACTCTGTCTCAAAAAAAAATGTATGAATTAATTTAATCTCACTACGTAGCCCTTTATTTCCTGAAAATAAGCCATGTTTTTAATTATAACGATAATATAAGGACATTAGAGGAAACGCCGTCTCCACTGAAGCATAAGTGTCAGTCTCCCGCCGAGACGCTTCCTTCCCTGTGTTTAAATGTTCTCCTGTTCCTGTGCAGCCGTCATCAGAGCGAATGCCCAGCGGGGGGCTCTGCCGCTCTGTTTTGCGTTTTCCCTGTTGCTCCCTTGTCCTCATCGTCATCATCTTACTTCCCTCACGACGTTAGTGGCGGATGTGCCGTTTACTTAAACCTTCTTCTATTAGACCTCTCCAAGTTCTTGCTGGCTGCAGCACTGTGAATATTCATCCCAGCTCCTGCTACTATTATTGAGGGTTTAGGCCATGCCAGCTGCCGTGACAGATGCTTTGAATGCATTATTTCTAGTCCTCCCAGCAACTCCACTAAGTAGTGACTGTTGCTCCCTTGTCACGGGTGAGAGAGAAGCGTCAGAGAAGGTAGATGAGCTGCTCGTGGTTGCCCAGCTGGAGGCACAGGTGGGATCGGAGTCCCACGGAATGTGAAAGCTGCCTGGTGCCTCCCTCTCTGTACCTGGGAACGTGGGTCTGCGCTGTGCCCTGAGCAGAGAGGCTCATTCAGTTCCACTCACACACTCTTCCACCCACATTTCCTGATCACCTTCAGTGTGCCAAGCACACCCCTTCTCACCGCTGAGAAGCAGCAGTCCGCATCCAAACCCAGGTCTGTGTGACTCCAAAGCCAGTGTGCTCACCACCAGGCTATCTTTCCTCTGCTTTCAGCCCCCCGGCTGGCTGTGCCCCTGAGTACTGCACAGGGGCAGCAAGCTATGAGCCCACCACAGCACTCAAGGGTCAGAATGAGAAGTGCAAATCTAAGTCCTAGGGGAAGGATCGATCATTATGAACTTCAGTAAAGGGCAAGGCTGGTCAGGCGCGGTGGCTCACACCTATAATCCCAGCACTTTGGGAGGCCGAGGTGGGTGGGTCACCTGAGGTCAGGAGTTTGAGACCAGCCTGGCCAACATGGTGAAACCCTGTCTCTACTGAAATTACAAAAATTAGCTGGGCATGGTGGCGTGCACCTGTAATCCCAGCTACTCATGGAGCTGAGCCAGGAGAATCGCTTGAACCCTGGAGGTGGAGGTTGCAGTGAGTGGAGATCACGCCATTGCATTCCAGCCTGAACAATGAGCAAAACTCCATCTCACAAAATAATAATAATAAAGGGTCTGACTCTCTGAACTAGGTCATATTTGAGATGATCCTAAGGCAGGGATGGTGATGATAATCACACACGCCTCTGCCTGTCATCCTTTGCCATGGCAGACATTACTAATCAATCAACGATGGCAGACATTACTAATCTGGGCACGCCTTCTTGCTCGACTTGGATGTGGCTTGTAATCCTTCATCCAGTGTAGACCCATGTGACCTCCCATGATGAGAGTTGGCATTCAGAATAACACCTGTATTCCAGTGCTAGCCTGAAGGATAATGAACGTGGATAGTCTAGAAGGGAGGGAGGGTGTGGGATGGAGTAGGAAGCTGTGAACCTGGCCGAGGGGGCTTTGCTCTTCTTGATACCCCAGTGATCTGGGGCGTTTGACAGCATGAGTCATCTGGGCCAGCAGCCTGGGAAGGTGGGCGGGCACAGTGGCTCCCTGCGGGAGGGCAGGCGCCGGACCTGGCTCTCGGCACTGCATATGCGTTTCCCAGCCAGGCTCCTCGGGAGCAGGGGTTGTTCTTGCTTCTGGCGAGTTCCCAGTCCATCCTCGTCAGTGTGTGTGTGTGTGTGTGTGTGTGGTTCCGGACCCAGGACTTCGGCTGGAAGAGCCTTCCCGCTCTGGCTCACGTCTCCCTCCGGCTCGCTTGCAGGAAGCACCAGCAGTATGACTGCAAGTGGTACATCCCCCTGGCCGACCTGGTGTTTCCGTCCCCCGAGGAGTCTGAGGCCAGCCCCCAGGTGCAGCCCTTCCCAGACCATGAGCTGGAGGACATGAAGATGAAGATCTCCACCCTCAAGAGTGAAATCCAGAAGGAGGTGAGCAGCGCTTGGCCTCCGAGCCAGGGACGCTTTGAGGCAGGCATGCCGGGGGAAGTGGAGGCGGGAAGTTGTCAGCTTTGAGAGTTTGAGAGGGAGCCCTTGAGTGTGTACTTACCAAGGGAAAGGTCCTGAGTGCAGTAGCTCCAAGCAGATCGAGGGGGTCAGTGCTCAGGGTTTCATGGGGCTGATTGTGGAAGGTGTCCTGGAAAGCAGCGCAGGTTGAACACGACAGAAAGGGGAAGCAAGCGGCCGAGCGCAGTGCCTCCTGCCTGTGATCCCAGCACTTTGGGAGGCTGAGGTGGGTGGATTACCTGAGACCAGAAGTTTGAGACCCGCCTGACCAACATGGCAAAACCCTGTCTCCTAAAGTACAAAACTAAGCCGGGCGTAGTGGCATGCACCTGTAATCCCAGCTACCCTGGAGGCTGAGGCAGGGGAATTGCTTGAACCTCGGAGGCAGAGGTTGCAGTGAGCCGAGATTGTGCCATTATGCTCCAGTCTGGGCAACACAGTGAGACTCTGTCTTAGAAAAAAGTTGGGGAGGGAGAAGCAAGGGAAGAAAAAGCAGCTTTTGTAAGGAAAAGCAGGACCTGTACAAGGAAGAGGACCTGGGAGGCCTCTCAGAAACAGACAGATCAAGTAGGCAAATAAGGAGAGAGAGACCCTGAATGCCACAATTAACATGCTTGACCTAAAAATGCAAGGAGGCTTGTGCCCTGACAGAAAACTGATTCTTGTCACACACGTGTGGAACATTCACATTTATCCTATAATAGGCCACCAAAGAAATCCCAAAAGTTTTCAAAAAGTTGATAGTGTGCGAGTCACGTTCACAGACAAAGTGGAGTAAAATTAGAAACGGACAAGGACATTGGTTAGTCCCAGCGTGGCAGCTCACACCTGTCATCCTCACACTTTCGGAGGCCGAGGGGGGCAGATCACCTGAGATCAAGAGTTTGAGACCAGCCTGGCCAACATGGTGAAACCCCATCTCTACTAAAAGTCTAAAAATTAGCTGGGCATGGTAGCAGGCGCCTGTAATCCCAGCTACTCAGGAGACTGAGACAGGAGAATTACTTGAACCCGGGAAGCAGAGGCCATGGTAAGCTGAGGTTGTGCTGGTGCACTCCAGAGCCTGGACAACAAAGTGAGACTGTGTCTCAAAAAACAAAAAGAGAATATTGATTAGCCATATGTTTGGAAAGTTCAGACTGACAAGGTAATGAGGAAATCAAAATGGGAACTGCAAACTGTTTAGACCTGCCTGAGAATGAGCGTCCTACATACCAGTACCCCTGGTTGCAGCCAAAGTGCTGTTGAGAGGAAAATGCATAGCCTTCGATTCCTGTATTCAGAAACAGTGCTATAGGAAGGCACCACCAGAGGACCCTTCCCAGGGCACTGAAGGGACAGCCTGGAGTGGCTTGGTCATCTTGGTCTCTTTCTCACCTCTCAGGTTCAGCTTAGGTTTCACCTCCTTGGAAGCTTTTCTGACACCCACCCCCACCACAGCATGGGCTGGGTGCTCTGTCCACAGATCCTGATGTTCACCTGTGGCTTTGCTTTGATGCTGCTGAATTCTAGTTGCATCGTCAGCCTCGTCTCTTCCCCACTAGAATTTGAACTGCAGTGAGAGGGGTATTTTCTTCTATGTTCCTAATACTTGACACATAAAAAATAGGTACTAAGGGCCCAGCACTGTGGCTGACACCTGTAATCCTATCACTTTGGGAGGTGAAGGCGGGTGGATCACGAGGTCAGGAGGTCAACACCAGCCTGACCAACATGGTGAAGCCCTGTCTCTACTAAAAATACAAAAATTAGCCGGGCCTGGTGGCGCACGCACGCACGCACGCCTGTAATCCCATCTACTAAGGAGGCTGAGGCAGGAGAATTGCTTAAAACCCAGGACGCAGAGGTTGCAGTGAGCCAAGATGGCACCATTGCACCCTAGCCTGGGCAACTGAGTGAGTGAGACTCCACCTGAAAAAAAAAGGAAAAAAAAGGTACTCAGTAAATGGTTATTGAAGAAAACGTGACCAGATGGTCTCTGTAAGGGTTCTTTTGACCCAAGGGCCTCTCTTTGAACTGGGAAAAGGAAGATCCCTGTTACAGCCCCGGGGCGTTCAGGGCAGGGGGATGTCCTAGGGCAGAGCGTCTAATTGGGGGGCATCTGCCTGAGGGAGCTCCCTCACCAGCATAGCTGTCCCCTCCCGCATGGCCAGGAGTCTCTGCCCAGGAGCATCCAGCGTGCCTGTCTCTTGCCCCGGGGGGTCAGTAGGCTTCCTGCCCTCCCGCTGCCCCCGCTGTGCAGACGTGGCCTCCGACTCAGTCAGTGTCACTGAGCTCTCTGGCTCTGTGGCCTGGGGTGTGCCGGGTGCCATCTGCACTCCCTGGCCAGTGGAGGAAGCAGACACGCCCCTTGCTGACCACAGAGCAAGGCACGTGTGGTGACTCACTGGAGAGGCCCTGGTGTCACCCTCTGAGTCACAGAAGGAGCAGTGATTTGTTCTTCTAATAAGAATGTTTAAAACTCTAATGTTTTTCTAATCCCCAGTGTAATACTGGCTTGTTATAATGAGAAATGCTCACAGCACCAGCATGTACAGGTGGTCGCCACCCACCTCCCATCGCTGACAGTTTGAGGTGTAGTCTTCTAAATTCTACGTATACTGGTGTATCCGTGTGTGCATGTGTGTGGGTGTGTGCGTGTGCATACATGTGCATGAGAATGGGTGTACTGGTCACCCAGGCTGGAGTGCAGTGGTGCAATCTTAGCTCAGTGTGCATGTGTCTGCGTGTGGGTGTGTGTGTGTGTGCATACGTGTGTGTACGTGTGCATGCAAGTTTGTGTGCACGAGAGTGGGTGGGTGTGTGTGTGCATGTGTGGGTGTGTGCATGCAAGTGTGCGAGTGCATGCCTGAGTGCGTGTGCATGCATGTGCGGGTGGGTGTGTACGAGTGTGCCTGTGGGTGGGTGGGTGTGCGTGAGTGTGCATGTGTGCACAAGAGTGCGTGTGCATGCATGTGTGGGTGCGTATACGAGTATGCGTGGGTGTGTGCATGAGAGTGTGAGTGGATGTGGGTGGGTGGATGTGTGCTGAGTGTGTGCATGGGTGTGTGAAAGTGCATACACGTGTATGTGCATGTGTTTGTGCAGGTGTGTGTGCACGGGTATGCATGGATGTGCACACAAGTGTGCGTGTGTGGATGTGCGCACGAGCACATGTGTTTGGGTGTGTGTGAGTGGGTGTGTGCGCATGAGTGTGCCTGCATGTGGGTGGGTGGGTGTGCACACGTGTATGCATGTGCCTGGGTGTGTGCACATGTGAGCATGTGTGGGCACGTGTGTGTACAGTGAGACTAGACTACACGTGCTGATCTGCAGCGTGAACATTTCATGTCATAGTGCATCTTTGAGCCCTTTGGATGCATCAGATTCTTTTTTTGTTTTGTTTTGTTTTTTTGAGATGGAGTCTTGCCCTGTCACCCAGGCTGGAGTGCAGTGGTGCAATCTTAGCTCAGTGCAACTTCCACCACCCAGATTCAAGCTATTCTCCTGCCTCAGCCTCCAGAGTAGCTAGGATTACAGCACATGCCACCCCGCCCAGCTAATTTTTGTATTTTTAATAGAAACGGGGTTTTGCCATGTTGGCCAGGCTGGTCTCAAACTCCTGACCTCAGGTGATCTACCCACCTTGGCCTCCCAAAGTGCTGGGATTACAGGTGTGAGCCACCACGCCTGGCAATTTCAGATGCATTTTTTTTTTTTTTTTTTTGAGATGCAGTGTCATCAGGCTGAAGTGCAGTGGTGTGATCTCGATTCACCTCCACCTCCCGGATTCAAGCGATTCTCCTGCCTCAGTCTCCTGAGTAGCTGGGACTACAAGCACGTGCCACCACACCCGGCTAATTTTTATATTTTTAGTAGAGACGGGGTTTCTCCGTGTTGGCCAGGATGGTCTCAATCTCTTGACCTCGTGATCCGCCCGCCTCAGCCTCCCACTGCTGGGATCACAGGCGTGAGCCACCGCACCTGGCCCCTCAGATCCTTTTTAACAGCTGAATCCTGCCCTGCTGCTTGACTGCACACAACATTTTTGGGTATTTAGATTGTTTCTGATCCTTCGCTCTCAGCAGGCAGGTCCACGCAAACATCACTGCGCACGTGCGTCTCTGCAGTAGCTTCCCTCCAGGGGGACGGTCGGGTGGAGTGAGTGTGGAGTTGCCCGGCTTACCTCTGAAAAAGTTGTGTCTGGTGACATTCCCCCTGCGGTGAGCGAGACTCACTGTCCCCCACAGTGTCACAACACCGGCTGTGAACATTCATTACAGTTTTGCCAGTCCAGTGAGTTAAAAAAAAAAGGAAAAACACTACAGAGATGAATTCTGGCTAAGGAGCTTGAAGACGGCCTTGGGAGCTGAGACTTGAAGCATAGTTGTGGTTAATAAAAGGGAGGGAATCCTTCATGAAACAGACAGAAACTTGGAACATTGAGCAGGTGGCCTCTGCCAGCCATGGCTGGTTAGGGAGGGAGGCTGAGCCCAGGAAGCGGGGTGGGTTATCTGCTGGGCAGGGAGGCTGGAACCCTGCCATGGGGTCTGGGTGCCAGGCCAGCAGGCGGGGCTTTATGTGGAAAGGCATCTGAGGTTTATTAAAGCAGGCGTCTCTGTTGTACCCAGGGTTTAACATATGGAGGCAACAGAGTGACAGCACAGAGCTACCATCATATTCATATTGTTCAGGGCTCCCCAGAGAAGGAGGCGTAGGGCCCCGCCCAGGGCCACACAGGGAGGCGCCGGCGTTGAACCGGAGGTGGGAGTGGAAGGAAGGTGTGGCCACAGCTTTCCTGTGTTTTCTGTGGAGAAGCAGGGGAGGGCAGGGCAGGGAAAGGCTTGGCACTGGCTGGCTTCAGTAATGTTGGCAGCCCTGGGCTGGAGGGGTGGAGGGCTGGTCTCTAGTGACCTGGGTCCTGGCCCTGCGTGGTATGGGGCAGAGGAGATGCTGGTTTGGTGAGTGGGGGTCAGTAGGGAAGGTGCTTGGGATGCGGGCTCTGATCAGTTGTGCGTATGAAAGGCGCTCACAGGGCGTCATTTAGTGTCAGGAACCAGCGAGCCCTGGATGGAGCTGTTTCTCACCCAGGTACCCCCGTTCCTGCCCCAAGGTGTCAAAACATCACGAAATACAGAAAATTTAAAGAGCATGGCCGGGCAGGTGGCTGACGCCTGTCATCCCAGCACTTTGGGAGGCCGAGGCAGGTGGATCACAAAGTCAGGAGAGCGAGACCAGCCTGGCCACGGTGAAACCCCGTCTCTACTAAAATGCAAAAAATGAGCTGGGCGTGGTGGCGCGTGCCTGTAGTCCCAGCTACTCGGGAGGCTGAGGCAGGAGAATTGCTTGAACCTGGGAGGTGGAGTACGCAGTGAGCCGAGATCGCGCCATTGCACTCACTGCACTCCAACCTGGGCGACACAGTGAGACTCTGTCTGAAAAAAAAAAAGCCATGATTAACACGGGAAAGTTGTGCTGAGCAGGGCCTGTGAGAAGGGGTGCCCGAGTGTGAGCGACCCTCCTTGTCCCCGTCTCCTGCAGAAAGCCAACAAAGGCCAGAGCCGGGCCATCGAGCGCCTAAAGAAGAAGATGTTTGAGAACGAATTCCTGCTGCTGCTCAACTCCCCCACAATCCCCTTCAGGATCCACAATCGCAACGGAAAGGTCAGGAGGGTGGGGTGGGACAGGACACCCCTGCTTAGTCCTGCACTGCCTGCCCTATGGCTCCTGGCCCTGACCTGCAGGAACCAGAGCTCAGGCCCCCTCTTCCTAAGGAGGCTGCCATGGCTCCGGCAGTTGACTCACGCTCCCCACTCGTGTGGAGTTAGTGCCCTCTGCTGGTCTTTCCTGGCACGGTGCTCCTGTCACCTTGGCTTCCCAGGAAGGAGCTGCCCCTCCACCCATCCACCCCTGGCTACCTCCTCCAAGGTCAGCAGTGCCTGATAAGGAGGAGCTTTGGGCCGGCACAGTGGCTCAGGCCTGTAATCTAAGCACTTTGGGAGGATGAGGCGGGCAGATCACCTGAAGTCAGGAGTTTGAGAGCAACCTGGTCAACATGGTGAAACCCCATCTCTACTAAAAATACAAAAATTAGCTGGGCATGGTGGCAGGTGCCTGTAGTCCCAGCTACTCTGGAGGCTGAGGCAGGAGAATCGCTTGCACCCAGAAGGCAGAGGTTACAGTGAGCCAAGATTGCGCCATTGCACTCCAGCCTGGGCAACAAGAACGAAAGTCTATCTCAAAAAAAAAAAAAAAAAAAATTATAAAAAGAAGGAGCCCTGTTGGGGTCCTTGTATCTGGGAGGGTGCTTGGAGCCCTGTTGGGGTCCTTGTATCTGGGAGGGTGCTTGGAGCCCTGTTGGGGTCCCCGTGTCTGGGAGGGTGCCTGGATCCCTGTCATGTCCCCGTATCTGGGAGGGTGCTTGGAGCCCTGTCGGGGTCCCCGTATCTGGGAGGGTGCTTGGAGCCCTGTCATGTCCCCGTATCTGGGAGGGTGCTTGGAGCCCTGTCGGGGTCCCCGTATCTGGGAGGGTGCTTGGAGCCCTGTCATGTCCCCGTATCTGGGAGGGTGCTTGGAGCCCTGTCGGGGTCCCCGTATCTGGGAGGGTGCTTGGAGCCCTGTCAGGGTCCCGTGTCCGGGAGGGTGCTTGGAGCCCTGTCGGGGTCCCGTGTCTGGGAGGGTGCTTCGAGCCCTGTCGGGGTCCCGTGTCTGGGAGGGTGCTTAGAGCCCTGGCAGGGTCCCCGTGTCTGGGAGGGTGCTTGGAGCCCTGTCGGGGTCCCGTATCCGGGAGGGTGCTTGGCCCGACTGTGGCCACCACGGCATTGTCACCTCCTCTCTTCAGAGTTACCTGTTCCTGCTGTCATCGGACTACGAGAGGTCGGAGTGGAGAGAAGCGATTCAGAAACTGCAGAAGAAGGGTAAAGGCCGGCCCCCCACACTCCCCAGCAGCGTCCGGGGCACTGATGGGCCTTGTGTGTTTCTGAGCATTTCGTACCCAGTGTCTCCTCTGTGGCCCTCACAGTCACCCTTGAAGGTGCCAGGGAGGTGGCATTGAAGGATGTTACAGATTAATTGAGATCCAAAGAATTTTAAGTGATTTGCTTAAAAAAATGAGTTAGTGCTGAGACTGGACTCAGAGCCCACCCTGTGCGCTCTCTCTCTCTCCCCCCTACTCTTTTTCTCTGTGTCTTTCTCTCTCACTGTCTCACGCACGCACACACACGCACGCGCGCGCACACACACACGCCAGGTGCAGTGGCTCATGCCTGTAATCTCAGCATTGCAGGTGGATCACCTGAGGTCAGGAGTTTGAGACCAGCCTGGCCAACATGGTGAAACCCTGTCTCTACTAAAAATACAAACATTAGCTGGGCGTGGTGGCAGGAGCCTATAGTCCCAGCTACTCAGGAGTCTGAAGCAGGAGAATCCCTTGAACCTGGGAGGTGGAGGTTGCAGTGAGCTGAGATCACGCCACTGCACTCCAGCCTGGGTGACAAAACAAGACTCCGTCTCAAAAAAGCAAACACACATACATGCAAACCTCTTCAGTTAGAGTCTCCTGCCCTAACCCCTCTGACAGCACTTATACCAGCCCCCACATGCCCACAAGTCCTCCCCCTCCCTCCCAGGGACCAACTCTGCCCCAGGGATTATGCTGTTTTCCTGCAGCAGCCCCAGGGAAGAGCAGCAGGTCCTAGTGGACCACTGCCGACACTCCCTTCTCCCTCGGCTCTCCCTTCAGATCTCCAGGCCTTTGTCCTGAGCTCAGTGGAGCTCCAGGTGCTCACGGGATCCTGTTTCAAGCTTAGGACTGTACACAACATTCCTGTCACCAGCAATAAAGATGGTAAGTTCTGGAGCCTGAGGCTCCCCACCGGCAGGTCCCAGCCCCTGGAGCGTTGCCGGCTTCCCCTAAGGACCCAGGTAGACACGTGGCTGTGAATGATCCCTGCTCAGCTGTGCTGAGACTGTCCAGTGGTCAGGGACACAGAGAGCTTGGATGAGGCGACTGCCCACTGAGTTCCGGGTGACCCCACCTTTTCCTCGGGCCCCTCATCTGGCGTGAGAGAAGAGCTGGCCCTGGTGTGCTGAGATTGTGCTGTTAGTATGTTCGTGAGATAGGGAGCCGGTAGATAAAACAGCATATGGGAAGGAAGGCAGGAAGTTTCCGGCACCAGCTCTTGAAAGGTCTCCAACGCCAAGCAAGGAAGTTTTGGAGTTCAGACTGTAAGCGCAGGAGCACGTGGGGGTTTCTGAGCAGAGGAGGGCAGCAGTCAGCGCTGGAGCTGAGCCGGAGTGCTGGATTCTAGCTGCCTGCGGTGCTGGGGATGGGCCGCTTTGTGAGCGGGGTTCTGAAGGGAAGCTTTCCTCCACCTAGGAGGGGCATCCAGGGATCCCAGGCAGGGGCATGGCTGGGCCCTCTCTTTTCCACTAGCAGATTGATTGATCGTATGGCTGTTTTCGCCGCCAGGGTAGGCAGGATTCGGAGGGAGGAGCGGCACCCGTGGGGGATACTTCTGAGTCCTGGGTGGGGATGGCTGAGCCAGGAGTCCTCCCGGGGCAGCTCACGTCCCAGAAAGCCGTGGGCTTCGGAAACGTTTCCCTCCGGCCACCAGGTGGCGACATTGGACCGAGACACAGGCTGAGCCTCCCGCCAGCCTGGGCGGAGGGAGCCGCTGACCACCGCCACCCTGGTGGCCTTTCTCTCTTGCAGACGATGAGTCTCCGGGACTCTACGGCTTCCTTCACGTCATCGTCCACTCCGCCAAGGGATTCAAGCAATCAGCCAGTAAGTGCCCTGGCCCCCACCCAGGATGCAGTTGGGCGGGCCACTGCGGGTCCTGCTGTGCTCTGTTCTGCCCAGGCCGGGGGCCGCCAGCTCGTCTTTAGACATGGGGCATTCCCCAGAAGGCCAGAAGCCAGCTCCTCTCAGGGGGGAGGTCACCCCTGCCCTCTGTCTTCAACGCCCTCTTTCTCAAGCCCCCCCAACCCCAACGCTGTCTGAAACCCTAGAGCGACAAACATGTGGACCCCAATTCACATCGGCCCTTGATAGGCTGTGGGACCTTTGGCAAGTTTCTTAACCTCTCTGGGCCTCCACGAAAAGGCAGTCACGCTTGTGAGTTGTGACCTGAGAGCCGGCTGAGATACGATCGCATTTGTGTGACGCTGATGCCCGGCCATGCTTACCCCTTTTTCTACCCTTCTCTGTGGTCTACTAGATCTGTAGATTCGTCATCCTAAATCTGTTTTTATGTTTCATAAAATAGAAGTGTAGTTTTTTTTAATTAAAAAAAAATTTTTTTTAAAGACGAAGTTTCGCCATGTTGGTCAGGCTGGTCGTGAACTCCCGACCTCAGGTGATCCACCCGCCTCGGCCTCCCAGAGTGCTGGGATTACAGGCGTGAGCCACCGCGCCCAGCCTGAGTGTAGTTTTTTTTTAAAAAGAAAAACGTTTTTTGTAGAGACAGGTTCTTACCCCATGTTCCCCAGGCTGGTCTTGAACTCCTGGGCTCAAGCGATCCACCCACCTCAGCCTCCCAAAGGGCTGAGATCACAGGCATGAGCTCTGATGCCCAGCCTGGTGGCGCTTTTTATCACTCACTTTTTCTCGCGCTGTTTTGTCACTCACAACGTGCTGCTCCCACTGTGAGTTCTCTGAGGCCGGGAACCAGGCTTCCTTTACCCTGGGATGAACAGGACTCAGAGACACTGAGTGAAGTTGCCAATTTGCGGAGCCCCTGCCGTGCACTGGGGAAAGCGAGAGCATGGCTGGCCGGTGTGGGCTGTGTGTGGGCTGCGTGTGGGCTGCGTGTGGGCCGGCGTGGGCTGTGTGTGGGCCAGCATGTAGGTCGGCGTGGGCTGTGTGTGGGCTGTGTGTGGGCCGGCGTGGGCTGTGTGTGGGC
>NW_016107756.1:1637125-1644354 GCF_001604975.1 Cebus imitator | reverse complement strand
GTGGGCTGTGTGTGGGCCGGCATGTAGGTCGGCGTGGGCTGTGTGTGGGCTGTGTGTAGGCTGGCATGGGCTGTGTGGGGGCTGAGTGTGGGCCGATGTGGGCTGTGTGTGGGCCGGCGTGGGCTGTGTGTGAGCCGGGTGTGGGCAAGCACGCGCATCAAAGCCTGTGGCGGGTTCAAAGCCTTCTGGGCTCATGGCCTGCTCTGAGCCTCCGGCATCCTGCCGACGTCACAAAAACCATCCCGTTTTACCCACGAGGGTGCTGAGGCTCAGAGGGTTCCGGGTCCTTCCTGGGGTCGCACGGTAGCAGGTGATGCAGCAGAGTCCACGTCTTCCGGGCCCAGAGCCCGAGCTCTTCCCTTTAGGATGCTTCTCAAAGTCTGGCCAGGACCTCCGCACCGTCACTGGGGTGGCTGGTTAAGGTGGAAGCTTCCTGAATCTCTCGAAACCCACAGACTCCCCTTCCGGGGGGCTGCTACTGAGGCGCGTCTGGCTAGTGAGTGCTTCGGGACTGTGCCGCCCGCCCGTGTCTCTGCAGCACCCGGATGCCGCCCTCCTCCCTCTCCTGCTGCCCGTGGGCCGGGAGGTCCTCACCTCGGGGAGCCCAGCAATGGCATGCCGCAGGCCTTCTGCCTCCCAGCCTGGGCAGGTGCCAGAACCCAGCCAAGCTGCTCCGGAGGCTCTCCTTACGCCCAGAGCATCCTCACTCCCTTCCCCCACCCCACCCTTCACATGTCTGTTCTCACTCAGAGGTGAGGCCCTGTATCTGCAGCGTGGCTTCATGTCCCACTAAACTCACGGCCTCCGGACAGGGTGTTGGCACCAAGGCCGTTCCTGTAGTACAGATGGGGAACCTGGGAGAGAAGTCAGGTGACGTGTGCAGAGCGGGATGTGGACCCAGACAGTCTGACTCTGGAGCCCTCACTCTGGCCCCGGGAGCTGTCCCCCAGCCCCAGAAGGGGGGTTTGCTCACACCAAGATCAGTCGTGAAGACAGCGCTTCACGGCTCATCCCAGACTCACAGCCCCTCCCAGGTCAGGGCCAGGCCGGGTTGCTCAGCACCTCTGCAATGTCCTGCGAACCCACAGCCATGCTCCTTGTGGTCTGATACCCACCCCGGTCTCCTTCCTGTTGCCCCAGCCGGAGGCTTCTTGGAGCAGCTGCACTCTCCCTTCTGTGGGAAAGCTGCTTTTTTTTTTTTTTTTTTTGAGATGGAGTCTCACTCTGCTGCCCAGGCTGGAGTGCAGTGGCGCAATCTCGGCTCACCACAAGCTCCGCCTCCCAGGTTCAGGCAATTCTCCTGCCTCAACCTCCCGAGTAGCTGGGATTACAGGCATCCACCACCACGCCTGGCTAATTTTTGTATTTTTAATAGAGACGGGGTTTCACCATGTTGGCCAGGCTGGTCTCAAACCCCTGACCTCAGGTGATTGGCCCGCCTCAGCCTCCCACAGTGCTGGGATGACAGGCATAACTGACCGCATCCAGCCTGTCTAATGGAGACCGGCCCAGCTGGACAGCTCCAGGGGCCAAGTGGAGTGCGCCACCTGCACGTGTGCCCGCCCTCTGACCTCCGCCCCTTGTCCCCTTGGTTCACACCACAGAGGGTTGGCCTAGTATCCCAAAGGCTCCCCTGACACTGCCTCTAGTTCCTGGGAACAAGCTCAGCAGCTCCCCTCGAGGCGGGGGACTGCCGGTTCTGAGCCCAGGGCAGGTGTGGTTTGCAGAGGCCTGGGGTCCGTGCCAGCACTGTGGGCTCAGCAGGTGGGTCCCAAGATAGATTTTCAGCCTGAATTCCAGGTTCCACATGGAAAAGCCCCTGGCCCTGCCCTCCCGCCCCTGTCTTCACCGCTTTGTTACCTGGAGCACTGGGCGGGGTGGCATGGGGGCGGCGGGGAGCAGGCTGGGGGCTTCACTTGCCATGTGCCGGCTGGGTACCCAGCCCTGTTCGTGGTCCTTCGGGTGCACCGGCGGGCAGGAAAGCCCAAGGCTTCTCTTCACCTGGTGTTTACGTCCTGCAGGGAGAGAGACAGGACACTCAGGAAGCGAAGGTCCCTTTAGTTGATGTTGAGTGCAGTGGAGGGAACCTCGGCGCCGGGCCTGGGGGTTTGGGGTGTCACTGTTCGTCACAGCCGCAAGGGTTGCTGCAGGCATTCAGGACCTGGAGGCAGGGTCGCTCAGCGCCTCCAGCACCGCCCACCCGAGGTGCTGCTGCTGAGACCTGGGCACCAGTGTCATGGGGAGAGGTGGCACCAGGCGGGTCGGTGAAGACTTTGCGGTGATGTCTCCACGGTGAGGGAGATTTGGAGACAGCACGTTTGAGGACCCTTTAGAGGGAAGAGGAGGCCAGAGTGTGGGGTGGGCTGAGGGAGGGAGGGCAGAGCCCCCTGAGAAGGGGGCAGGGGAGCAGGAGGAGCCAGATGGCACCAGAATTCAGGGAGGAGAAAGCTGAGATGTAAGGGACAGACACGGTGTCCTCCTTCCTGAGCATGGCGTGTCCGGCCCTGGCCCCACTCCCAGGCTCTCAGCCTCACTCGCATCTCTGCCTGTCCTTCCCCTGCAGACCTGTACTGTACCCTGGAGGTGGATTCCTTCGGCTATTTTGTCAGCAAAGCCAAAACCAGGGTGTTCCGGGACACAGCAGAGCCCAAGTGGGATGAGGTGAGTGGCGGGGCTGGTGTCTGTGCAGGGACCCCCAAGTTTGCACTGAGTGTGCCCCACCGCCCAGTGGTGAGATGGGGTGAGTGGCGGGGCTGGCGTCTGTGCAGGGACCCCCGAGTTTGCACTGAGTGTGCCCCACCGCCCCGTGCTCGTGCCCTGTCTGCCGGGGACGGAAAGCCGGTTTGTTGCCGGACCAGCTCCATCCACTCCCCGCTCTCTGCTCCTGGCTCCTCTGGCGTGCGATCACCGTGTGTGTCTGGGCATCAGACCCTGCAGTGCCGGCTCAATCCCCGCAGTCTCCATGAGGGATGCGAGGCCTCACAGCCCTGGGAAATCTGGTGTGTTCTGTGCAGGCTGTGCCGACTCCCTCCTCCTAACAGAGCTGAGGCCCACACCTGCCGAAAGCCAGGTCTCCGTGCCGGGGAAGTTCAGGGCCCTTTGTCCCGTGTTTCCGCAGGAGTTTGAGATCGAGCTGGAGGGGTCTCAGTCCCTGAGGATCCTGTGCTATGAGAAGTGCTATGACAAGAGCAAGGTCAACAAGGACAACAACGAGATCGTGGACAAGATCATGGGCAAGGGGCAGATCCAGGTGAGGCTGGGCCGGGGCGACTGTGGGGGAGGCCGGGCCCGGGGTGAGGCTGGTGGAATCCTGGCCGAGGAGCGTGCTCCTGTGTGATTCTGCTTCCAAGCCAGCTGGAGTGCTGCACCCCTGCTGGAGGCGGCTGCTGACTGTGCCCGGCAGCCCAGGTGTGCCCGGGTCGTCCACACTCCGCGGCCCAGGTGTGCCCAACTCCCCAGGCGGGTCATCCACACTTTCTCGGGATGAAAACGACTCGCTGCTTTCACACCCAGCTTTAGTCTCTGGGTGCTTTTTCCCGGAACGCCGTGTTGAGAAAGGTCTGAGGCGCGTCGGTGAGCAGGAGGGGAGAGTCTGTGTGATGGGCAGTGTCCGCCATCGACGTGGGGTGGAGTGAGGCGCATGGCTCGCGCGTCTGCTGTTCTGCCAGGACCCAGGGTCCTGCTGGGGAGTGGGGGCGGGCGCGGGGGTGGGTGAGGGGCATCTCTGACTTGTTTTGAGCATTGCTGGACCTCACCCCACTGCGTTGGGAGTCCGTGGCTTCGGGTGTGGACTCTGGGTGTTAGTGGGTGTTGGCAGAGGCTGCGCCTCAGGCGAACGGCATTTATGCCACTGAGCGCAGTGGCTCACCCTGTAATCTCAGCACTTTGGGAGGCCGAGGCAGGTGGATCACCTGAGGTCAGGAGTTGGAGACCAGTATGGGCAACATGGTGAAACCCGTCTCTACTAAAAATGCAAAAATTAGCCTGGCGTGGTGGCGGGTGCCTGTAATCCCAGCTGCTCGGGAGGCTGAGGCAGGAGAATCGCTTGAACCTGGGAGGCGGAGGTTGCAACAAGCCAAGATCAATCCTGGGTGATGGAGCGAGACCCTGTCTCTAAAAAAAAAAAGAGCCTCTATGCCTTTGTGTGCCGCCTGTAACTCTAAAACATTCTGCCCATTTTGAAGATGGCTGCTATTCACCAGCCCATTAAGAGAACCAGGCTTGGGAGTGGGAAAAGGTGCGTGGGGGGTGGGGCGCGGTGGTTGCATTCAGCACGGAGCCATCCCCGCTCCTGTCTGGCACCTTGGTGGCCTTGTGCTGTGCCACGGTGGTCTGGTTTGGAGGTAGATTCTGTGAGCATGCAATCCGGGGAGATGGGAACGGATGCGAACTGGGATGGAGCCTCAGGCGTTGGCGGTGCTGGGCTTCACAGTGGCCCAGAGGCCATCCGGGTGCAGGCTGTGACGGCTCCGTCTACAACAGGGAGTGGATGATGCTTTTTTGTGGGAAGTGTTTGTCCTGAGATGCACTGTCAAGGCCACCGAGTTTGGTGTCTGGCTCTTAACTAGAGGTGCTGGTAGCACTGCCACTGGGGAGCTGTGTAGGTCTCCCACTCCTGCCCTGTCTCAGGCTCTGGCGTTGGAACTGGGGGCCCCCAGGAAGGGGCCTGGCCTCCCCTGCGTCCGCCCCATGTTCCTGAACACGTCTCTGCCTAATGCTCGCTGCTAGGGAGACAGGGCTGCTCGGCCACCACCAGCCAGTCCTCCGTTATCTGGGAAATGGGCCCTAGAAATCCAGCCCCTGGAAGCCGCTCTCTGCAGGGATAAGGGATGGGAGCCCCATCTCCCTGTCCCTGGGCTGGGCTAGAGGGACAGGCATGGAGGGGTTCTGGGCTGGCCCATCCGGCCCAAGGTGACCCCTAGGCAAGAGACAGGAGTGGCCGCCACACCGCACTCCCTGGCCATGGTGGCCGTGGAATAGAAGAGTTAAGAGGGCGTGCCGGCCAGCCAGCTTTCGGGCACGGTGGGCCCCAGCCCCTCCAGACCTCAGCTCCTTCAGCCCCAGTGCTTTCCTCCTCCTCACTCAACTGCGTGCGCCCCGGGGGTAACACACCATCCATCACTGCAAGCATCCTGGAGACAAGAGCAGATGGAGGCGGCGGGGGGCGGGGAAGCCAGGTTATGATTGGCAAAGCAGAAGGCAGGGTCTGGTAAGGAACACGTTTCTGTGTTTAAGCTTCGAGGAACATTAAATGCCTGGGAGTTGATATTAAAAGAAACACAAACCTCCCAGCTGCCAGCTGACCTGGGCCTGTGAGCGGGCGGTTCAGAGCCCGAGTGCCCTGGAGGACTTTGAAGTCCCGGCACTCAGCGCTCCCAGGCCGGGCCCTGGCCCTCTGCTTCGGGCCCTCTCACCAGCCTTGCTTCAGGTGGGGGAGGCGTCGTCCCCAGGGGCGCGCCGTGGCTCAGAAAGTCTCGCACCCTGACTGCCCTCAGAGCCACCGTGGATGGCCAGGCTGGTGAAGAGTCCAAACGGAGCTTTCACGCAAAGCCAGGCCCCATGGAGCCACGGAACGGTCTGTGCCCATGGCATGTCCCTGCCTCCCATCCGGCCTCCCGTCTAAGGAAGGGAACTGGCACCAGCATCTGGAATGTAGTCGGGCTCCCGGACACAGCCAGAGGTGGCTTTGAAACAGGACCCAGCCCTTGGGATGTTCAGGGGGCCTGAGGGAAAGGCAGGAGGAAGACACCTGCCTCTGGGGCCCCCATTTCTCTCTAAGCCCCTCCCAGCGGCCCCTCTAGAGAAAACAAGGGACCCTTCGGCCTCAGCGCTGGTCGCCTGATGGGGCAGTGGGGCAGGAGTGGAAGCGGCGGGCTTGGGTGGGGCGGCCTTTAGCGACAGACAGACTTCGGCACTGGTGCTGTTGGAGGCCCTCCCCAAAGTCATCTCCTCGTGTGATCCCGGTCCTTTCCCTCCAAGGAGAGTGACAGTCCCTCCTCCCCGTTTTACAGATGAGGACTCAGGGGTACTGAGGCTAAGTCCCTCAGCCAAGGCATCTCTGTGGACAGTGTGCGGGGAAGACCCTACTCCCTCCCCTGTTCGGGGCCCCACATCTCAGGCCTTTGTCAGGACGTTCCCCAGCCGAGGCAGGGGGCCTGGTGTGGCCAGTGGTTGGAGAAGCAGCTGGGGAGCTTATGGCATCAGGGGAGCTTATGCCTCCTTGATCTTACAGCCGTCTGGGCAGGGAACTCCTGTGCCTGGTACCCCTGGGAGAAAGGAGGAGGAGGCCGAGGCGGGTGGATCACACAGTCAGGAGTTTGAGACCAGCCTGGCCAAGATGGTGAAACCCCGTTTCTGCTAAAAATACAAAAATTGGGTGTGGTGCTCGCACCTATAATCCCAGCACTTTGGGAGGCTGAGGCGGGCAGATCACTTGAGGTCAGGAGTTCGAGACCAGCCTGGCCAACATGGTGAAACCGCGTCTCTACTAAAAATACAAAAATTAGCCAAGCGTGGTGGCGCATGCCTGTAATCCCAGCTACTCAGGAGGCTGAGGCAGGAGAATCCCTTGAACCCGGGAGGTGGAGGTTATAGTGAGCTGAGATTGCACCACTGCACTCCAGCCTGGGCGAGACAGAGTGAGATTCTCTCTCAAAAAAGAAAAAATAAGAAAAGAGCAGGAGGGGCACTTCGAGTGCATCTGGGAGGTCCCCAGCCCGGGACTGGCGCTCTGCAGGTGTGGGGTCCTGGCCTGTCAGTTGGAAAGACAAGAATATTGATTCATGTTCTTCTGCAGAACAACGCAGTACCAGTCACACCTACGCCCATGCCAGTGCCTAGGACGAGTCCAGCTCGGGGTAAATACTGACATCTGCCGTCTGGGGTTCCTCCCAGGGCCCTGTGGGGTAGGGATGTGGAGGAGCCGGCCAAGGCCATGTGCCCAGGAGCAAACCAGGGCACACAGCCGCCTCCAGAGCCCGTTTCTAGGCGCCCTGCTGCCTCCTGTAAATAATGCGACGGAAGATTGTACCACAGGAATTCAAAGGCAGAAAGGTCCTCATGGGCTGGAATTAGGGAGGCTTCAAGGAGGAGGTGGAACTAGAGTGATATGGAAGCACTGGCTTTTCTAATAGCAAAAGCAGCGTTTGCAGAGAAAGAAAATTGCAGTAGAAGCAGAGACTTGAAATGTAAACCCATCTCCACTCCCCCTTCCCCTGCCCCTCCTCCCA
>NW_016107756.1:1614949-1636675 GCF_001604975.1 Cebus imitator | reverse complement strand
GTTGACCAGGATGGTCTCGATCTCTTGACCTCGTGATCCACCCGCCTCGGCCTCCCAAAGTGCTGGGATTACAGGCTTGAGCCACCGCGCCCGGCCTCTGGAGAACATTTTTATGTAGATTTAATCAGGCGTGTTTTGTCTATTTTCCTATTTTCTTTCTTTTTTGAGATGGAGTCTTGCTCTGTCACCCAGGCTGGAGTGCAGTGGCGAAATCTTGGCTCACTGCAGCCTCTGCCTCCCAGGTTCAAGTAATGCTCCTGGCCCAGCCTCCTGAGTAGCTTGGATTGCAGGTGGGCACCACCATGCCCCGCTAATTTTTTGTGTATTTTTAGTAGAGATGGGGTTTCACCATGCTGGCCAGGCTGGTTTTGAACTCCTGACCTCAGATGATCTTCCCACCTCAGGAGTGAGCCGCCAGGCCTGGCCTCATTTTTCTATTTTCATGGACTATTATAAGCCTCCTTTTCTCTGGGCCCAGATGTAGTCTTCCTAAGCACCTTGTTAGATAGATTGTTAAAAGTACTTGATAGTCTTTATAGAAATTGTTACGTCTAAGGACCAGCCCAGTCACTCGCCAAGGCTCTGTTGCTCTAGCAAGGTGGGCAGGCTCCGAATCTGTAGGAAGGAAGGTGGATTGTTGGGGGGAGATGAGAGGGGAGGACCCACCTGGCCACTGGCAGGAGGCAGGAATGTGCGGGGGCCTCCCTGGGATATTCGGGAGCCCAGCCAGCCTTCCGCAGTGTGGCGGGGAAGTGTGAGCAATCAAGTATAAGGAATGAGTACAAGGAGAGGATTCGTGGAGGTTTCTACCAAAAGTCTTTCTTTTTTTTTTTTCTTTTGAGATGGAGTCTCGCTCTGTTGCCCAGGCTGCAGTACAATGGCACAATCTCAGCTCACTGCAACCTCTGCCTCCCGGGTGCGAGTGATTCTCCTGCCTCGGCCTTCCGAGTAGCTGGGATTACAGGCATCCGCCACCACGCCCAGCTAATTTTTGTATTAATAATGACAGGGTTTCACCATATTGACCAGGCTAGTCTTGAACTCCTGACCTCAGGTGATCCTCGTGCTCCAGCCTCCCAAAGTGCTGGGATTACAGGGGTAAGCCACAGCTCCCGGCCCGGCCCGGAAGAAGTCTTAAAGAGCATTTAATCCAGTCCTGTTTTCTGGGGAGAAGGAAATGGAGGCCAGCAACGGTGAGTGAGGCAGCCACAGTCTCAGAGCTCGTTAGAGTTTGAACGAGGCCCCGGACTCAGGAACCCCATCCCGGTGGCCACTCAGCCGGAGCCCCCCAGTGCGTCGTCTGGCCTGGCTCTGGGTCCCAAGGGACTCCTGTCTGTTTATCCTGCTCTATTTCCAACTGCAACCTACCCGCTGGCTGATTAGCATATTCCCAGGGTCTGGCCATTTGGCTGGCTGGGCCCCAGGAGAGGGCTTTCCCTTGGGGCTCCGCAGCTCTGTTTCTGCCGCTCACCCCAGACTGGAGAAGGGTCTGAGACCAGGGAGCTGCTTACGCCGGAGAAGCCCTCTGCACCCCTGGTCCCCCTCCCCTGCTTGGTGGTTCCCTAGCTCGATGCAGACCTGGACAGCCCCACCCCACACTCCCTCTGCAACCTGTGCCTGGGAGGCGGCCAGGGCAGCCCTCCCTGGGCATAGACGCACCGAAGCCCCCATGGTGGGAGGGGCAGGGCTCCAGGCCAGGAAGGAGGCTCCGACCCTCTGGATGCTCCAGCTCACCCTCACCCCCGGTGGAAAAGTTTGGGCCTGATGGGGTCCCTCCCCTTCATCCCTTTCTCTCTTTCCCTCCAAGGAGCCTGTGTCTGACAGGGGAGGGGGTGGGAGGAAGGGGTCATTTCTGTGACATTCTTGACCTGCCACCTGGGAATGTGAGAGAGATCAGAGACAATAGAACTGACACTCAGAGATCATTAGGGCCAGTCCCCTGCCTCAGGACTGGGGATGGCCCACGGAGCCCAGACTGGCAAATCCGATGACATCTGTTTTTATTGTTTTGTTTTGTTTTGTTTTTTGAGACAGAGTCTTACTCCGTCACCCAGGCTGGAGTGCAGTGGCAAGATCTTGGCTCACTGCAACCTCCACCTCCCAGATTCAAGCCATTCTCCTGCCTCAGCCTCCCGAGTAGCTGGGACTATAGGTGTCTGCCACCATGCCTGGCTAAGTTTTGTATTTTTAGTAGAGATGGGGTTTTGCCATGTTGGCCAGGCTGGTCTCGAACTCCCGACCTCAGGTGATCCACCTGCCTTGGTATCCGAAAGTGCTGGGATTTACAGGTGTAAGCCACTATGCCCAGCCTTTACTCTTTTTTAAAGAAAAAATAGTGGTAGAAGCCAGGTACAGTAGCTCACATGGTTTAGCTGTGAACTACTCTGGAGGCTAAGGAGGTGAGAGTGAGCTAATGAGCACACCCCAGCCTGGGTGATGGAGCAAGACTCTATCTCCATTAAAAAAAAAAAAAAAAAAAAAGGCTGGGCGCGGTGGCTCAAGGCTGTAATCCCAGCACTTTGGGAGGCCGAGGCGGGTGGATCACGAGGTCAAGAGATCGAGACCCTCCTTGTCTACATGGTGGAACCCCGTCTCTACTAAAAATACAAAAAATTAGCTGGGCATGGTGGCGCGTGCCTGTAATCCCAGCTACTCAGGAGGCTGAGGCAGGAGAATTTCCTGAACCCAGGAGGCGGAGGTTGCGGTGAGCCAAGATCGTGCCATTGCACTCCAGCCTGGGTAACATGAGTGAAACTCCGTCTCAAAAAAAAAAAAAAAAAAAAAAGATAGTAGTGAAATAAACATAACATAAAGTTACCATTTTAATAAGTTTTAGGGGCCGGCCGGGCACAGTGGCTCATGCCTGTCATCCCAGTATGTTAAGAGGCCCGAGGTGGGCAGATCACCTGAGGTCAGGAGTTAGACCAGCCTGGCCAACATGGTGAAACCCCATCTCTACAAAAATTAAAAATTAGCTGCGCGTGGGGGTGTGTACCTGGAGCCCCAGGTACTTAGGAGTCTGAGGCAGGAGAATGTCTTGAACCCGGGAGGCGGAGGTTGCAGTGAGCTGAGATCACGCCATGATACTCCAGCCTGGGTGACAGAGCAAGACTCCGTCTCAAAAGATAATAATAATTTTTAGATGCACAGCCTGGCGGCGGCACGTGAATTCAGTGATACGCAGCCGTTGCCAACGTCCGGATCCAGAACTTGTTCACCTTCCCAGCTGAAACCCCATCTGCGTTGATAACTCCCCACTCCTGCGCCCTCAGCCTCCGGTACCCACCTGCCTGCTTTCTGTCTGCAGAAATTCGCCCGCTCTGGGAGCCCCTCATAGGTGGAGTCCGACAGCATCTGTCCTCCCGACATCCTTGAGCTTTACCCACATGCCGTCGTGTGCCTGAATTTCCTTTCTTTCTGAGGCTGAATATGATTTCTCTGCATGTAGATGCCACTATCTTTGTCTGTCCGTCTGTGGATGTAGGTGCCATGTCTGTTTATCTGTCCGCCTGTCCGTCCGTGGATATAGGTGCCACTCTCTTTACCTGTCCATCCATCCGTCTGTGGATGTAGGTGCCCCTCAGCTCACCACAACCACCACTTCCCGGGTTCAAGTGACTCTCCTGCCTCAGCCTCTCTAGTAGCTGGGATTACAGGCGTGCGCCACCACACTTGGCTAATTTTTGTATTTGTAGTAGAGACGGGGTTTCCCTGTGCTCATCAGGCTGGTCTCAAACTCGTGACCATAGGTGATCCGCCCACCTGGGCCTCCCAAAGTGTTGGGATTACAGGCATGAGTCCCTGCGTCTGGCCCAGTTTCCTTGTTGATTAAATGCGGATAACTGTTTCTGCCCCGCCTTCAGCACCGGCTTAAAGGATGTCACGTACCCGGCAGAGCCGGTCAGGGCCGTGGTGTGCACGTCTACGCTTTCACTGGTGCATTCACTTGTTTCTGTCGATGACATGTCCTCTAAATGGCAGGCCCTGTGCTGTGGATGCAAAGAACGACCAGGACCTCACCATCTGGTAGAGAAAACAGGAGGGCTTGGGCCATTCAGTCACGCAGCAGGGCTTTGCGGCCAGGCCGGTCTCATGGAGCTGAGTCTGGCTCTCTCACTCGTTAGTCGGGAGGACAGAGTGAGTCTCTGCCTTGCTGAGCCTCAGCCTCCTGACCTGTGCAGCGGGCTGTGACGAGGACTGAATGTGAGCGCCGTGAATCCCTTGACATGGGGCCTGGCGTGGAGCCAGTACGAGGTTTGCCCTAAGTTGGCAGGTTTGGGCACCCTGTCCGCCACCCTCCTGTAGGGGTTCTGGGTGTCACTTGTCCGACAGCGCCTCCTAAAGGCTGCCACCTACAAGTGGCCTCCTGGGTCTGGGCCTTTGGCTGGCTGAGGCACCATTGTTTTCTTAACCTGTGGGGTCAGACCCGGCTCTGCTGACCAACCTGGTGGTCGGGGCAGGGAGCTGGGGCTGGAGCCCTCACCGCCTGCGGGCCTGCAGTTTCCCTGCTGTGACCCAGCGCGGCAGCTCTGAGCCTGGCCTGGTGCGGTCGGCCGAGCACAGGGCGAGTGCAGTGCTGAGAACAAGGGCCCTTTGTCAGCGGCCGGTGCAGCTCTGGCTTCAGTTACTCTGCAGAGCACGAGGAGGCTGCAGTGAACACGTGGCAGGAGCCCACTAGGGCAGGAGTCAAGGGCTGCCCACCCCACCACCCTCCCTCTGGCCCCCAAGGGGGTCTCTTACCCTGGTTGACTCTGCCTGAGGGTCCCATGGGTCCTGGGGGCCCTAGGATGTTAGCCCAGACCCCTTCTAGCTCCTGCCCAGTCTCATTCTTCATGGGTATGTCCCGAGTGCCGGTACCCCTCCCAGGAGATGATGGAGGGCCGATAATGTCGGTCCTCAGTGCCCCCCGCCATCGCCCCTTCATCCTTCCAGGCCTCCTGTGTGGGCCACACTCCCCACAGCCTGGCGCCGGCCCCGAGGGAGGCCTTGGTGTAACTGGGAGGGATACAGGCCTTTCCCTTTGGTTCCCCCACGCCTGTCCCCAGCCCCTGTCGTCCCCTGTCCCAGATATCGGCGTGGTTTCTCCCTGGAAGACGAGCCCGTTCCCTGCGCCTGCCAAGGCCGGGAGCGCACGTCGGGCCCAGCGTCTGCCCCTGGCGTGGGAGTTCTGCGTCCCTGCTGCCTGTCACCCTCGCACTGGCCCACGCGGATTCCTCCCTCTGCCGCCGCTTCACCCCGTGCCAGTTCCCCAGGTGCTCGGGGACTGGGAGGCCGAGCCCACGCCTGGTTCCACTCCCACTTCCTCCCAGGGCCTGGTGATGGTGGCCATGTCCTGCCCTGTCCCCGCCTGCCCCGGCTGTTTCGGGCAGACTTGTTCTGCAGCCCAGACTTCCACCTGCTGTCCCTCTTCACAGCAGGTCTGGACGCCTGGCTCTCCTTGGAGAGTGGGCAACGGAGCCTGTCCTGGGTGGGGGAAGTCAGGGGCAGGGTCCCTCAAGAGTGCCCACCCTGCTGTCGAGAGCTTTTCCAGACGGGGAGCACAGACCTCTCGTCACCCCTGCTCCGGCGCCTCCCCCTCCCAGGTGTTCCTGATTTGGGGAGCCTGGACTCTGCCCAGTGGGTTCTGGGCAGGAAGCATCCAACAGGAAGCAGATGGAGGCATGAGCCAGTTCCCCCCAACCCGCCCGCTCCCTCCCCCACAGCTTCCCCCTCCTGCCGCTTCTCCCCCAGCTTCCCCCTCCCCCATTCCCTGTGGGAAGTGCCACCTCGGCAAGCAGGCAAGGCGCCTGCTGCCCCAGACCCACCTCTGAGGGGTGGGCACCGAGCAGAGAAGCCGGTCCAGACGAGATCTCGGGGGCCGCCGCATTGTGGCCCTGAGAACATCCAGCGCCCCGACAAACCCAGACAAAGGTGTTCTCAGCCCTGGATGCCGAGGCCCACACGCAGAGGCACAGGCCCTGAGCTTGCTCTCAGCTGGCCACAACCTCAGGTGACCCTTCAGAGAGTGCCCTCTGAGTCCGTGGGCGTTCAGTGCGCCCATGGGGGTGAAAGCGGCTGGCGTCAACTCCTCCCAGCAGCTAACCTCCCTCCAGGCGAGGGCTCCCTCCTCCCAGGAACCCAGAGAAGCGGCCCCAGGGCTG
This sequence comes from Cebus imitator, assembly GCF_001604975.1. NCBI lineage: Eukaryota > Metazoa > Chordata > Mammalia > Primates > Cebidae > Cebus > Cebus imitator. The sequence goes on along the minus strand of NW_016107756.1, from coordinate 1,630,535 downwards.
TCCCACTTTCTCCGTGTTTTCTGAAAGGTTGGGAGGAAGACACAGCGAAGGGTTGCCAGAGAATCCCTTGAGTTAGGGCTGAGGCCGCAGGTGAATGCTGATGGGGTCACATAGGGTGGGCTCTGCTGGCCTCCCTCAAGCCTGCAGTCACTGCAGACCCCCGGTGGCCCCCTTGCGGCCAGCAATGCCCTTGCCGTGGCCTGGGGTGGAGACAGTGGTTGTGCTGGGGGAGGGTCTAGGGCCCAGGGGGGACTGCAGCCCTGGGCTGCGGCCAGGAGGGCTAGGCACAGTGTGTTTGTGCCCTCGGAGGCAAAAAGCTGAGCTGCCCTGGCTTCCAGAAAGACCTCACCTGACCCGAGATGCAGGATGGCCCAGACTCGCCTGCCTGTCGGACTAGATAGACGAGGGAACCACACCAGCAGAGCAAAAGCCCAGAGTTTCCCAGAGCTGGGAGCTCCAGGGCCGGCACTCTGACCTGGGGGCGTCCTTGCAAAGCGCCTGATCTCTCTGACCCCACACGGCCTCCACCCTGAGGGAGAGCTGCCGTGGGAACTGCTCAGAACCCACACACAGAAGCTAAGGTTTCAGCTGTCCATCCTGGTAGGAGGGCAGGCGGTGCGCATCAGATTCTTCACTTTGGGTTTGGGAATTCCCGGGAGAGGCAAGTGAGGGGTGGGGGGAAAGCCGCTGTGAGCCGGTGGGTCCCATCCCGCGTTGGCCAGGGCCTCTGCCCTCTGCTTCGGCTTCTATCTGACGAGGTGGACGGGGAGACTTTGGCGTAAGATTTCGTTTGGAAAAAAGGCAGGGGCACCTCCTCAGCAAAAAAGAAAAATCACGAGAGACCCTTGGCATGGTCCGAGCGGCTGATGGACAGCTGTGGAAAGTGAACCCCGACGGAAGAGGTGGCCTTCGAGTCCCAGCTGGCAGGCAGGACTTGGCCCAGGTGCCTGGCTCCCCGGGGCTTGCTTCTGGCCACCTTGAGCTCAGAGCTTGGGTGGGAGGGATTGTTCCGGAATCGAGGATGCAGAAGGAGCAGGAGGCTAGCCCACCCCACCCCATCTGCAGGCTTCAGACCCTCCCGCCTCAGGCTGCCGGCTGTGCGGGGAGACCCGGCCACGCCACTCCTTCCTGGAGGAGGGGCAGACAGCGGTCCGGGGCTCCAGTGCTGGGGACAGCATGCTGGGGACAGCCATGCCCACTCTGTCCCCGGCGGGTCTTGTGCTAGATAAGCAAGAGGTTCCCGAAGGCTCCAGTGGACTTTTCGCCCTTTTCCATGACTCAGTGTGCTGTGAGAATCACTAGGCATTGCCAGGAACAGGCTCTCAGGACACTCCTGTAGCAGACAAGCTCGTGGACTGTGTCTTCCTCTCCTCTAGAGCACGTAGAGAACCACAGAGCATCCCTGGTGACAGCAGCCTGAAGTGGCCGGGCAGAGGGAGGCTGGAGCTGTGTGAGGAGCAGCACGTACTCGGAGTGCCCCGTGAGCTGGTGCAAGGCCTTTGAGGAGTTGGGAGGACAGCGGGTTACCTTGGGCAGGCTTAGGCATGGGCTGTGAAACAACTTGCTTTCACCCTGACTGCCTCCTCCTTGTACTGTGCCCGTCTTCAGCCTTGAGCCCACTCTGGACCCCTCTCCCGGCCCCGGATGGGTGGATGGATGATGGATAGGTGGATGGATGATGGATGGTTGGAGGGATGGAAGGATGGAATGATGGATGGATGGATGGAGGGATGGAAGCTCCTGGGCTCTGCTGTACCACTGGCCACTGGGTGACCCCGAGCCAGGTGCTCCTGTCTCCGGGCCTAATGCAGGCCCTGAACATTGGGAATATCCAGAGGTAACAGATGGGAGGGGAGAAAAACCTGGAATAGGTCTCAGCATCTCATTCTGGGAAGACATATGCCCTTCCAGGCCATAGGTTTTGTCAGGGTAGGTACAGAAAACGGTCAGAACACACACAGTAAGAACACAGGGCCCACAGAGCCACTGAGTTAGGAGGACACCCCCGTCCCCACCCACCCCCACAGTTGGCCCTGGAACGTGCCGCCCAAGTCTGCATGGGCGCTGGGCACCCTCCATGCTCTCTCAGCTGGGAGCCTGGCCTGGCTTTGGGCAGGACCCTCTGGCAGGCTTTCTGCAGCTCCCAAAGCCTCGGGCCCTCGCTGTCCTCCGGCACCTTCCTGACCCCCAGCTCTGCTCCTCTGACACCCACCCAATGCCATGACCCTCCAGGGCTGAGGGAGGGAGGGTTCTTGGAGAACCCGAGCCACACCCCTCTCCATCCTCGTTCTCAGCTGCGTGCCAGGCTCCTCTTGGGCTCTGGACCCTCTGGGTGGCATCTTGGGGCTCTCCCCTCCCCAGCTGGCTCCCAGGCGCTCTCCCCACTGGGGCACCAGTGGCCTTGGTCTAGTTGGCTGCTCAGAAACGCCCTCTCCGGGCCTGGAATCATTTATGCTAGCAGAGGACGGGGAATTGGGGTTCTAGTGTGGGCTGGGGCACGTGAGCATCTGCTGGTGGGAAAAGGAGGTCACTCCAGAAAAACAGCGCTGCGCTTCCGGGTTCTGAGACAGAATCTTCCTCCTGGTGCCCACAGGCTGGAGGATTTGCCTGGACGCTATCCCCACCCCCAGCTGTCACCCAGGCAGCCGCTGCCGTTCCTGCCCCTCCTGCCCGTGCGGCCGGCCGCGCAGGACGTGTGTTATTCCCTCTTGACCTTTTTTCCTCGTTGGTGCTGCTGCTGATCGCTTTAGCCTGATTTACCTCAATCGCAGCCATGCCGGGTGGCATTGCTTCCTCCTAGGTGTAGCACGGGGTCCCAGCCACATCTCCCCTGGGGCAGCCCCTCACCTTCCCCTGGCAGAGAGCCTGGGGAGGGCTGAGGGAGGATGGGACGAGCCACCAGGAATGTTTTTAATTCCAAAGGCAGTGACATCTGTTTGTGGGGGCCTTGCCACCCAGGCTGTGTTTATATAGCCAGGGAGCCTTGTAAGTCGTCCGAGGAGGGCACTGCCAGACGTGGCTGGGTGGCAGGGGTTGGGGGGAGTGTGGCCACTTCCTCCGAGGAGGCCTCTGCCAGGCGTGGCTGGCTGGGTGGAAGGGGTGTGGGAGGAGGGAATGTGGCCACTTTCTGGGTAGTCAGATCGCCTGAGCTGAGCCCAGCAAAGATGAGGGGTCCGTGGTGGGCTGCAGGGACTGGAATTCAGACTGCTGCTCTCACTGGGGACATTTGTCCTGCATGGATCTTCTTCCACCCAAGACCACTGACCGCAGGAAGCAGTGAGTCGGGCTTCAGGGAGAGAAGGAAATCTGTGCTGTCCGCAGAGGAAGCCCCCAGTCCATAAGGGAGAAAGGAGAAGATGAGCATCTCAGGGGAAGACTCCCAGCTGTGCTGCCCATCTGCCAAGGTGCCAATGTCACCATGGAGACCAGCTGGCCGTCCTTCATCCAGTCCAAGCCTGCAGTTCCTAAGACAGAGGCATGTAGGGCTTTGGGAGTAGGGTTTATGCTGCCCGTCTCTCCCACGTGCCCGGCAGCAGGGAGGGGTGCGCGTTCCTGGAGCCTGCACCCTGTGGCACGGGACCCACCCTGAGGGAAGGGGACTCAGGAGCCAGTGAGGGGCCAGTTCTGAGGTCAAGCCACAGTGCCAAGAGCACCACAGCCAACGTGGTGAGCGGTTACCATGGTGCCTCACCAGCCAGTTACACGACAGCCACTGCACGTTTGCCAGAGGGAGGTCGAGTAAAGCTGGGACCCAGCGAGGGTGGACGGCCTCTCCCCATAGCCCTGGGTGACCCATGACGACCCGCCTCCTCCACAAAGCCCTCCCGGGTTTCCTCCAGCAGGAAATTCAGTCTCCTTTCTCTTGACATTCACAGCCAAGTGTGTCCTGTTCTGAGGCCGTGATACCGGATTTTGTGAGGGCTTTGTTCATCTGGGCGTGGCACAGAGTAGGTGCACAGGTGCATGTCCGCCTCCCGTGGAGCGCACTGCACTGCCCTCTTGGCTGCAGCTTTGTCGAGCGCTGGCCTTTGATCCGTCTCTGCGGTGTCCTAACGCCCACACTGGGCTGGGCACACAGCCAGGCCCTCGGTCACTGCCTCTGGAGTGACATGAGTGGGGCCAGGTGCGGCGGCTCATGCTTGTCATCCCAGCACTTTGAGAGGCCGAGGCGGGCAGATCACCTGAAGTCAGGAGTTCGAGACCAGCCTGGCCAACATGGCAAAACTCCATCTCTGCTAAAAATACAAAAATGAGCCAGGCATGGTGGCAGGTGCCTGTGATCCCAGCTACTCCGGAGGCTGAGGGAGGAGAATCACTTGAGCCTGGGAGGCGGAGGTTGCAGTGAGCTGAGATTGGGCCACTGCACTCCACTCCAGCTTGGGCCACAGAGTGAGATTCCATCTCAAAAAAAAAAAAAAAAAAAAAAGTGGCATGAGTGGGACTAAGCAGTGTAGCCCAAAGGGGTGAGCAGCGCCTTCCTGGGGGAGGTGGTTTGTGGCTGTGCCGGCGTCTGCAGTGCTGTGATGCTCCAGTAGTGAGGGGGCTGCCTGGCCCCTCCTGGAGCCCAGGAAGGGGCAAGTGAAGGATGGGCCAGGAAGGGGTGACTCAGGCCTTGATTGGGAGACACAGGCATGTTCCTACCTCCGTCAGCCTCTACCCCTGCCCTCAGGAGGCGCTGGCGAGGCTGCTGTGGCTCCGCCCATCTAGCGGCTCAGGTGTGCAGAGGCTGCGTGTGGCCCTGGCAGCCGGCTGATGTGCGGGAGTGGGTGTGGCGTGTGAACGTGGAGGAATTGGGGCTGGCCTGCCCTCCTCTGCAGGGACAGTGAAGACCGAGGCCCTGTTCCAGCCCAACAGGCCCCCACAGGATGCCCCCCAGGCCCCCTCCACGCTGGTGGAAGGCAGTACAGGGCCAGGTCCTGCCACGCCAGGGCACCCCATGACAGGAGATAGGCTTTGGGGTTAGCCCGGTCTGCATTTGTGTTCCAGCTTGTCCTGGTCTTGGACAGTTGCTCAGCCTGTTGGAGCCCTTCCTTTCTTCAAAGGTAAATGGGGAGGCCAGTTCCGACTTGGCGAAGTTGGGAGGATTGTGTGAATTAATCCCTGATGCCCGGTCCATGACAACCTTCTGTGAATGGCAGGTCCTGGCTGCCTCTGCAGGGAAGCCACCCACTTCTCCAAACATTCGAGCCCTCTGCAAAGAAATCCTGACAGCCGCCTGCCCGCTGACGCTGGGTGTGAGGGGTGGTCTCTGTGCCCTGAGCCACCTGCCTTACCCGGCTCTTCTTCCTGAATCCAAAGCATCATCCGTGCTTGGGGAAGGCACAGTGCTCACGAGCACCAGGGCATCAGGGGCCTCTCCCTCCTCACTTGGCACTGCCTAACCCCGGGCAGGAACTGGACCTCCCTGGCCCCCTGTCCTCACCTCTGTCAAACAGCGCAGTGACACCAGCATCACAGAAATGTGAGGCTTCCATGTAGGCGGGTATTCGAAAGACCTGGTTCCTGGCTGCCACTGTGTAAAGACTGGTGTCCTCCCTGCGTGCCGGGGTCTGCAGTGGGTGATGCCCCCATGCCCCTCCTCCCTGCGTGCCGGGGTCTGCAGTGGGGTGATGCCCCCACGCCCCTCCTCCCTGCGTGCCGGGGTCTGCAGTGGGTGATGCCCCCACACCCTTCCTCCCTGCGTGCTGGGGTCTGCAGTGGGGTGATGCCCCACGCCCCTCCTCCCTGCGTGCCCTGGGGTATGCAGTGCGGTGATGCCCCCACACCCCTCCTCCCTGCGTGCCCTGGGGTATGCAGTGCGGTGATGCCCCACGCCCCTCCTCCCTGCGTGCCCTGGGGTCTGCAGTGGGGTGATGCCCCCACGCCCCTCCTCCCTGCGTGCCCTGGGGTCTGCAGTGGGGTGATGCCCCACGCCCCTGGGTTTTTCATAGTCTAACCATTTGGGATTTGCCGTTTCTCTTCCTCTGAACACCATACTCTAACTTGTATTGTCACCTTGAGACATCATTCGCCTCCTAGTCTGCAGTTTGGTCACTAACTTGAGGGTCAGGAACAAGCTTGCTCTCTCCCTCTAGGCCCCCAGCACAGACACAGGGGTTGCCCGTGGCTTCCTCTGCCCCTGGCAGCAGAAGCCCTGTCTGGTGAGGTGAGACGGACCCTGGTTAAAAGTGACACCTCTGGCTGGACATCTGCGACCCTGGTGGTTTCGGGCTTTTGCTCCTGTCTCTGAGCACATCAGTGGCCTGATTCCCACGGGGATCCCACCTGAGGGTCTTCTTTCTCCCTTACATTCCTCACCTGAGGAGGCTCCTGAGCCCCGGTCCCTCAGCGGGTCCTGAGGGAGGGGCCTTGGGGCGGGAGTTGGGGGTCGGGAAGCACGACCCTATGGCCCAGGGCCGGGAACGTCTTTTGCAGGGGAGGGGGCGGCTGTGTTTGCCCCAAAATGCAGCCCCAGCTCGCCGTCCCCCCTTGGCCCTGGGACCAGCTTGGTGGTGAAGGGGTTAAGGCAGGGATCGCGGGGAGGGACGGGCTGTGGGGCTCCTGGAAACTTTATTCCGTGGGTGGGGGCGGCCTCGAGAGGGCGGCAGGGTGGGACCCGGGCTGGGGTGTCGGAGGGGCGCCCGGGGGCCTCCACTGAGCCACTTTCACGGTGGGGGGCACGGGGGGAGGGGCCGGGAGGGCGCAGCGGTGCTCAGCCTGGGCTGCAGCCTCTGGGGAGGGCGGAGGGACGAGGGAGGAGGGACGGGCGCGGGGAGCGCCGAACGCGAGCGCGGAGCTTCTCCGGGCAGGACGTGCGGGGCCGGGGCCGGGGCCGGGCTGAGCTCCGCAGGCGCCTTCTCTCCAGGCCCGTCCCGTCCCGTCCCCAGCATGACCGACGTCCTGCCGCAGCCCGACTGCAGCCCGAAGGCGGGGGACGAACCCCTAGAGCTGGAGGACTCGAGGAGCAAGCGCCCCCCCAACACTGGCGCCCGGCTCTGGGGCCGCGTGCGCAACAGGCTGCTCCGCCACAAGGTGCCTGCGGGTTCTGGGGAGGCGGGGCGGGGGTGGGGCGGTTTCAGGGGTCCCGCTCACCTTTCCGTGGGGTCCCGGGACAGAGCTGGGGTCAGCGCGTCGCTGTGAGGGGCTTGAACATGATGGGAACGGGGTGCCGGCCCCGCGACCCTGGTCTCCCGGCATCCGCCCCGGTCTCTGGGGAGAAGGCGGTTTTCTTCGCGGCAGGTGGACTCGGCTTTACCGGCAGGAGTTGAAGCGGCCCCGGGAGCCTCCTGCCCTCCGGGTCTGTGTCTCCCTGCTGTGCTCGGCCCAGACCGCCCCTGCGACAAGCGGGCACTGCTGGCCCCCTTTGCTGAGGGGCGCCGACCGCGGCCCCATCTGCTGTGTGAGGGTTCTATGTGCAGGGTTGAGGGGGTATGCTGCCGGGTCGGGTGTCTAGGTTTCCCCCTCAGGGACCACCGGCTGACGGTTGGCCCAGGGCCCGCTGGGCACCAGGCGTCCGCTCCGTGTGCCAGGGGCTTCTTGACCCAGTAGGCGGCTCAGACCAAGCCATGCCGGGACAGACCCCAGGGCTCCTGCAGCCCCAGACCTGAGCTGGGATTAAAATCAGAGATAGAAGCCACTGCCTTGCAGCTGGGCAGGCTGCCTTGGGGCTGGCTTGGGGCCCTGGCATCAGGCATCCGAGGAAGAGCCAGACCCAGAGCCCAGCACACAGGAAGCGCTCGGTGACTCTGCAGAGCAAACGGGCTGCCCGCATCCTGCTGGCCAGGACAGGGCACATCCCTCAAGATAGCAACAAGGGAGGCCTTGGCCGGCCTGTGGTGGGCACTGACAGGCCCTCCTGTGGCTCACGGCAGGACCCTCTTTGAGCTCTTACTGCCAGCCGTGTTGAGGCTCCTGGCATCAGCCAGCACGACGTGGTCTTGGGCCCACTGGCTCCTCGTTTAGTTTCGGCTCCTGCTGTGGGGCGTACTTGACCTCCCAGAGGTGACATCAGTCCTGGAAAGTGCCAGGCAGGGCAGCAACTTGAGCTGTCCTGCACTGGCCCCTGTGTCACCTTCAGCCTCCCTGGGGACCCAGCTAGCAGAGCCCTGCCAGCCCCAGCTGCTGCCCGCGCCCCTCTGCTGAGGCAGCTGTCTGTGCCCGGCAGCGTGGAGTCATCCGCTCCCCGGCCCCACTGACGCCAGCCCAAAGCTCACCCTCCATCCCCAGACCTCAGCGTTGGCAAGAAACAGACCTGGCAGGTTCCCAGTCTGGCAGCAGCCACACAGGGCCCTTCGGGTTTACCTGCCTCTTTGAGGAGGTATCTGGCATGTGGGGGCAACTTTTAGACCCTGACGGCTGAGACCTTCAGTTCCTTCCCTCTTCCTGTGCATTTGTGGGCAGCAGAACTGAGAAGCCCCTTTAGGAATTTGTTGGCCAGGTTTGCCCTGGTGGTATCTCATGGGCGTCTCTGGGCAGAGGCAGAGGCCAGGCATACGCTGGGCTGCTGAGCTGGGGAGCAGGGTGGTGTCCATGCCACTGCAGGGTGGCTCTGGCCCTGGGGCCTTGCGTGGCGGGTGGTTCAGTCCCTAACACGTGCAGTGTGACACAGTGTGTCCGTATTGTGGGCACAGGGTCTGCGCTGCAGCAGACAGTGGGACGCCGTCCCATGTTTCCTGCCTCGCTATAAACAGGCAGGCGGGGTGGGCAGCAGGGTCGGGGATCCAGGCCCACTGGCTTCTTCCTTTCTGTCCTCAGCCAAGTTAACCCGGGTCCTCAGGGCACTCGCTTCACGGCCGAGCTAAGGGACTGGGATTAGGCAGTCGTGTCGGTGGGGTAGGGGAAGGGCCTGGCACTGCCCAGCCTGGCGTGAGGGTCTCCTCATTCACTCCTCGTTAACTGAGCCTGAGGATTTGGCGCTGTGGGTGTGAGAAGCACCTGTGGTCCTCCCGCTTCCACTGACCTAAAGATTCACGAAAGGCTGGCCGCAGGTGTGTGGCTCGTCCAGACTGGGGCTGAAGACTGTTTGGATGGGAAGTTCTCGTTGTCAGAACCGAGCCTGTAAATCGTGCGGGGCCTCTGGTGCTGGGGGAGGGCATGCAGCGATGCTCATGGGTCTCCTTGGGGTCGCAGTGGGGACTTGGGCTGCTCTTGTCCTCAGAGGAGAGTTCTGGGGCCGAAGCCTCATTCTAGCCCCTGACGTGGCGGCCAGCTTGCTGTGTGAGCGTGTCGCCGGGAACCACGTGGCGTCTGGGTTTGTGGGTTCGGCCAGGGCTCTCCGTACCTCACTTTGAGATTGGACTTTCCTTTCCTTTTTACTTATTTTTTTTTATTTTTGCCTAAAATCACACTCAAGTAGACCAGGCCAGTGCCTTGCTCTCCCTCCCAGCCCTCCCTCTTCTAGCTTCTTGGTTGAACTTCGGAGGGGAAGGGGCTGAAGGGGGAATCTCATGCCCAGCTCCTGCAGCGCCTGCAGGTTTTCATGGGGTCACTTGCAGGAGCCGAAGGGAGGCTGGCCCAGAAGCCCTTGTCTGGTGGGAAGTTGCAGCCCTTATGTGGCTCTGCACCCAGGCCAAGGGGCTCCTGACCCAGACCGGGCAGCTGCTGGCTAGAGGTGGGGACTCAGGCTGAACTGGCAGGGTCTGGGCGGAGGTTGAGGACAGCTTCAGACGACCTTGCCTCTGCCTCAAGGCACGGCCACGTGGGGCTGAGAATCGCCTACTTCCAAAGAGCTTGTCTTAAGCGGGATGCCAGCACTGCTAAGCCCCTCAGGGAGTCAGTGTCTGTGATGGAAGTTGCTGCCTTCACTTCAGAGAGGATCAGAGTCATCACCTGAGGAAGGGTGGGGTGGAGAGCCCACCTTGGGCCATTTGGGGAAGCTTCAGGCTCACGATGGTCTTAGAAGAGGGTCTCTTTCTTGTATCACCTGAGACAGGAGTTCGAGACTGGCCTGGCCAACGTGGCGAAACCCCGTCTCTACTAAAAATGCAAAGATTAGCCAGGTGTGGTGGTGCACGCCTGTAATCCCAGCTACTTGGGAGGCTGGGGCAGGAGAAGCGGGAGGTGGAGGTTGCTGAGATGGCAGCACTGCATTCCAGCCTGGGCGACAGAGTGAGACTCAGACTCAAAAAAAAAAAACCAGGGTCCCTTTCTTTGTCGGCTTGATTGACACTGCAGGACAGCTCCGCCCCTCATCAGTTCTTCCTGATGGCACGAGGGGTGTGGGCCACCGCAGGTTTCCTCTGCCCCTCACGTGGCCATCGAGGTACACAGGTGCTGGGTACAGGACACAGATAGGTCTTGGGCTGGTTTATTTCACAGTCCAGCTCTGGGTGTCGGGAACCATCTTGCAGCCTCCTACAGGAGAAGCTGGGCCTGGCCGCCCGCCGCCTTTCCCTGTCTGCTGAAGGGAAGAAAGCGTCATCGTGTGTCTTGTCTGTTCACACAGACTCCCCCGAGAGCGACCAGTCAGCCATAGACAGTGGCTAAAGTGGTGCCTCCCCTGAGAGCTGGGGCCCCTGCCACTAGCCCCCTTCCCCCGGGCCTGTGTGTGTGGGTCCCAACGGCGGCCGGGCTGGCTGGCAGGTGGGCAGTGGGGCTGGGCGACCCTCCCTCGTTCCCACAGCACTTACCCACACGCCAAGAGGGAAGGCCTCCCTGCCTCGGCCCCCTGAGTGCTCTCCCGCCCTCTCTGCCAGGCTGGCTCCCAAGAGGTTGCTTGAGTCCGCAGAGCAGGAACCCTGGACTCTGAGAATCTGATGAAGGTTCCGGAGCCCACCCAGACACAGCCACCCCCATGCACACAGTGCATGCTACTTTAGAGGGGCTGTGGACACCAGGGCAGGAAGCCTGCTCTGAGCAAGCTTGGCAAGGCTGTTTCTTGGTACCTGGGGAGGGTAGGAGGGCACTGGCCCTCACCAGCCTCCCTGTGGTCCACAGACAGCTTGGCCAGCAGTGCTGGGCCTGGTGCCCCAGCTTTTGGATGGCTCTGGACCCAGGAGAGTGGAACCTGCCAACCATGGAGGTTCCTCAAAGGCCAGAGCTGCCCAAGCCTGTGATGCCGTGGTACCCAGAGGCAGTGAGGCCCCAGGCAGGGGCAGACGTTTTGGAAAGAACCCAGAGCCCTGCAGGTGCGGGCCTGGGGCAGCTGCCAGTGTCGGTCATGGCGTGGGTGCTGGAGAGGCCTGGCTGTCTGCTGAGCGGCCTCGTCACTGCCCAGATGGTTGGGAACGGCTCAACAGGTGTGGATTGTGGCCTCCTTTCCCTATCAAATCAGGCTGGGATGTTTGTGTCCTGACGGCCCCGCAGTCCCTTCGAACCCGGGACCTGCCTGCTCAATCCAGGGAGAAACACAGTGTCCGCTCTGGACCCGGCGAGCCTTAGACTCAGGTCTGCTGCCCTTGGCCCTCCTCCAGGATGGGCCCTGGAGAGGCCTGGGCGGGGGGGGCGTGGTGCGTGGAGCTGCTCACGGGCTTCTGCAGGGAGGTCAGGAGGCCCCAGGATCCCCGCGGACGTTTCCCCAGCCCTGCTCCAAGACCGTGGAACCAGCTTCTGTGCTGGAATCTGAACAGTGACCCCAGCCGGGGCTGGTACCGATGCCAGCTGGGCACAGCCAGGGCCGTGATATCCACGGCGCCCTTCCCATCCAACGCCTAGACCCCCCCTTCTGTGCTCGGTGGGCTCCCAGCGTCCCTGCCCTCGGGCTCATGTGGCAGAAGGTGCCAGAAAAAGCAGGGTGCCAGGCCACAGGAATTGGGGCTTTTCCGTGTCGCGTCTGCTGCTTTACCTGCTGTGCTCTGGGAATACATCCCTCACCTCTCTGGTTCTCTGGGGTCAGCACCATGAAGGAGCTGAAGGACGATCTCCCAGAATCCCGTTCATGTGATCTTGGCCGTGACTCAAGGTTCCCGGTCCTAAGCCTTAAACCCTCGACACCCGGGAGAGCCTGTCACAGGGCTGCCCTGGGCCAGCGCCAGCCATTCAGGAGCATGGTCTAGTGCACGCAGGGCTTCCTGACCTCTGTCCTGAGGCGACCATGGCAGGGAGGCATTCCCACCTCCTTCCCCCGGCCCCAGTCAGTTCCTCTGGCCTGTGAGTGTCAGCCGGGCGCCTTCCATGTGCTGGGCCTGCAGGAATGACGGGCTCAGGGCGCCTAAGACAAGACCCTGAGTCAGTCAACACAAGAGATGGTGCGTCACACGAGTTTTGCAGAGAAAACAGACGCAGGCCAGGCGCGGTGTCCCACGCCTAGAACCCCAGCACTTTGGGAGGCCGAGGCAGGCGGATCACTAGGCCACATCGAGACTACGCTGGCTGACACAGTGAAACCCCGTCTCTACCAAAAATGCAAAAAAGATTAGCCGGGCGTGGTGGCAGGTGCCTGTAGTCCCAGCTACTCGGGAGGCTGAGGCAGGAGAATTGCTTGAACCCGGGAGATGGAGGCTGTGGTAAGCCGAGATCGCGCCACAGTACTCCACCCTGGGGGACAGAGCAAGACTCTGTCTCAAAAAAAAAGAAACACAGTTAGGTCTAATGCAGTAGAGAGTAATGAAGATTTAAATGACAAGGAGAATTCAGCCATAAAGAATCGGGATGGTACATTCCTGGCCAAAGGACCAGCAGGGCGCACACACTGAGGCAGGCATGTTCAGAGGCAGGCGGGGGCCACGGAGGCCATGGGGGTCACGGGGAGTGTCGGACGCTGCGCCTGGTGAGGGGACAGTGGCCGGATGACGCAGGCCCTGCATCCAGGACTGGGAGCTCAGCCTTTAACCCGAGTGCAGTGGAAAGCTGTGGGGACGTCAGGCAGTTTTTGTGGGGATGACATGCTTTGAACCCACCTGAGTACGAGGCCTTGCTCTTAGCCGGTGATGCAGTGAGGTGGTACCTCTGAGGCACTGTCATTTTCTACAGTTTTACTTGTTTGTTTGTTTGGATTTTTTTTGTTTTTGTTTTGTTTTGAGAGGGAGTCTCGCTGTGCTGCCCAGGCTGGAGTGCAATGGCACGATCTCGGCTCACAGCACCCTCTATATCCCACGTTCAAGCGATTCCCCTGCCCCAGCCTCCAGAGTACCTGGGATTACAGGCACCCACCACCAGGCCCAACTAACTTCTGTATTTTTAGTAGAGACGGGGTTTCTCCATGTTCACCAGGCCGGTCTCAAACTCCTGACCTCAGGTGATCCGCCCGCCTTGGCCTCCCAAAGTGCTGGGAGGGTCTCACTCCATCACCCAGGCTGGGGTGCAGTGGCACCATCTCGGCTCACAGCACCCTCCGCCCCCTGGGTTAAAGGAATCCTCCCACCTGAGCCTCCCAAATAGCTGGGTCTACAAGTGCTTGGTGGCAACCATGCCTGGCTAATTTTTGGATTTTTTGTAGAGATGAGGTTTGGCCACATTGCCCAGGCTGGTCTCAAACAATTGATCCACCAGCCGCAGCCTCCCAAAGTGCTGGGATTACAGGCGGGAGCCCCTGCGCCCGGCCCGCACTGTTTTGTATATGTGGAAACTGAGGCTCAGAGAGTGATCTGGACGAGGTCATGTGAGCGGCCTAGCAGAGGGGCAGCACTCAGCCCCCGGCAGCTCAGACACGCGCAGGCTCTCGCCCACAGTGGCCGCTTTGCATGGCCAGTTGGGGTTAGGCTGCGTGCCCTGGATGGGGGTGTCTGGAGGTGCCGGGCTCCTGCCCTTCAGCCTCCGTGTGGCGCCCAGCCTGGCACACTGTGCACTGCAGCAGGCACGACAGCAAGCGTGAGACTCGGAGCAAGGGGAGGCCTGGGAGGGGCCCCTCAGAGCCGGCCCAGGCCCTGAAATGCTGGTGCCCCTCCAGTCCCCAGCAGCGAGCTCCATGCCCAGAAGGTGCTCCTGGCTTGGGCAGGGAGGGTGAAGCTGCTTTCAGAGGCCACTGATGTTTCACCACTCCAGGCCCAGAGCGAGGCTTCGGAGCCCAGGGGGTCTGATGGGCCCTCGGCCTTCCTATGGTGGCCAGCGTGAAGCTCCCTGTCAGGTCCCCAGAAGGCCTCTCGTCTCGGCTGTAAACCTCCAGGGTGCTCCATTCCCTTCCGGACGGGCTGCCGAGGGTGCTTGTGTGTGGCTTCAGCCCGGCCTGTGCCTTTTCTCAGGAGGCCTCCCTGCCCCTGCCCTTGCTGCCCTGGTACCGGGGCAGGGCCGGCCTCCTGGCTGTCACTTGCAGCCCAGTTCTGGGCTGAAACCTCCAGGCTGCCTGGCGCAGGGAGGCAGTGGAGGACAGACTGGCCCTGAGGACGATGGAGCCCCAGGCCCCTGGGGAGATGTGCCTGGCTGTGGGGCCTCCGAGAGCAGCGCCAGTGTTAATTCTGTCTGCTTCTCCTCCAGGTCAGCCACGCCCAGCCTGGGGGCTAAAAGCAAAGTGGGTGTCACGGAAAGCAGAGGCAGGAGTGGACATGGGAGGGCAGAGGCGGGAGTGGACGTGGGGAGGGCAGAGGCGGGAGTGGACATGGGAGGGCAGAGGCAGGAGTGGACATGGGGAGGGCAGAGGGAAGTGGATGTGGGAGGACAGAGACGGGCGTGGATGTGGGAGGACAGAGACGGGCGTGGATGTGGGGAGGGCAGAGGCGGGATGGACGTGGGGAGGGCAGAGGGGGGATGGACGTGGGGAGGGCAGAGGGGGGATGGACGTGGGGAGGGCAGAGGCGGGAGTGGCGTGGGGAGGGCAGAGGCGGGAGTGGGTGCCTGGGAAGGGAGGTTGCTGAGGGTGTAAGAGGCTGACCTGCCTCAACAAAAGCCTCATTCAGAGCTGCTAAACCCCTTCCATCTGTGAGGCTCAGGGATCTCGGAAGTTCTCAGGTCGGAGGGGAGACTGGCCGAGGCCCAGGGCCACAGCACCAGCCTGAGTCTGTCTGTGGCTGGCCTGGGTGTGGTGGGCGGGCTCACCTGGGCTGCAAGGAGCCGGGCTGGCCCCGAGGTGCTGGCCTTGCATGGGGTGGGTGCCAGGCCATGGGAAGACATGGGGAGGGCTGGCCCCGAGGTGCTGGCCTTACATGGGGGTGCCAGGCCATGGGAAGACGTGGGGAGGGCTGGCCCCGAGGTGCTGGCCTTACATGGGGGTGCCAGGCCATGGGAAGACGTGGGGAACTTATGGAGCCTGACCTTCTCGTCCCCCACCCAGCTGCTGAGCTGACCCGGCCGCCCCTCCCTCCCTGCCCTGTCTCTGCCGTGGAGTCTCTCGGAGCAGCCACGTTGACGGAATCCTCCTTCCCCCCGAGGGAGGAGAGGCAGGCTCTTGGCAGCCCCCGTCTCCCCCTTTGCCAGCTTGCCAGCCCTGCCGTGCCTTTCACGCCTGTGGTCTGCCCCAATGACAGGCTGGCTCCCACATCCCGTCCCGAGAGGACCCAGCCCTGAGCGTGGGGCTGCACATGGGGGAGGCGGGCAGGAGAAAGCCAGCCCGGGGCTGCCACCGTGGCCGCTGGCCTGGGAGCCACAGGAAGCATGCCCACCGTCAGGCCTGACTGACACCTCAGGCCCCTCCCAGGCAGGCATGGAGTGCACCCACACAGCTCCACCTTCCACCTGGTTCCCCGTCCAGAGGCCAGTTCCACTGAGGTCCTCCTGGAGTCAGCTTCTTTTTCTTTTT
>NW_016107756.1:1612737-1614554 GCF_001604975.1 Cebus imitator | reverse complement strand
AGAGATGGGGTTTCACCATGTTGGCCAGGCTGGTCTCGAACTCCTGACCTCAGGTGATCCGCCCACCTGAGCCTCCCACGGTGCTGGGATCGCAGGCATGAGCCCCACGCCCAGCAGGGAGTCATTTTCTAGCATTCCCGTTAGGGTTAGGGTTAAGGTTATGGTTAGGGGTTGGGTTTGGGGTTAGGGTTGGGGGTTAGGGGTTGGGTTTGGGTTAGGGTTTGGGGTTAGGGTTGGGGTTAGGGTTAGGGTCTCTCTCAGGAGGAGTGGATTCACCACCTCTGTTGTGAAGAAACACTTAGGGTTAGGGTTAGGGTTGGGGTTGCAGTTAGGGTTTGGGGTTAGGGTTAGGGTGTGGAGTTATGGTTAGGGGTTGGGTTTTGGGTTAGGGTTGGCTTGGGGTTAGGGTCTCTCTCTGGAGGAGTGTATTCACCGCCTCTGTTGTGATGAAACACTTAGGGTTATGAACCTCCACAGCCCCTCTCAGGGAAGTCCTCCCACCTCCTGGATGCTGGGACTTAGAGGACTGAGGGTGGAGTGGCACCATCCGTGAAAGGAGGGACCATGCAGGCTCCGAGGCAGGAGGTCAGACTGTGCAGGGTCAGGGCTCATCGGGGCTCCCAGGCTGTGGGAGTGAGCAAGTGGGCAGCTTTCAGGAAGCAGGTGGCGGCCTGGGAGCCTTGGGGACCCTGGCAAATGTCGTCTTGAGGTTTCTATCGTCCAGTGAGCCCTGGATGGCTTCCCGAGTGATGTCCACGGAAGGCTGCCTGGGACCTCTGACCCCTACACTGAGACCCCTGCTGCCTGGGACCTCTGCACCCCCCAGTGAGACCCCAGCTGCCTGGGACCTCCGCCTCCCCCTCCACTGAGACCCTAGTGGCCAAGTCCCCCCGCCTTAGGTAGGGCCAACACAGGCGTTTTCCTGCGGACGAAAGGGCTCTGGGTGAGGGCTTGTGGGAGAGGAGGTGGCGGAAACCGTCCTGAAGACCCTCAGGTGAGCTGTGTGCTGCAGGGGGAAGGGTGATCCAGCAGGCAGGGGTGCTGGCTTGGCATGGGACTTGGCCACCTTCCGGGGGCAGGAGTGGAGATCCAGAGGGAGCGTGCCCCTGAATGCGAGCACGGGAGCTGGCCAGTAGCAGCCCTCCAGCCAGGGGCAGCAGGAGTGGGGTCACCTGCCCCGGGGTGAGAGAGGGCCTGGGAGGAAGGGCTGAGACCCTCAGGGCATCCCCAGGACATTCCTGAAACTCAGCTCTGGAGATGCTCAGATGTGCCTGGCGTACCATCTGCCCCTGAAGCCTCAGCCCCTCTCCCCCTGCAAGGCCAGCTTGCTGATTCCTGCCCCAAACAGGAGGCCACTTCTGTTTAGGAAGGTGTGGCGGCCTCCACCAGCCACCAGCGGGGTTCTTGGCAGAGAATCCACGCACGCCTTCAGTTCTCCACTCCTGTTCCCCCGGAGGTGATGTCCCCCATTCCAACCCGATGCCCCTGCCTGCTGGGTTTTTGCTGCAGGGACCGGGTGGTCTCCTGGACATGAGCCCCCATGGCCAGCGTTGCTTTCTGGGAGAGGTCTGAATGTGCATTCATGCTCTGACCATAGTCAGGTGTGCAGATGAAACTTGTTGGCTGGGCGCGGTGGCTCGGCCCTGTAATCCCAGCACTCTGGGAAGCCGAGGCAGGAGGATCACCTGAGGTCAGGAGTTCAAAACCAGCCTGGGCAACATGGAGAAACCCCGTCTCTACTAACAATACAAAAATTAGCTGGGTGAGGTGGTGCACACCTGTAGTCCCAGCTACTCAGGAGGCTGAGGCAGGAGAAT
>NW_016107756.1:1595918-1611242 GCF_001604975.1 Cebus imitator | reverse complement strand
TTTTTTTTGGAGATGGAGTCTCGCTTCATTTCCCAGGCTGGAGTGCAGTGGTGTGATCTCGGCTCGCTGCAGCCTCTGCCTCCTGGGTTCAAGTGATTCTCTTGCCTCAGTTTCCTGAATAGCTGGGACAACAGGCACGTGCCACCACACCCAGCTAATTTTTTTATTTTTAGTAAAGATGGGGTTTCACCCTATTGGCCAGGCTGGTCTCAAACCCCTGACCTGGTGATCCGCCCGCCTTGGCTCCCACAGTGCGGGGGTGACGAGGTGAGCCACCACCCGCCGGGGCCTTGACTTTGAGCCCTAACTCTCACCTCCTAGGTGTGCACTGGGTAAATTCCTCATCTGGTTGAGCAGCCGTATCCTCACCTGTGAGAAGGGGACAGCTATGAAAGCTGAAACCACGCATGTTTGCTGTGGCGATTACCCGAGACACTGTGTGTTGAGGGTCTGTCATACTCGGGATAGGTCCATCGCTCTCACTGCTTTCCGTAAGAACCCTGAGAGGCTGGCGTGGGTATACAGGCACCTCCATGAGGAAGTTGGCATTCACGGAGGGGGATTGACTTGCCCATGTGCACGTGATTGAATGGAAGACTCGGATTCCTCAGCCTCTGAACCCTGCATGTTCCCCTGCCCCCGTGCTGTGTCCAGGCACCCTCTAAGACTCGGGAAGGGACTGTTGGCCCAGTCTGCAGAAGCTGCCAGTAAGCGCCAGGTCATGGGTAGCGGGGCAGAGGAGGGGCTTTGGGTAAATCCGACCAGGTGCCGTGGAGTTGGCCTGAGGCTTATGCTGATGCGTGGAGAGAACTGCCTCAAGGGGTGGTCTCAAAACACCAAGCTGTACCCCACGAATGTGTACAACTGCAATGTGTGAGTTAAAAAATCAGGGCCTGCACAGTAGTGCATACCTGAAATGCCAGCTCTTCAGGAGGCTGGGGCAGGAGGATCACTTGAGCCCAGGGCAACATAGCAGCCTGGCCAGCGTAGTGAGACCCTGTCTCTAGAAAAATAAATACAGTCAGGCACGGTGGCTCACGCCTGTAATCCCAGCACCTTGGGAGGCCGAGGCGGGCGGATCACCTGAGGTCAGGAGTTCGAGACTGACCTGGCCAACATGGTGAAACCCCGTCTCTACTAAAAATACAAAAATTATCTGGGCGTGGTGGTGCGTGCATGTAATCCGGCTACTTGGGAGGCTGAGGCAGGAGAATCACTTGAACCCAGAAGATGGAGTCTGCAGTGAGCTGAGATCACGCCACTGCACTCCAGCCTGGGTGACAAGAGCAAGACTCCATCTCAAAAAAAAAGAAGAATGACAAAGCCTTTCAAAAGGCAGATGTATCCAGTTCTTTGCCTTCCGCAAAACTGATGGAAGATTTAATTTTCAACTGAGAGATCATTTCAAGTAATTTCACATAGCAGGCATAGATGCAATTTCAGGCGGGTAACACAGAAAGAGGTTAAAGAGCTGCATAACATGGCTGCGATGAAACTCTACAGCCTCCTCTGCTTCTCTGTGAACAAAATGTTTCATTGTTCACGTCCCTTTTTTGCTCGTTTTAGAGACACGGTCCTGCGTTGCCCAGGCTGGTCTCGAACTCCTGCCATCCTGTAGCTAGGAGCCATCGCACCCGCACAGCTGTTAAAACCAAAACCATGAACAGAACTGAGGTCGAACCTCGTTTTCCTCTCGCGAAAGACAGTATCATACAGATACGTGAACTAAAAACATGCTCTGCCCATCTCATTGAGAGAGAATTCCACCAAAAACTTTGCTACTTAATATTTATTAAAATGTGTCATGCATAGCTTACTTTTTTTTTTTTTTCTCTCTGAGACAGCATCTCACTCTGTCGCCCAGGCTGGAGTGCAGTGGTGCAATCTTGGCTCACTGCAACCTCTGCCTCCCAGGTTCAAGCGATTCCTCTGCCTCAGCCTCCTGAGTAGCTGGGATTACAGGCACCACCACGCCTGGCGAATTTTTGTATTTTTAGTAGGGTTGGGGTTTCGCCATGTTGGCCAGGCTGGACTCGATCTCCTGACCTTGTGATCTGCCCGCCTCAGCCTTCTAAAGTGTTGGGATGACAGGCGTGAGCCACCGCACCTGGGCCCCTTTTTGATTGTATACTGCCAGTCATGGGACTAACTGATCCTGAATATATTAATATCTGGAGCCTTGAATTCTCAGGAAATTTTGGTTTTCAGTGTACACAGATTTTTTTTTCTTTGTGGAAGCAAAATATAATGGTGAACAAAGGACTTGAAAGTATAAAAATATAAACTAGGACAACATTCTTTAGGCGAAATGGAAAGAAGTTCAAGGACAGAGATGAGGCAGGAGTTCTGTGAGGGAAAGAAGAGCTTGTTCATGTGCTTTTTCAGTGGATGATTGTGGGTATCACATCACTAGGGCCTTTAGATCCCACTGAATACATGTGAGACAATGATGTCACACTTGTGTTTTAAGATGGCAATATTGATATTATTCTGGAAATCATACTCTTGGCAACTGTTTAAACTTGGAAATGTTCAGATGTTGACTTAAAAGTGTGCCAGGGAGTTCACAGTTGCTCAAAATTAGTTCGCAGGTGTGCAGGCAGATGGGTGCGAAGGCCCGAGTTACCGAAACAGAATCTGGAACAGTCCTGTGTGAGGGTGCCTCTGATCTCTCCTGGGGTCTGCACCTCCCTGGGCTCCGGCCCGAGCCTGGGGGCTTCCCCATCTGCTTACTGGGGAGCCAGCGGCTTGGCCAAGTCAGCTCCTTGCATCTTCACGGCTGCCCCATGGAGGGGGTTCTGTTGCTGGCCCTCGTGTGCAGATGGAAAAACTGAGGCTTAGTGAGTTTAAAACTTGCCAGGATTCGCCGGGCACGGTGGCTCACACCTGTAATCCCAGCACTTTGGGAAGCCAAGGCAGGCGGATCACAGGGTCAGGAGATTGAGACCATCCTGGCCAACACGGTGAAACCCCTGTCTCTACTAAAATACAAAAAATTAGCCGGGTGTGGTGGCAGGCGCCTGTAATCCTAGCTACTCAGGAGGCTGAGGCAGGAGAATCGGTTGAACCTGGGAGGCGGAGGTTGCAGTGAGCCGAGGTTGCGCCACTGCACTCCAGCCTGGGTGACAGAGCAAGCCTCTGTCTCAAAAAAAAAAATGCCTGCCTCACCCTCGACCAGATCAAACACCACCAAAAAAAACCTTGCTGGCATCCAGGCCCAGGCAGGCTCCTGAGCGTGGCCTGACTCTTCATTGCACTTGTTCAGCACCTCCACATGCATGGCCGGGCCCCCCAATGGGCTGGTGCCTCCAGACCATTCCAGTGTGGAGAGGAGGACGAGGTGCTAACCTTCTGTGAGCCTCGGTTTCTGCATCTGTGAAATGGGGTAGTAAGGGCCAGCTCTCGGGCTGACAGGTCAGGAACAGGTCTCAGGGGCAGGAGTGCCTAGCAGAGTCTGCCTGCCTCCCTCGAGGCAGGGGTCCTTCTCCAGCTGGGGCTAGAGGGGCCTGGGATCTCGGCCCCCCAAGGTTGATTTCCAGGTAAACGTCAGCTTATCCCAGCCGCTCACTTCCGCCTTCCTGTGTAGCTGGCTCTGGGTGGTGCCGACCCACGGGGAGAGCTCTGGCTTGGCCTCCGACTGGCACCCTCTTACCCACATTTTCTCTCTGCAGCTGGACCCACAAACTGTGGAGACCAAGAACTGGCACACGGATGTGATTGAGATGAACGGGGTGAGCGGGGGATGGGAACGAGGTCTGTGAGGTGGGTGGGCAGCCGGCCCTCTGGGGGCGTGAGTGAGATGAAGGGGTGAGTAGGTGATGGGAATGTCTGTGCAGGGAAGGCAGCCCTCTGGCTGTTTCTGGGGCTACTGTGCCACCTCGACCAGTCCCATCTTCCCGCCTGCCCTTGCCCTGCCTGCTGCTGCCCTGCAGGTTTTGAGAAGGCCTGGGTGTGAGCTAACTCTCATCTGCAGTCTTGGGGGGACCCCAGTGTTTTGGGGTACCCCTCAATCACTCATGCCCTGGGGAACTTGTGCCTGCCTCACCCCCAACCAGATCAAAGTGGAATTCTCCATGAAATTCACCAGCCGGGATATGAGCCTGAAGAGGACCCCGTCCAAGAAGCAGACGGGTGTCTTTGGCGTGAAGATCAGCGTGGTGACTAAGTAGGTGCTGCCTTCGGCCTCCGAGTCCTGGCGCCAGTACCCCGTGTCCCTGCCAGCCTGGGCCCCCCAGCCCTCCCTGCCTGTGCCCATCCTGGCCTCTAATCTGTCACCCCAGCTCAGCGGTGGCAGACAGCCAGTGTGGAGCTAGAGCGGCCGCAGAGATGCTCACGCGACCCTTTGGAAGCACATTGGCCAGCACTTAAACGCTGGAAAGTCTCATGTGAAACCCCAGATCATCTGCTCCTCATGATAAGCGGGAACGTGTCAGCCGGGGGCCTGCATTTGGGCTCGGCACCAGCAGGGACTGGCCGCCCCCGGGAAAGGGCACGTCCCCCAGTTCCCACTGCCCCGGCCCCTTGTCTCAGTCCTGACCCACCTCCTTATGAAGGCTGCCTGCTGGCCCTCCTGCAAGCATCTGAGTCTGGGGGACACCCTTTCCCTAGAGACTCAGCCTTCCCTTCCCAAGTTCCCAAGCCTTCTGCCCGAGGCCTCTGCTGCCCTGCATAGGCTGGCAGGGATGGGCAGGCTAGGGCAGGCTGGCTGGGGCGGGCGGGGCGCGGTGGCCTCTTTCTCAGCTCCCCATCCCAGATGCTGGAAGCTCCCCAGGGCGCGTGTGTGCTGGGTGGGGGCTACTGTGGGGGAGCTGTCGTGGGGACCGCCTTCCACCCGTCCTCACGCCCACCCCAGGCGGGAGCGCTCCAAGGTCCCCTACATCGTCCGGCAGTGTGTGGAGGAGGTGGAGAAGAGGGGCATCGAGGAGGTTGGCATTTACCGGATATCGGGTGTGGCCACGGACATCCAGGCCCTGAAGGCCGTCTTTGATGCCAGTGAGTGTGGGAGACCTGGCCGGCGGCTGTGACACTGTCCCAGTAGGCTGTGGGGGGGAGCGCTCAGGGATCCAGGAGGCTTCGTGGAGAGGCCAGGCCTGCCCACAGCAGAGGAGGCTTGGTCGGTTTCGAGTCCCTGTGGCAGGTGCTTTTTCTGCATTTTCTCATGGAATCCCTCCCCTCGCGTCTCTAATCCATCGCTGCGGGTAAGGAAACTGCAGACACGAAGAAGGGCTGGGTCGCTTGCCCAGGACAACCCAACTTGTAGGTTTTGGCTCTGGACTGAAACTCAGGTCTGACTCAAGTCTGCGTGACTGGCTTTCTTGCTAGTGCTGGGTAAGCCACAGGGAAAGAGCAGTAAGCCTGCACCTGCCGTCTTCAGGCCCCAGACCCCTCCAGGGCAGCTCTGCCTCTTGTCAGGCCCACAGTGGTGAGGCCTGAGCTTTCTGGCTTCTGCTCCCTGCTCCTGCTGCTTCAGGCTACAGCCACCACGTGCCAATAGTCAGGACACCTGCACCAGCCAGGCAGGGACGAGTCTGCCAGGAGCCGAGAGGGCCTGGAGAGAGGTGGGGCGGGGCCGGGGAACTCACTGGCGCTCAGCTCCCCTGGGCAGCCTGAAAGCTGAGGCTTTGTCAGAACACGCTTTTACGTGTCAAAATGTGCAGTGCCTTCCGAGAGGGGCTGAGTGACAGGGACGTTCCAGTTGGGAGGCAGGTGTGGGCCACATGATGTGAACGTGGCTCTGAGCTCTGGGTGATGAATCTCACTCCCCGGTCACCCCTTCCCGAGCAGCCACAGCAGGTGGACCCCAGGCTGTCTCTTCCTGCTCCTCTAACCCCAGCCCACAGAAACTTGCGGGCACCCTAGGTCCTGCCTTTCCAGGGGAGACCAGCACTGAGATGGAATGGGTGGGGGCTGCCTCAGGAGGGCTGGGGGGATGGGACAGGCTGAGGCTGCGTGACCATGGCTCCTCCCCTGCAGATAACAAGGATATCCTGCTCATGCTCAGTGACATGGACATCAACGCCATCGCCGGCACACTCAAGCTCTACTTCCGGGAACTGCCCGAGCCCCTCCTCACGGACCGACTGTACCCAGCCTTCATGGAGGGCATCGGTGAGGCCCTGAGGGCTCCAGGGGGCCAGGCTGGGCTGGGCCAGGACTCCCTGGCCGGAGAAGTAGCCAGCAGGAGAAATCCCTGTGGCCTGCCTTGTTGGCTGACCTTCCCAGGGCACTGGGGCCTGGGGCTGAGGGCCGGAGGGTGGGCTGTGGCCTGCTGGGACCTGGTGTGAGGCTGGACCCTTTCTCGCCTGCCTCTTGCCCCTCCTGTCCCCATGGTGCCCCCTCTGCTTCCTATTTGGACACTGATCTCCTGCTTGGAAGCTCGAGTATCCAGGAAAACTGTCCTGAGTGGCAGAAGCCAGCACCCCAGAGCCGGGCAGGAGGCTGGTTCAAGCCAGAGGACACTTGAGGCAGGCTGTGCTGGGCCTTCCAGCGAGACCACACACTGTCCTGTCACCTCTGCTGAGGGCCCCGGCCGGCTCTGCGTCGTGCCCGCTTGGGCCAAAGCCAGGTCCCTGGGTATCCCTCCGGCCTTCTCTCCTGGGGCATCTCACAGAAAGCTGCTCACATGCATGCGCCAGCACAGAGGGGGGTGAGAAAGAGCAGTCTCTCACGCCACGGGCAGGACCTGCCCCTGCTGGCTCAACCTTCACTGCACAGACCAGGGCCAGGGATGACCCGCGACCAAGGCCCAAGCGGCCAGCTGCAAGAAGAGGGTCTGCTCCCGCCAGCCGGCCTCCTGACTGAGTCGTGGCCGGGCTTTGTGGCTGAGTTGTGGCATGGCCTCCTGGCTGAGTCGTGCCTGGGCCCCATGGCTGAGTCGTGGCCAGGACTCGTGGCTGAGTCGTGGCCGGGACTCGTGGCTGAGTCGTGGCCGGGACTCGTGGCTGAGTCGTGGCATGGACTCGTGGCTGAGTCGTGGCATGGCTTCGTGGCTGAGTCATGCCCAGGCCTCCTGAAGGAAGCAGCTGCTTACAGACCTCACCCTCCCCGGTGAGGTGTGCTCCCCAAGTGCCGGAAGCCTGAGCTGTCCGCAGGGGCCCCCAGCCTCGTGACCACAGGGGCTCTGGCAGGGAGCCCCCAGAACCGAGAACCGCCCTGGCTCCTTCTCTCCCACAGCCCTGTCCGACCCTGCTGCCAAGGAAAACTGCATGATGCACCTGCTGCGCTCCCTGCCCGACCCCAACCTCATCACCTTCCTCTTCCTGCTGGAACACTTGAAAAGGTAACGGGGGGGGGGTGCCACGGAGGAAGGGGCACCAAGGGAGGTACGGGACGCCAATAGGCCTCAGCCAGGGGGTGCAGGTCCTGCTGGAGGACCCACCTCAGCCCTCCGCATGGGCGCTGGTCACTGTCGGGCCGTCCGTGCGGGGTGAGAGTTTGCTTCCCAGCTTCTTGCACTCATGCTCTTCTGCTTTGAGAATATTTGGGTCTCAACAGTAACCTCAGAGATTGGCCACGCGATATTCAGAACAGCAGAGTGAGCGCCAGGGGCTGCAGGCACGTAGATAACAGCAGGTCCCACCTCCCAGTGGCTCACTCAGCCCGTGTAGCCTTTGCTAAATGAAATGGAGAGCGGATAGTATCAGGCTGCACGCCAGGCCTTGGGTGCAAGTGCCACCGTTCTGCTCCATTACACAGAGAGCAGACGTGTGTCCTGTGTTATAGCATAGCGTGTTATCGGCCGGGCGTGGTGGCTCATACCTGTAATCCCAGCACTTTGGGAGGCCAAGGCGGGTGGATCATGAGGTCAGGAGATCAAGACCATCCTGGCCAACATGGTGAAACCCCATCTCTACTAAAATACAAAAAATTAGCCAGGCATGGTGGCAGGTGCCTATAGTCCCAGCTACTCGGGAGACTGAGGCAGGGGAATAGCTTGAACTTGGGAGGCGGAGGTTGCAGTGAGCCGAGATCAAGCCACTGCACTCCAGCCAGGCAACAGAGCAGGACTCTGTCTTAAAAAAAAAAAAAAAAAAAAAGTGTTATCGTGGCCCACAGTGAAAACACGTGAGACCCACTGGTCCTGGCCCACTCCTCACTTAACACAGGGAAGGTGAGCCCCCACACCCAGCGGGGACTTGCTGGGGTTAGTGGCACATCCGTCCTTAGAACCCACGACTTCCAGATCCTAATTCAGACCCTTCTTGCCTTCCCACCACCCGTTCTGTGGTCAGTCCAGCCAAGAGCTGCGGACGTGGGTACCTGCAGCAAAGCTCAGAACTGAAGGTGGCCTGAAGGGTCCTCAGGCTTGCGTGGGGAGGAGCCTCCCTTCAATCCACCTGCCTCCTAGGACCCGGAAGCCCCTTGAGCGGACTGCGCTGCAGGGCAAACAGTTCCTCCTGGAGCTCAGCCCCAGCTCAGGGCCAGGCCCCCTGTACCCTCCATGTGGCTCAGCCAGGCCAGGCTCTGGAGAGCCAGCGGAGACCTGATCGCGCCCGGGGCTGATGCCTTGTTTTTCTCATTATGAGACATTTTTCCTCTGGTTTGGCCAGGACCGGAGCCCCAACCAATCCCGAAATCGCTTGGCAAGCCTTGTGGGGAGGGGTGGGAAGGGATCGTTCACTCGGTTTCCACCCTGGGAACTGGGCACAGTCTGTTCCCACATCTGGGCCCCGTGCACACGGTGAGGGCCGGCCCACTGCACAGCGGCCTGTCGGCATCACAGTGTGTCTGCCCGTTTCCAAAGCAGGCGGCCTTGGCTCCCGCCTGGGGGTGGGAATGATGGTATGGAGAGGGTGACAGGCACTCTTAGGGTGGGTGGGTCTCACCCAGAAACATTCGCTGAGATTGAAGGAGAACCAGAGCCCCTCTGATGGGTTGGAGAGCAGCCCCACCCCAGGGAAGCATCGCAGAGCATCTGGCCTATTGAGCAAGAGAAGCGGGGGAGGACCCAGAGGGCAGCGGCCAGGGAGGACGGCGCTGGCTCATCCGGGAGGAGGGCTGCTCCTGCCCCAGCACAGCTGGCAGAGCCCTGGGTCTGGCTAGAGATGGTGGCCGGGTGGGCTCCAGGCCCTGCCTGCCTTTCCCCCCTGCCCAACCCACTGTGACTCTTCCTCCAGCCACTCGGCCCATGAGTAAGCAGCACCAGTGGTTAAGAGTGTCATTCTGGAGGCAGCTACCTGGGTTCCAGTCCCAGACAATGGGGGTGATGATGATATTTACCTCAAAGGGCGAGTATGGGTCGTTACAGGGAAGGTTCTCAGAACAGCACCGCCTCTCGGGGAAGGGAGCCGGAGCGGGAACAGCACCGCCTCTCGGGGAGGGGCGCTGGAGTTGGTATCTGAGGGTCCTTGGGCTCAGGCAGTTCGCTACCAGTTCAGGGGAACGCTGCAGCTGGAGATGTCAGCATATGGCTGGACCCTACTCCCCTGGATGAGTCCCCGTCCCCCCACAGAGGTTTCCACTTCTAGGAGAGGGAGACAAGGTGACCCTCTTCCAGGCGTCCTTAAAGACCTCCTACGGCGAAGGCCGGGGGTCCCAGAGCTCCGAGTCGCTGCTCGGACGGGCTGATCAACCCCCCGCCACGCGTCTTCTCCTTTTCAGGGTTGCCGACAAGGAGCCCGTCAACAAAATGTCGCTTCACAACCTGGCTACTGTGTTTGGACCCACGTTACTGAGGCCCTCGGAAGTGGAGAGCAAAGCACACCTCACCTCGGCGGCGGACATCTGGTCCCACGATGTCATGGCACAGGTACCCCTGGCAGCACCCAGGCCGGGGCTGGAGGGTGAGACGAGTCCCCACGCCTCTTCCCTCGTGGGAAGCTGGGTTGATGGGCTGTGGGGTCACTGGGAGGAGGACTACAGACACTTCTGCACCCCCCCCCAAGCCAAAACAAAAACGTTTGAGCCTAGACCAGGCCAGAGGGCGTCTGTCCCAGATGCTGGCTGCATTCTCAGGTGGGCCTGGGTCTCGAAGAGCCAGCCCAGGAGTCTGGGAGGTCCTTGTCCGCACGTGTGGAAGCTCTGAGGCTGCTCCCAAGGGCGGAGGCTTCTCCAGGGCCCAGAGCAGGGGCCAGACCGTGGCTGCCCCAGGATGGAGCGGAAGCTTATGGCCAGGTTGGGGAAGGGGCCCTAGGCCCCCCGCCCTCTGCCCCGCGGCGCCTTCCATGGCTGCAGAAAGGCAAACCCCCCTGCTGGGCCGCCCAGGAAGGGGAGGCAGTGGGCACTGTCTAGGGGGTGGGAGGGCAACAGCAGCTGGCCCACGGGGCCACGTCGTGTCACGTGGATGGCACGGCTCAGCCTTCCTGTCTCCCCGCAGGTCCAGGTCCTCCTCTACTACCTGCAGCACCCCCCCATCTCCTTCGCAGAACTCAAGCGGAACACACTGTACTTCTCCACTGACGTGTAGCCCGAGGCAGGGCGGCCGTGGGGCGGCTGAGCCAGCCCCTCCAGCCCGGGCCCAACTCAGACTTGAAGGACTGCAATAGAAAACTCCCACACCCAGCACTCCAGGCTCCAGGGAAGCCAGCTTCCAAGAACTGGAACTCGTGTGTCTTTCGTGCCACCTTGTACAAAGCCGGCCCAGCCCCGCCTCGCCAGCGCGCCCGCCTCGCGCCCTCCGGCCTCTAGCGTGCCCAGCTCCCTCTGCGCTGTTGGGAGTTCTCTGCACACCTGTTGTGTGGGGAGGGCAGTGGCGCCTGCGTGGGCACACAGACAGCCGCCTTGTCCTTCCGTGTCCTTCAGCACTTTCTTCCTCCCGAGTCCGGCCGAGGGCTCTCGTTTCGCGCTGCGCGGCCGCTGCCAGCTTCTCCTCTCTCGGCCCTGCTCCCGGATGGCCCTCTCCCGGCCGCCTCCCTGTCTGCCTCCACCCTCTCCTCCTTCCCAGCCCGCATGCATGTGCACCCTGGGTTCTCGCCATTGCCCTGACGGCTCCGAGGAGGCCCTGGCTGGCGGGCAGCGGTGGCCCGCCTGATGCTGCCCTGGGTTGCCGCCGGCCCCTCCTCGACCTCCGCCTGCGGGGGCACACCTGCTTTGCCTTGCTGCCTGTGCAAATGTTGGACAAGGAGACACACTCATCCCCAGCTCAGTAAAGCTGGAGCGCGCATTTCTGGAATTTTCCCTTTGGGAATCTCCACTTCTGGGGTTTAACTCTTCTGCCTCCTGGCTGCCAGTGAGGCGTCTCGGACTGTCTTCTGCTTCTCAGTTCCCCTCCCGGGTGTTCTATTTCCTTGGAGTGTCAAGACTCACAAGGGACCTGCTATTGAGATAGCCGGAGGGTCAGGACAGAGCGGGGCGGAGGCAGAGTCAGGCTGCTGAGGAAACACAGCACTGGGAGTCCCAAGTCTTGGGTGAGCAGCTCTTAGCAGCGAGTTATGGGGGCTTTTCAAGTGGAGCCAGGCTTCCTGGAGGGTGACGGATGTGGCTGAAGCAGGTGTCCAGGCAGGCAGGCTGCAGCCAGGCACTCCCTGGCACCGCAGGACCTCGTGGCAGTCTTGCCTTAGATTTTACACACTCTCCACAGCTGAGCACTGCCACGGGTGCTCCAGGGCCTGGGAAGGGAAGGCACAGGCCCGTGGTGGCCAGCCCTCGGGTGCCGCCCCGGCCTCGGGACGCAGCCTTCTGGGTCCACGCTGGGAACTCCAGAAGCTGGGGGTAGAGTGAGGAATCGGCCGCCCGCCTTTCGGGCAGGGTTTGCTGAGGCCTCCCGTTGG
Source organism: Cebus imitator (assembly GCF_001604975.1). Taxonomy (NCBI): domain Eukaryota; kingdom Metazoa; phylum Chordata; class Mammalia; order Primates; family Cebidae; genus Cebus; species Cebus imitator. Next base: position 1,599,534 of record NW_016107756.1, on the reverse strand, counting down.
CACTGTCCGGCAGAGTAGGGACCCACAGCTTCCGTTCCCAACTTGGAGACGCACTGCTCAGTACTAGGAAGGAGCGAGACGTGTTCCCACAGGCTGCCGCTGCCAGCCTCGGGCCGTCGGCCTGGAGAGCAGACAGCTGCAGGCACCTGAGCTGTCGCTGTAGGTACAGCTCTTCTCCGGCAGAGTCGTTTCTGGGCCTCAGGATTGGGGAGTGGTTCCTACTGCTGTGCTGAGGGCTGTCGTCAGGAAGGGTGTGCCGGCCCAGCGCTGTGGTGCTGGCTCGGTGGGGCAGGGCCCTTTCTGATCCCGTTCAAGCCTCTGGCCTTGGGCAGAACAGTAAATATGCCGTGCACGGAGGAGAGGAGGAGGAAATACCAGCCAGCTGCCTGTGAGCAGCTTAGCCAGGAGCCCGTGCTCCCTGGACAGGTGGTGAAGGAGAAAGAGTGCCACCTGAGGCTAAGACACCAGTGCCTGGCTGTTCCCGAGTGTCGTGTGTGGGGAGTCTCAAGAAAGACCGAGTGTCTGGTTGTTCCTCAGTGTTGGTGTGGGGCGAGTCTAAAGACCCAGCACCTGGACATCACTGAGGTCCCTGCGTGGCATCCAGGTGTCTGTGTGGCGAGTCTGAAGACCCAGTGCCTGGCCATTCCCGAGTGTCAGTATGTGGCATCCGAGCGTCATGTGGGGCGAGTGTAAAGAAAGATTGGCCGTTCCCGAGTGTCGTGTGTAGTGAGTCTGAAGACCGAGCGCCTGGATGTCCCTGAGGTCCCTGCATGGCATCCAGGTGTCAGTGTGTGTGGCGAGTCTAAAGACTGAGCACCTGGACGTCCCTGAGGTCCCTGCATGGCATCCAGGTGTCAGTGTGTGTAGCGAGTCTAAAGACCGAGCGCCTGGACGTCCCTGAGGTCGCTACATGGCATCCAGGGGTCAGTGTGTGTGGCGAGCGCCTGGCCATTCCCGAGTGTCAGTGTGGGGCACAGAAAACTCCCCATTGCTTCCAAAGCAATTGACAGGAAGGGGCAGAGCGAGTCCCAGCCCAGCCTGGGCACCTCTCACCTCCCAAACAAGGCCTGTTCAGGTCTCGGCACCGGGGAGCCCCCCAGCCCCAGGCTTGCTGAGGCAGTGTGAGAACGGGTGGTGAGAAGGCTGGACGGGCTGAGAAACATGAAAGGCTCCTATTTATAATCCCACCCAGAGTGGGGGGGTCAGGTGCCAGACCTGGCCTGAACTGCACCACGGAAGTCCCCAGCGGGTTCTCCTGTGACACGGGGCCTGTGCAGCCCAGAACCTCGGCCACTATGCCCCACAGGGTGGGCTGTGCCAGCCGGGGTCAGGCCGCAGGACTCGCAGGCTGGCTTGTCCTTGAGGGGCAGTGGCCGATGGCTGCCAGTTCCTGCCAATACACAGGTGGGATGGGACCCTTCGTTAATATCTGACTTTAATAAGTTGGCAAGGATATATTTTTTTGTCTACATTCTGTTTCAACTTATGTAGATTATAAATTGATGTAAACCATGTGAAAGGAAAATGTTAATAAAAAAATGCAAAGCCCCAACATTTGCACAAAACTCAGCCCTGCGGTGTGGATGTTTGTGTTCGCCGTGGTCCGGGGAAGCCACGAATCTAAATATTTAACTCTTCCAGCTGCATCCAGATGTGAGTTTCCAGGCATGTTTACCTAGTTCACTCCCCTTGAGCCTCCCTGTGGCCATGGGGGCTGAGGCAGAGCTGGGGGAGGTGGGCTCGAGGCCTCTCCTTGCTCCTCACAAGGCCCCCGATCAGCCAGCATCCAGGCCACTTGTGGTCTCGCCTTGGGCATTTGTGTACAGTTCCTTTCGCAAAGTGAAAATGTCCACCTGGGACCTGGCCATGGCACAAGGTTGTCCATTGAAGAGGAAGCTGCTTATTTTCTGTGATCATTTCTCTACATCTTCCTTCCACGTGGTATATCTTTGAGGCAGCCTCTGGTCTAACCTGCTTGTCAGAGAAGCTGGATCCCCGAGGCCCCCCCGCTTTGGGAGAGCAGTGGCGTTGATGTAGGCTCCTACCAGCCTCAGCAACTGGACACTGAGTTTATTCTGAAGATCAGGAACAGATGTCTCTGAAAATTGCTGTTTGGTTTATGAGCTCATACTGGCTCCGCAGCCATCTAAAACAGGAAACGATTCATCTCCTCTCGAGTGAATAGGCAGTGTGGGCAATGCCTGGCTTACTGAACCGACAGCCACTGACAGTGTCCCCTCCCCCCAGCTTGTGGCATTTCTTGTACTGGGTCCCACGTGCTAAACGGAAAGACAGAAGATCCCAGACACCCCAGGACTGCGCCAGGTAGGAGTGTCCGACGGCCCTTTCCACGTGCTAGATGGAAAGTCAGAAGATCCCAGGCACCCCAGGACCACACCAGGTGCCAGGTAGGAGTGTCTGATGGCCCTTTCCACGTGCTAGATAGACGATCCCAGACACCCCAGGACTGCGCCAGGCGTCAGGTACGTGTCTGATGGCCCTTTCCATGTGCTAGATGGAAAGAAGATCCCAGGCCACGCCAGGACCATGCCAGGTGCCAGGAAGGAGTGTCTGATGGCCCTTTCCACGTACTAGACTGAAAGTCAGAAGATCCCAGGCACCCCAGGACCGCGCCAGGCGCCAGGTAGGAGCACCTAATGGCCCTTGCTTTAGAGTGCTGGTGCCCTGTATTGGGGGCAGTAGAGGCAACAGTGTCTCCTGGGCTCGGGGGAGTTCTCCAGCTGGCCTAGCAGTGATGAAGCCTCCTAGCTGTGAGAGAGGGAGGGGCGTTATATAGAATTCACCATACAAGGACATGAGCCCTGAGCTCACATTCATTCCCAGGAAATGGCAAACACGGCCCGGGGAAGGTGCCACCAGCTGGGTTTGATCATCAGTCACACACAGACAACACTCGGGACGCCATGTATGCCGAGTCTGAAGTCTGGCTAAGAGCGCGTGGGCTAGAAGACAGGGCAGAGGAGGAAGAAGGCAAAAAAGAAGGGGTAGCAGAATTACTGTGATAGGAAAAAGGAGACTCTACCACTGGCTAAAGGTGCCCAGAACTGCGTGGCCCCCACCAAGCTACCTGCCTGTGCCCCACCCAAGAGCAAAGGCCTGACTCCATCAACTTCCTCTCTCCCCAAAAGCAGCAGCAGTGGTGAAGCCCAATTGTGGATGGCTTTTTCCCCCCATGGCACACAGGTAAGAAAGAGACCACAAGATCAAGTCGAAAACATCAACATGTTAAAACACTTCCCTGACGCTGGAGAACGAGGGTGGTGGTGAGCAGCCCCTCAGCGACATCTGATCTTGGCCAGTAGCTGCTGTGACCAAGTCCCCAGGATGAGCACAGCAGGACCCTTCACAGGTGGTCGAGCTGGCCTGGGCCAGTGGTTCCATCATGAAACCAGTGTGTGGCTCAGCAGACTGCAGGCATGCCTCTCGGCCAGCAAAGGAGGGGCTCCGGAGAGGCCCTCCAGTTCATGGATCCGGTGCCGTGCATTCTAGGAAGAGGCCGGACCAGGCTCTTGATGCAAGCCCTGGCAGATGTAATGATCTTGCTGAGGACGACACAGTGCTCCAGGAACCCTGAGAACCCGCCGTCCCCAGAGCG
>NW_016107756.1:1582024-1595483 GCF_001604975.1 Cebus imitator | reverse complement strand
GAGCCCCGAGAACCCGCCGTCCCCAGAGCGGGGACGACACGGTGCCCCAGGAGCCCCGAGAACCCGCCGTCCCCAGAGCGGGGACGACACGGTGCTCCAGGAGCCCCGAGAACCCGCCGTCCCCAGCCTCCTCGGGAGCTTTCTCATTCTTTCCCTTCAGTTGTTTCCTCTGGGCCAAAACCTGGCGCTATTTTTGGAATTAGGGAATTTGAAAATAAAAATAAACCAACCTTTTGAACTATAAGGTGTGGGGGGGGCATATTTTTTAAACAATGATGGCAGAACACAAAACACGTGATACAATTGGTTGGACAGCACTGACCCGCCCTGCCCTGCCTGGTATTGGAGATGGACAGCTGCCTGGAGTCCCAGGTAGAAGGGCTTCCTGGTACCTGTAAAGACTGTCACCTCTGTGTTCGCAACACCAACCTAGAGGACCAGCTGTGGTCAGGACTAAGCTTGTGGAGCCCAATTCCTGTACATCGACATCCTGTCTCCCGATCTGCTCTAAGGAGAGCATGTGGCACGACACGTCCTCTCTGAGGCCTGGCTGGAGGCCAGGAGCAGCAAAGTGTGGTTGCTCTGAAGGCCAGAGAGAAGCCAGGCGGCCCCTCAGAATCCCGACGATGTGAGGGAAAACGAACGTCTTCAGGCCCTGAAGCAAGGGCCCTGGGGTGGTCCAGAAACCATCCTCCAAAGAGCAGCTCAGATCCAGGGCTGGCATCGTCCTTCCCATGGGCGGTCACTCTCAGCGTAGGTAATAATCAATGGCAGCAGAGAATGCAGCGAAACCTCCACAACCGATGGCCCCAGCTTTTAAGCCAGCTGTCAAACAAACAGAAATCACATCACCTGCCTGACAGCTGCTGCGGCGCGATGCACTCACGTCAGGTTCACACACCCTCAGGTGTGAAGCAGCTTAGGCACTGTAAGTCATTCAAGCGATCGCAGCGCTGTGAGACATCAGCGCAGCAGTGGGCAGATCTAACGCCGCGTGCTCATCTGACTGCATTTGTGTGGCTTGTCTCCTTCAAGGACTATTTCTAGTCTTAGGGAAATAGCCCCTCACAGGCAGGAAACTGCTTAAGAGAAGCAGCCCTTGGACTCAAATGAAAGCATATGGCCTTTGACCCTGATTTGTTTACAGAATACATTCCTGGGAAGGTGATCAAAGCAGTCCTGGAGACAGCGGAGCTTCTCAAAGAGGCCCTGGCGAAGCTGAGCAAAGGAGGCAATGAAGTTCCTCCACCAATCACAAACGGTGTCAGAGCAACAAAACCAGGTTTTCACGACAGCAAATCATCCTGTCTCCCAGAAGACGAGAAAACCGGCTTTTTGCTCCAAGTCGGGGCATGACAGATGGAAACTGGTCCAGTGATAAAGCACTGATGCTTCCAGGAGTCAGGCCCCAAGGCCCTCCACACTCGGATGGACACGCTGACAGGGAAACGGCAAGCAAACTGGTTTTCTCCTTTTTTTTTTTAAGATGGGGTTTCACCATGATGGCCAAGCTGGTCTTGAACTCCTGACCTCAGGTGATCCACCCACCTCGGCCTCCCAAAGTGCTGGGATGACAGGCGTGAGCCACCGTGCCCGGCTGTTTTCTCTTTTTTTACAGCTGATAATCTAGCATTTCCAGAATATCTGCGCTTAGCATTCAACGGGTAGAAATCGGAATCCCCAAGGACAGAAAGATATTACTGTTATATCATTTATATCCAAAATTAAAACGGACAACTGTATAGAATTATTGAGAAAAATGTCGGCCAGGTGCAGTAGCTCATGCCTGTCATCCCAGCACTTTGGGAGGCCAAGGCGGGTGGATCACCTGAGGTCAGGAGTTCGAGACCAGCCTGGCCAACATGGTAAAACCTCGTCTCTACTAAAAGTACAAAAATTAGCCAGGTGTGGTGGTAGGAGCCTGTAATCCCAGCTAGGCAAGAGTTGCTAAGGCAGGAGAATCACTTGAACCCAGGAGGCTGAGGTTGCAGTGAGCCGAGATCGCGCCATTGCACTCCAGCCTGGGCAACAAGAGTGACACAAAAAAAAAAAAAAAAAAAAAGTCTAAATTCTTGAAATGCTTAGAGTAAAAAGCTCGGCATGGTCAGCTGCGTGGGGTGGCCTGGGCTGAATGGACACAGCCCAGCTTCTGTGTCCCGCACCGACAGAGTGCAAGGATCACTCACCGCGAGGAGGTTTTCCTGTATGTTCAGCATGGGCAGTTCTGTGTTCTTAGATCTGGATCGGTGACTCACCTGGGGTCACTTGCCCCTCAGGAGACTTTCAGGGACATCAAGAGTTGTTACAACTGGACAGGCGCAGTGGCTCATACCTGTAATCCCAGCACTTTGGGAGGCCAAGGCAGGCAGATCACCTGAGGTTGGGAGTTCAAGACCAGCCTGGCCAACATGACAAAACCTCATCTCTACTAAAAATACAAAAAAATAGCTGGATGTGGTGGCGGGCACCTGTAATCCCAGCTATGCGGGAGATGAGGCAGGGGAATCACTTAAACCCAGGAGGCAGAGGTTGTAGTGGCCAACATCTGCCACTGTACTCCAGCTCAGGTGACAGAGTCAGACTTGGCCTCCAAAAAAAAGAAAAAGTAGTTGTGACAGGGTTCCCTGCATCTTGTGGGTGGAGGCCAGGGATTGTGCTAAACACCTCAGAATGCCCAAAACAGACCCAGGCCCGGCAAGGGTTCATCTGGTCCAAATGTCGACAGTGCCAGGGATCAGAAACCTCATCTAGATCCCAGCCAGTTTCCGAAGCTGAGTTCACACAGAAACGACCGTGATGTGTTGGTCAGGGGGAGGAAGATCAAGTGTCCCTGGACAACTCCTATGTTTGGAAACGGCAGCCTCAGCACGTTCTCCAAGGCCACAAAGCAAAAGCATCCACGTGCCATTTACCAACCTCTGAAACCAATGGCTCCTCCGGTGATGCAGCCACTGAAGACGCTATTCTTCCAATCCGACTTTCCCCGGTACTGTGGGCAGAGAAGGACACTTTAGAGCCGGAGAAACACACAAGTCCATTCAGGGAAAATACACAGGGCTTCTAGTTTGCTCATTGAGTCCCTGCCCAGAGGAAACCCCATCTTTCCCAAAAGCACAGTTCTAACAGTGCAGGACACACGTGTATACAGTATGTGCTCACAGGCGCTTCCTGCAGGTGGCGCCACAGTGCCGAAACCAAGTCCAGCACTTGAAACGGAATCAAAATTTCTAAAGGGGCTCTCCAACAGCCTCGTGTTTTAAATCATTAGCTAACTTCTAGCCTGCAAAAAGTAAAAAATAATGCAAGCCCATACTGTAAACACACCAAAAGTTTGCAACAGGGACTATTTTCTGGAACTTAAACCTAGAGTGTATCTGAGGCTCCGAGATGCTTTCTATAACAACTTGCAAATGACTTTTAAAGAGCAATTTCTCTTTAAAATGGCGGCCCCACCAGGGATTTCTCAGAAGGCAGAGACACTTACAGATTCCACCAAACACTCAGTACAGGAAAACATGGCTCCCACGATGGCAAAATTCTTGGCATACGACATTCCTCTCTGCCCCATGTCCTTCAGAACTTCTTTTGCAGTCGGTGTGCGGTAAGGATCCTTAGGGTCAAAGCCCACATTGGTATCGATGCCGGCAGTAAACACCCCAAATGCACCTCCTAAGACAAATCCTAGAGGCAAGCACAGAGGCGAAGGTTTCTGGATTACGGCGCTGGGATCGTACTGGAAGGGACGCCCCCTTCTTGCCACTCGAACTCCACCTGCCTGGTGGAGAGCTGGACACAATCCAGGGTCTATTACTGTGACATCATCTTCTGCCTCTAGGGTTTCTCGCTCCTTTAACCCTCTCTGCTCACTACACTCTCTCACATGTAAACCAGCCACTCTCAAGTTCACCTATCAGCTTTGCAATCCCTCTCTTGACCATAGTGACATCCATGGCAACGCTTCACTGAGCAGCACATGCCGGATACTACACTCGGGCACGTTATAGTCACAGCTTCACTTATTCTTCACAGTCATCCAGCGAGACAGATGCTATCAGCCTCTCCTTTCCATAGATAAACCAAGGCTCAGAGAGGTTAAGCCACTTCTACCAAGGCCACACAGCTAGTCAGCAACAACTCTCACACTGCTGTCCACATCTCACTTTCCCATAGGGATGCCCCTCATGACTTCATGGTCAGTGTGAGATTAATAAGATCATGGGCACCTCCCTCCAGACTTTGCTGCCTGTGGCCCCTTCTTTCCCATGCCATGCCATCTCCCGGCGTTCGGAGCACCTCTGCCTCTGCTTTGCTTCCTCCTGTAACCACTCAGTCGTGAAACACAGCAGAATCTTTCCTGCCAGTTCTTCAAGTCCAGTCCATCCCTGTCTCTGCCCACAACTGTCATCCCAGTCTGGGCCTCCACCGCTTCAACCATGAGCACGATGAAGACTCCATTTGTCCTTTCAACAACTCTATCAGTGACTTCTTAGGGTCAGGCGGAGTAAGGAACAAAGACCCAGTCCACGCCCTCATGAAGCTTCAGTCTAGTGAACTTCCTCTCTGGCCTTCTCAGCCACAGATTTTTCTTTCCTTCAACACACTCTATCCTAATTGATAATGTTCATTACCACTTATTACTCTTCATGAAAAATATCAACTACTGCCCTATGCCTATAAGCAAAGAGCCCAAATCCCCCACTCAACCCCAAACTTGAAATAACAGTTCTCTGCTCCTTTGCCTAAGTGTATTTTCCTTTTCTCTTTTTTTCTTTAAAAACGGGGTTTCACCATGTTGGTCAGGCTGGTCTTAAACTCCCAGCCTCAAGTGATCTGCCCGCCTTGGCCTCCAAAGTGCTTGGATTACAGGCATGAGCCACCACGCCCAGACTCTATTTTTTATTTGAAACAGAATCTTGCTCTGTCGCCCAGGCTGGAGTTCAGTGGCACGGTCTTGGCTCACCGCAACCTCTGCCTCCTGGTTCAAGTGATTCTCCTGCTTCAGCCTCCCAAGTAGCTGGGACTACAGGCATGTGCCACCATGCTCAGCTAATTTTTGTATTTTTAGTAGAGACGGGGTTTCACCACGTTGTCCAAGATGGTCTTGATCTCCTGACCTTGTGATCCACCCGCCTCAGCCTCCCCAAGTGCTGGGATTACAGGTGTGAGCCACGCACCTGACCCTTTTTTTTTGAGACAGGGACTTGCTCTGTCACCTAGGCTACAGTGCAGTAGCTCGATCACAGCTCACTGCAGCCTCCACCTTCTGGGCTCCAGTGATCCTCCAACCTCAGCCTCTTGAATAGCTGGGCCCACAGGTGCACACCAGCTAATTTATATAATTTTTGTAGAGCTGGGGTTTTGCCATATTGGCCAGGCTGGTCTTGAACTCCTGGGCTCAAGCGACCTACCGCCTCAGGCTCCCAAAGTGCTGGGATACCCCGCCTACCTGTATTTTCTCAATCCTTGAAGATGCAGCTCCAGTTGCACCTCTTCTATGGTCTTCCTCAACCAAAAAAAGACGTTTCTTGTTCCTACCTCACTTGTTTTCACTGGCACTCTCCCTATATTCATTTCTTAAATGTCTTTCATTCTCAGTGAGACAAACTCGTCTGCAAATGTGGTCAACCTCGTTACCCTGCCCACAGAAGGAACACTGTACGTTCTCAAATCTCCGAAAAGCTTAAGGGAGAAACCGAAAGCCAGGGCAGGCTTCTCTCTCCTTGCCCGCTGCTGCCGCGTCACACAGGCCTCTCAGCTTTTCAAACCTCAGGTAATCGCTGCCCTGGGGACGTCTGCACGTGCAGCTCCTTAGTCTCCATCACTCTTCTGCAGCGTTCCCGCGCAATGTTCTCCACACAGGGCAACACCGGCCCCATGAGGACCAGGCTCTCGTCTCTTTCACCCTGTAATCCCACCGCCTGCCATGTGATAGTTGCTTAGGAACAATCTGTCGAATGAATTAAGAGAATGAGCGAATCTAAGGGAATTAACGGGTGAACGAAGTCACCCACGTAGTAACTTTTAGGCCCAAACACAGCACCGATTCTCGGATCCACTCTCCGTAAGGGAAGCTGACCCGAGGGGACAGGAGGGGTGACGCGCGAGTTCACGGAATGAGGCGGGGGTCCGGCCAAGATCAAGGCCCGCAGTCCCTCGCCTCCCAGGCGCGTGGTCTTCTCGGCGGAGGTCCCCGCTGCCGTCCAAGCGCGCTGCCGTCCAAGCCCTCCGCCTCCCCGGGGTCCCACTAGCCCGGCCTCACCTCCCACGCAGGCCAGCGCAGCCTTGAAAGCGCAGCTTTCCATCACCTTCTCCATCATCTTCTGCTCCTCGCTCTTGGCTGGACTTGGGATCCCGCCCAGGCTCCCAGGCTCCAGGAGCCGCGGCTGGCGCTTGTCACCCACCAGATACTGCAGGAGAAGGCTGTACTGCAGCGGGGCTTCGGCGGAACCCGCTGCCTCCGGCGCCGAGCCCCCGGCATTGGGGGAGGCGGTCGCCATGACAGTCGCTACCCAAGCAACCCTCGCGTCGTTCTCCCCGCAGCAGATTCGACAAGCGTCACGTGGCGGGTCCTGAGACCACCACCGTACTGCAACGGCAGATTCGCCGCAGCAAAAAGCCGCGGCCGCAAGCACCGTCCTGCGCACCCCAGCGAAAGCGCTATCATGTTTCCAAAAACAAAAAGCCTCTTGTGAAAGCAGCTTTCTCTATGTCACAGACAAACGAGATGAAGACCCACCAGAAAGCGCCCTCAGGTTCGGGGCTGCAGCGCGGTACGTACCGGGATTTGTATTTGCAATCCGGCAGCGCGGTGCCTACCGGGATATGTAGTTCCAATCCGACATCAACTACATTTCCCCGGAAGCGTTGCGCGAACTCTCGCGCCTTGGTCCCGGCCAGAGCTCTTGCGAGCTCCTGAGGTGAGTGAGGAGCAGCCGCGAGCTCCGAGGCCGCCATGCTCCGGATCGCCGGCAGGGGGCACGCGAGCATTCTCGCTGCCCTTTCCGCCTAACGCTGTCATTGTACGGCGAGGCGCGGTGGCTCACGCCTGTCATCCCAGCACTTTGGGAGGCCGAGGCGGGTGGATCACCTGAGGTCGGGAGTTCGAGACCACCCTGACCAATATGGTGAAACCCCCGTCTCTACTAAAAATACAAAAAAAAAAAAAATGAGCTGGGCATGGTGGCGCCCACCTGTAATCCCAGGTACTCGGGAAGCTGAGGCAAGAGAATGGCTTAAACCCAGGAGGCAGAGGTTGCAGTGCGCCATTGCACTCCAGCCTGGGTAACAACAGCAAAACTCCGTCTAAAAAACAAAAAAAGATCCCAGCTTACAGCATTCGCTGACTTGTGTGGTGCAAGAATTCCCATCATGGCTGATTTCAAACTACCGAGTAAGGTCATCAGCCATAGAATTGGGAAGAGATTAACCAGCTCTTGGTTAGATAGTGTTTTTGCCACCATAAACAATCTATGTAAATAAAGTCAACAGCACCGTGTAGTAAAATTTTGAGGTGATAAGTTTTGAGCATATATTACCTATTTTTAATATAATTTAATAATAAATGTATAGAATGTAATTTTTAATAACTGTGCTTAACAACCAGCCCAAAAATTCCTGATAATTTATTGCCTTACTTTTAAAAATTCTTCTTTTTTTTTTGAGATGGAGTCTCACTCTGTCGCTCAGGCTGGAGTGCAGTGGTGCCATCTCAGCTCACTGCAACCTCTGCCTCTCAGGTTCAAGCAATTCTCCTGCCTCAGCCTCCCCAGTAGCTGGGAGTACAAGGGCACCCCACCATGCTCAGCTAATCTTTTTTTGTGTTTTTAGTAGAGATGGGGTTTTACCACGTGGGCCAGGATGGCCTCAAACTCCCGACCTCAAGTGATCCGCCTGCCTCAGCCTCCCAAGGTGCTGGGATTACAGGCGTGAGCCACCACGCCTGGCGAGTTAGGGTCTTTTTGTTACTGTTGTTAAACATTTACCATTATACCATTCACTGCAGGCATATTTTGGGAACCAGGAACACTCCCTCCTCTTTGAGGAAACCAGAATTAGGGGCTGGTAGGGTGCAGAAGTGGGGAACAGATTTCGGGTGTATCCAGGAAAATCCTAGGGGATGTTGGGGAGGGGTTTTCGGTCCCATGAATGCTAACGTTTTGGCATCATGTGCACTCCTTGTATGAATAAAATGTGGCCTGGGAACCTCTGGGGCGTTTAAGCACGTTTTTTGCTGGTGGCCTGAAGGCAGTGCCATAGCAACATCTGCCTGCCTGGGCCAGGGACTCTCAGAAGATGTTGATCAAAAAAGATTCCTCTGCTGGGCGTGGTGGCTCACACCTGTAATCGCAGCCCTTCAGGAGGCTGAGGCGGGAAAATTGCTTGAGTCCAGGAGGTTGATGCAGTGAGTCATGACCATGCTGCTGAACTCCAGCATGAGCAACAGAACGAGACCCTGTCTAAAAAAAAAAAAAAAAAAAGAGTCCTCTAAGTCAACAGTGGTCATTTTATTCAGAAGGCTGCGCAAACCGCTTCAAAAGGACTGGGGGGCATTCCATAGCCCAAAGCCTCACAGATATGTATGAGCTGTAAGAGGATATGATGCGTCCTTATTTATTTGTTTATTTTTTTGAGGTGGAGTCTCACTCTTGTTGCCCAGGCTGGGGTGCAATGGCTCAATCTCGGCTCACCACAACCTCCGCCTCCTGGGTTCAAACGATTCTCTTGCCTCACTCAGCCTCCCGAGTAGCTGGGATTACAGGTGCCCACCACCACACCTGACTAACTTTTGTATTTTTAGTAGAGACGGGGTTTCACCATGTTGGTCAGGCTGGTCTCCAACTCCTGACCTCAGGTGATCCACCAGCCTGGGCCTCCCAAAGTGCTGGGATTACAGATGTGAGCCACTGCTCCTGGCCGAAGCGTCCTTCTTTTAAGGGTCTCTGGGCCCCAGAGAAGAAATGGGTGGGAGCCCTCCTCGAAGCCATACTTTTGGGACACTTTGTTCTGGGATCAGGATGGAATACCCAGCCAACATGGAATACCCAGTCAGGTCTTATATGAGGGCGGAGGCTCCCAGCTTTCTCTCTGAAGTGACTTTCCCCACAAGAGGACATTGCTTGTCTGGCCTGGTGTGACGGGTGGGATAAGGCCTGACATGGCTGGCTGCAGAAGTGGGTGTGGGGCCTCCAGCCATGAGAGTCATGGGGACCCACAGGCAGCAGGCGAGGAAGAGCACCCCAGGCTCTGGGCAGGGTCCCCTCCCTCCCATCTCCACAGTGAAGGTCACTTAGCAGCACTGTCTGTTTATCATCATAGAGAGAGGATTGAGACTGTCTCAAAAAAGGAAATTGTTAATACGCCATTAACGTACAAATAAAATCTTTTATAGGCAACTCCCAATTATACCGGATAAGTATTTTATTTACATCCATTTTGATTCAGATTTCATGGAATCAATTATTTCCTAAATGAAGTGGACTGAGAAAACTTTCCTCATCTTTTATCATCAAATGTTCATTTTATACTAACAGCTTTGTTATAATGGAATTCGATTTTCCGTGTGTGAGGGATTTTTCTCTTTCATTCAGAACTGCCTGCTGTATTTTAAATATTTTGTTCTGCACTTATAGTAGCTTATTCTTTGAATAAGTTCTTATTCAAAAATTCAAAAACTATTTTTTGGAGTAAAATACTATCTTCCATATTTTTCTCACATCTATTTCGAGTCTTCCAGTTTCCTTCCCCAAGCAACCTGTTACTATTTCTCAAATGTCTTTCCAGATCTATTTCATACATATATATATAAGCATTATATTTGATGTGTGTGTGTGTGTGTGTGTGTGTGTATGTGTGTGTGTGTGTGTTTCAGCATGTAAAAGAATTACAAATGGGGCCGGGTGCTCATGCCTGTAATCCCTGAAGTTCAGAGGGCCAAGCTGGGAGGATGAGTTGAAGCCAAGAGCTCAAGACCAGCCTAGGCAGCATAGTGAGACCCCCGTACCAAAAAAAAAAAATTAGCCGGGCATGGTGGAGTGCACCTGTAGTTCCATCTACCTAGGAGGCTGCTATGGGAGGGTCACTGGAGCCTGGGAGTTGGAGGCTTCAGTGAGCTGTGACCACATCACTAAACCACAGCCTGGGCAGCAGAGCAAGACCCTATTTTTTTTTTTCTTTTTTTTTGAAACACAGTCTCGCTCTGTCCCCCAGGCTGGAGTGCAGTGCTGCCATCTCGGCTCACTGCAACCTCCGCCTTCCGGGTTCAAGTGATTCTCCTGCCTGAGTCTTCTGAGTAGCTGGGATTACAGGTGCCCATGACCATGCATGGCTAATTTTTATATTTTTTAGTAGAGACGGGGTTTCACCATGTTGGCTGGGCTGTGTTGAACTCCTGACTTCAAACGATCTACCCATCTCAGACTCCCAATGTGGTGGGATTACAGGCATGAGACACCATGGCTGGCCAAAACCTGTTTCTGTAAATAAAAAAAAAAAAATTACAGGCTGGGCACGGTGGCTCACCCCTGTAATCCCAGCACTTTGGGAGGATGAGGTGGGTGGATCATGAGGTCAGGAGTTTGAGATCAGCCTGGCCAACATGAAACCCCGTCTCTATTAAAATACCAAAAATTAGCCGGGTGTAAAAGGCGGGCGCCTGTAATCCCAGCTACTCAGGAGGCTGAGACAGGACAATCGCTTAAACCTGGGAGGTGGAGGTTGCAGTGAGCCGAGATCGCACCACTGCACTCCAGCCTGGGCAAAAAAAAAAAAAAAAAGCAGGTGGTTCTTACTCCCGCGATTCCACGCCGCCACCTTCTCTCTCCCAGCACCTATGCCACAGAGAGTCCCCCTGATCAGCTGACAGAGAAAGGGAACACTCACATCCTGCTTCTTCTGTACCATGTACAGGCACCGTCCAGAACTGGGCAGCTGCTGCCCGACAGCCTCGTTCTTGGACATCCCTGAAGGGCAGCAGTGGAGGTGGACCCTCTCAGCCAGCAGAAGCTGGAGCAGTATTGTGCTTGGAAGGAGAAACGGCTACAGGTGAGAGCAATACAGATTCATGGACTGTAGCCAGTGATCTGGGGGAGAGTCAGGGACTTGGAGGGAATGTGATTGGAAAACTGGTGACAAGGAAACTGAGGGAAGAGGCATGTGGCAGAAAGCACGAAGACACCTGTGTGCTATGTCAATGCTGAGTGACGGAGTGAGAGGATGGCCCGTGCTGTGGATGCCGGTCAGCCTCTTCTCCCCGCCGCTGTTACCGCCCAGTGGGCTCATGAACAAAGTGGCCATGAGGGCAAGGGTGAAGCTTATTCGTGGGCTCACAGGACGGACTTTTACTCATCATCCTGGCTACAGCTGCTCTCAGTGCCCAATCTGCCAGCAGCCGGGACCAGCCCTGAGCCCCGGATATCCCCCATTCCCAGGGGTGATGAGCCAGCCACCCAGTGACAGCTTGACAACATGGGACCACTTTCATCTTGGAAGGGGCGGCATTTTGTCCTCACTGGAGCAGACGCTTGCTCTAGGTCGGGATTTGCCTTCCCTGCGTGCCATGCTCCTGCCAAATCTCCCGTGTCGATGGACTACAGGCTGCCTCACCCGCTGTCAGGGTATACCACACAACATTGCTTCTGACCAAGGAACCCACTTCTCAGCAAAGAAAGCATGGCCGTGAGCCCATGCCCATGGACTCACTGCTAAAAACGTCCTAAAGGGCTGGGCGTGGTGGCTCACGCCTGTAATCCAAGCACTTTGGAGGCCAAGGCAAGCGGATCACCTGAGGTCAGGAGTTCTAGACCAGCCTGATCAACATGGTGAAACCCCGTCTTTAAAAATAAATAAATAAATAAATAAAATAAAAACGTCCTAAATGCTCTTACCATCTGCCCACCATCTTGAAGCAGCTGGTTTGATAGAATGGTGGGATGGCCTTTGGAAGGCTCCATTGCAGCGCCAGCTGGGTGGCAAGGCCTTGGAGGGCTGGGGCAGAGTTCTCCAGGAGGCAGCATATGCTCTGAGTCCGGATGGAGCGTAGGATGCTGTTTCTCCCACAGCCAGGACTCATGGGTCCAGGAATCAAGGGGTGGCAGTGAGAGTGGCACCAGTCGCTAGTACCCCTAGTGCCCCAGCAGCAAGATGTTTGCTTCCTGTTCCCGTGACCTTCTGCTCTGCTGGCCTAGGGGTCTTATTTCCAAACGGAGGAATGCTTCCCCCAGGAGACCCCACCGTGGTGCCATTGAACTTCCAGAGAAGACTCCTGCTGGGCCCATTTGGCCTCCCACTGCCTCTGAATCAACAGACGGGTGAGAGAGGTTCTCCGCGGCGAGGGTGATCGGTCCTAGATTGGACCACCACGAGTCCACGACTGAGGTGAGCAAGGGTATGTCCGGCATAGAGGAGGTCCTGCAGGGTGTCTCCTAGTGGACCACGGCCTATGACTTGGGCAATGGAAAACCACAATAATTCAATCCAGGCAGGACTACCAAGGGCCCAGACCTTTCAGGAATGAAGATTTGGGTCACTCACCAGGAAAAGACCACAACCCGCTGAGGAGCTTACTGAAAGCAAAGGGAATACATATTGGGTAGTGAAAGAACATCATTATAAATACCAGCCACGGCAGCCACAGCGGCTCATGCCTGTAATCCCAGCACTTTGGGAGGCCAGGTGGGCGGATCACCTGGGGTCAGGAGTTCCAGACCAGCCTGACCAACGTGGTGAAGCCCTGTCTCTACTAAAAATACAAAAAACTAACCAGGTGGTGTATGCCTGTAATCCAGCCACTCGTGAGGCTGAGGCAGGAGAATAGCTTGAACTCGGGAGGCAAAGGTTGCAGTGAGCCAAGATCCTGCCATTGCACTCCAGCCTGGGCAACAAGAGCAAAAGTCCATCTCAAAAAAAACCACCCTAATATCACAATAAAGTGAGTCACAAATTTTTGGGTTTCCCGGTGCATATAAAGTTATGTTTAGGCCGGTGCAGTGGTTTCTGCCTGTAATCCAACACTTTCGGAGGCTGAGCCAGGTGGATCACTTGAGGTCAGGAGTTCAAGACCAGCCTGGCCAACATGGTGAAACCCCATCTCTACTAAAAATACAAAAATTAGCCGGGCGTGGTGGCACACGCCTGTAATCCCAGCTACTTGGAGACTGAGGCAGGAGAAGTGCTTGAACCCAGGAGGCGGAGGTTGCGGTGAGCTGAGATCATGCCACTGCACTCCAGCCTGGGCGACAGAGCTAGACTCCATTATGTTTGCACAGCACTATAATCTATTAAGTGTGCAATAGCATTATGTCCAGAAAAGAATGCATAGACCTCACTTAAAATACTTTGTTGCAGGCCGGGCGCGGTGGCTCAAGCCTGTAATCCCAGCACTTTGGGAGGCCGAGGCGGGTGGATCACGAGGTCAAGAGATCGAGACATCCTGGTCAACATGGTGAAACCCCGTCTCTACTAA
>NW_016107756.1:1577251-1580904 GCF_001604975.1 Cebus imitator | reverse complement strand
TTTTTTTGAGATGGAGTTTTGCTCTCGTTGCCCAGGCTGGAGTGCAATGGCACAATCTCAGCTCACTGCCAGGGTTCAAGCCATTCTCCTGCCTCAGCCTCCCGAGTAACTGGGCTTACAGGCATGAGCCATCTTGCCTGGCCCACATCTGCGCTTTCTTCCTTCACGGAAGACGTGTGACAGTTGGAATCATCTTCTTCCAAACTCCTGCTAATGTTGATATTTTGACCTTCTCCCATGAGTTACGAATGCTTTTTTTTTTTTTTTTTTTTTTTTGAGAAGGGGTCTTGCTCTCTTGCCCAGGCTGGAGAGCAGTGGTGCAGTCATAGCCGACTGCAGCCTCAACCTCCTGGGCTCAATCAATCCTCCCACCTCAGCCTCCTAAGTAGTTAGGACTGCAGGCATATACCACCACAACAGCTAATATTTGTTGTTTTTGAGACAGGGTCATGCTCTGTCACCCAAGCTGGAGTGCAGTGGCACAATCACGCTCACCGAAAGCCTCAACCTCCTGGGCTCAGTTTATCCTCCCACTTCAGCCTCTTGAGTAGCTGGGATCACAGGTGCGTGCCACCACACCCAACCAATTTTTAGTAGATATAGGGTTTTTCCATGTTTCCCCAGCTGGTCTTGAACTCCTGAGCTCAAGCAATCCACCTGACCTGGCCTCCCAAAGTGCTGGATTACAGGTGTGAGCCACCACACCCAGCCCAAGTCACAGGTGTTACTGTTTCTGAAGACCAAGGACTGATTTATGCATCTTAAAAGTGATAAATATTTATTCTGTGTGACTTTTGTATGACATCATGTGCCTTAGAATGCAATTTCTGAAAAGAAAACTCTGTAATATGTCTGTTCTGTATAATACATGTTGAGGCTCATTCGTGTGTGTGTGTGTGTGTGTGTGTGTGTGTGTGTGCGCGTGCGCACGCGCACGTATTTGAGACAGAGTCTTGCTTTGTTGCCCAGGCTGGAGTGCAATGGCACAATCTTGGCTCACTGCAAGCTCTGCCTCCCAGGTTTAAGCGATTCTCCTGCCTCACCCTCCTGAATAGCTAGGATTACAAGTAGGTGCCACCAGGCCTGGCTAATTTTTTTGTATTTTAAGTACAGATGGGGTTTCTCCATGTTGATCAGGCTGGTCTTACTCCTGACCTCAGGCGATCTACCTGCCTTGGCCTCCCAAAGTGCTGGGATTACAGGTGTGAGCCTTCGCCCCTGGCCATTCATACATATTTTGAAACAATAATTTTCATAATAGCCAAGTCAATTCATGTACCGTCACTAGATAAACACCAGTAGGGACATTCTCCTTAAGTGTACCACATAAACAGAGAGTGATTTCTGTAAGCCAGAGGACACTGGCTAATTCTTCACAGGATGCCAAATGACTCTGTTTGGGCTTCTTGTAACACCCACTAGAATTATGATTTGGGGACCATTTCCATTGCAAATCCCCTCTTTCCACACCCCTTTAAAAGGCAGCTGCGATATTTGGCTTCCAACCAAGGCCTGCTGCATCCACAATTCTCTAAATTTTATTTATATTTCATGTGCATTCCCCACGTGCCAGATGCTGGTTTGGACACACTCCAGTGGAAAGTGCTTTCCTGTAAAATCAGAAAAGCAAAATACGGAACAAACCTCCTCTTTATATCAGACCTGCACCACGTATACCAAAGTTAAGTATGCTAATATTTGTAGTCCCTCAAATTGCCTGCTCACAAGTGCCTTGTCCTTTGGCTGTCATAGCATGTAAATGCTGATAGCCCCTTCATGTTTCTTTTTTATGAGAGGGAGTCTCGCTCTGTCGCCTAGGCTGGAGTGCAGTGGTGTGATCTTGGCCCATTGCGACCTTTGCCTCCCAGGTTCAAGTGATTCTCCTGCCTCAGCCTCCTGAGAAGCTGGGATTACACGTGCCGTCTACCACACCTGGCTCAATCTTGTATTTTTGGTAGAGTCAGGGTTTCCCCATGTTAGCCAGGCTGGTCCCGAACTCCCAACTTCAGGTGATCCTCCCACTTTGGCCTCCCAAAATGCTGGGATTACAAGTGTGAGCCACCATGCCCAGCATATTCCTTTAGTTTTCATAATTTTGAAAGTGTCGGAGTGTAGGAATCTCATGCTTTTTCAATAGTTCGTAATCTACGAACTCAATGCATGGACTTTTCAAATAGAATTTGGATGAGATGATAAAACATTGTAACCCATTTACAGGATTTTAAAAGATACCGAGTAACTTAATATATATGATATGAGTAGCTTGAAATGTTTTCACCAAGGGTGGGTGATGGCTCATGCCTGTAATCCCAGAATTTTGGGAGGCTGAGGTGGGCAGATCACTTGAGGCCAGGAGTTCGAGACCAGCCTGGCCAATATGGAGAAACCCCGTCTCTACTAAAAATACAAAAGTAGCCCGGCAAGGTGGCACCCGCCTGTAGTCCCAGCTACTCGGGAGGCTGAGGCAGGAGAATTGCTTGAACCCAGAGGCAGAGGTTACAGTGAGCCAGGATCGCGCCATTGCACTCCAGCCTGGATAACAAGAGCTAAACTCCCTTAAAAAAAGTTTTCACTAAAAAGTAATGGTTTCTGTGTGTGTTTCATAATGATATTGTCTCTACGGTGGCCAGACTTTCAGCGTGAGTCTCCTCAGAATCAAGGTGGAAGCTGACTTTGCAGCAGGGTTCTAGCGTGCTTGGAGGCAGTCCTCTGCACCTAGGGTCTCAGCTGTGTCATGAGCGATACGAGGAGGTGACTGAGAAAGTGCATATAACTTGTAGAGACGCCAATCCACTCTCGGCTTCCATCGCCACCCGCTTCCACCTGTTTTATACGGTAACATTTCGCCCCGCTGAAAACCCGTACCCTTCCTTCCTCTACCCTAGAAAAATGGACAACCTTCCTTGTGAAAGCGTTTTTGTGCAGAAAGCTTGACGTTACATTCTGAGGTTTAAATTCGCTCCCGAAAGGCGTCCCGTGGTGTGTGTGCGCGGAAAGCCGCCGTAACGTGACAACGTGGCGCCTGGTGTCCCGCCGGGATCGTTTCACAGCGGGAGTCCGCTCGGCCTCAGGGGTCACTCTGCCCTTCGGTGGCAGGGGACGCTCCGAAGCGGCGGGTTTGCATCTTTCACAGGGCGGGCCGGACCCTGCACCTGCTGCGCGCGGCCGTGGGGGCGGGGGAGGCGCTGGGAGCCTGAGGACCCGCCCCAGACCTCGGACCACCTGCTTCATCCAGCTTCTCCCTAAGCGCCGAGAGCATCCCGCCCGCGGGCAGAAGAACAAATCCCTAGAAATGTTCTCAACGATCCACAGACCTGACCTGGCGCCCAAGCGGGTTCGGGAGCGCGGCCAGCGTGTTCCAGAAGCGCGCGGG
The DNA here is from genome assembly GCF_001604975.1 of Cebus imitator. NCBI lineage: Eukaryota > Metazoa > Chordata > Mammalia > Primates > Cebidae > Cebus > Cebus imitator. The sequence goes on along the minus strand of NW_016107756.1, from coordinate 1,577,531 downwards.
ACCCTTCGCGTCCATCTGCGGGGCTGACCCCCGGACCGATCCCCACGCTGCGACCCACCCCCCGCAGGTATCGGGGGTCTGTTCTGCCTCCCTGGTTCCCGGCAGCCGGCCAGACCCACTGGAAGCGGCGAGGCGCCCTCGGCCCCCTTGGACCAGCTCAGAAACACCCGAAGTCCGTGTCCAGCCAGGACCGCCCCCGCAGGAGGACCCGGGCCCATCAGCACCTGGGGGGATGGGGAGGGGCAGGGGGAACACGGGGAAGCGGGCGGAACAAGGGGGC
>NW_016107756.1:1573266-1576776 GCF_001604975.1 Cebus imitator | reverse complement strand
AGAGGAAATGGAGGCGGGGCCGAGAAGCGCCGGCTCAGGGAGTCTTCTTCTTTCTTCACGTCCGCCCGGGTTTTCCCGGGAGAGTGGGGCGTTGCGGGTCCGGCTTCTCTCTTGAGCGGTCACCCCGCATACCCGGCCAGCAGCTGCGGACCCGGCCCGGGCCGACAGCGCAGGCCGGCCGCAGAGGGGCCGTGGCGCGGGCCGGAGGGGCGTGGTCTGTGGGAGGGGCGTGGTGGCAGAGGGGGCGTGGCTGAGGTCAGCTGAGGGGCGTGGAGCGGGCGGGCAAAGGGGCTTGGCGCGGGCTGAGGGGGGCGTGGCGCGGGCGGGCGGAAGGGGCGCGGCGCAGGCGGAGGGGCGTGGCGCGGGCGGGCGGAGGGGGCGTGGCGCGGATGGCCCTCGTGGGCGGGGCTCCGCTCTGCCCAGCGCCAGCCGCCGCCGCCGCCGCCGCCGCCGCCGCCGCCTGCGCCAGCCGCGCGGACTGAGGGAGACCGAGGGAGCCTGGGGGTCGCAGCCGCCTGCCGGGCCTGCGGTGGGCCAGGATGTCGGGCTTCCTGGAGGAGCTGCTGGGCGAGAAGCTGGTGACTGGCGGCGGCGAGGAGGTGGACGTGCACTCGCTGGGCGCCCGCGGCATCGCGCTGCTCGGGCTCTACTTCGGCTGCAGCCTGAGCGCCCCCTGCGCGCAGCTCAGCGCCAGCCTGGCCGCCTTCTACGGGCGCCTGCGGGGGGACGCGGCGGCCGGGCCGGGGCCGGGGCCGGGGGCGGGGGCCGGGGCGGCGGCGGAGCCCGAGCCGCGGCGGCGCCTGGAGATCGTCTTCGTGTCCTCGGACCAGGACCAGCGGCAGTGGCAGGACTTCGTGCGGGACATGCCGTGGCTGGCGCTGCCCTACAAGGAGAAGCACCGGAAGGTGAGCGGCCGGGCCTCGCCGCCCCTGCCCGCCCGCCCTGCTGTCCCCCGCCCTCCCCCACTGTCCACCGCCCCCGCCCCCCTGTACCCCCGCTCCCCGAACCCCACTGTCCCCCTGCCCTCCCCCCGCTGACCCCTGTCCCCCCCACCCCGCTCTGTGTCCGCGTCCTCATCCCCAGGACCAGTCTCTGGCTCGGGGGTACCGCGGCAACTCCTCGATGCGGGCCCCCCTAGGCCCCCGGGACCCCGGCGCGAGCTCCCCAGCCCCCGTCCACACGCGCTGGGAGCCCCGGGTAGGGGTGGCTGCGCTCGGGGGTGCCGGTTTCCAGATCTCTTCACCCCCGAGCAGAGGTGCCGGGAGGGGTCCCTTCTTGCCTCCTCTGCCAACCCCCCGGGTCCCCACTGTGGGGAGGGGAGAGGAGGCCGCGCGCCCCCCTCCCGCAGTTCCCGGAGCGGGAAGTTTCCTCCCGAGAGAAACCGCTTTCTCGGAGCCCCTTCCCGGGAACCAAGGGCCCGAGACCGAGGTCAGGCCGCCCCCAGCCCCGGAGAGGCCGCCGGTGACCGTGGCTGTGGCCGAGAAGGGCGTTCGCCCCTCGATCCCCCGCGTGCGCCCCTCGGTTCAGGCTGAGTTCGGGGCCCCGGGGGACCTGCATTGTCTCGCGTCCCGCCGGCCTCTCCGGAGCCTCCGGGCGCGGGAACGCGGCGCGGCGCGGCCCGGGGTGGGCCCTGTTGTCTCCGCGACCTTCGCATCATCGGGGCCCACCGCCTGCGAGGAGGATTTGGGGGAACGCACGCTTGGCGTCTGCCCTCCCCGTCTCCCGGTTCGCTGCTGAGATTCGTTGGGGTCTGAGTGTCTCTCTCGGGTGCAGAGGTCTGTCTCTGTTATAGTACGACGCGTTCAGGACGTTTTGTGATGAATGGAGTCGGGAAAAGTTCTGGAGCGCTGTTGCTACTGAGTGTGGCTCATGCAACGTGTGGATCCAGCCCCTTCCCCGTTTGAGGAAAGCCCGTTTCTGGAGTGGACTGAGAGGCTACTCTGGGGGCGTTTAGCTTCCTCTGGGGAGCATGGTGAGGCTGCCACGTGTTCCTTTTATGAGAAGAGACTCTTGCTGAGAAGCAGGATTTACATTTGGTGGGAGCTGAAGCTTATACTGTGTGACCCCAGATGTCCTGAGGAAATCACCCATCCCGAAGCAGTGTAAGGTAGAGACTTGGGATTTAAAGTGTGACATACAGTTTGTCTAGTGCGGTTTGTACATTTCACATGGGGAAAACACAGGCTCACGGCCCGTCCGAGGCAGGAGTTGGCATTTTAGCTGCTCTCTAGGTTGTCTTGCCCATTTTGATTGACGTGGTTGATAGATTATGAATATGCATGGCCACTACTTTTTGATTCAAAATATGGAATCCTTTGTTTTCCTTGGTAGTGGTTTTTATGATACTTTCGTGGGGAAATAATGTCCAGAAAGTGATTTACCAAAAAAATTTTTTCATTGTTGGGGCAGGCTTCTGTTGTGAAGTCTATTTAAAATAGTGTCTGTATCGGGTGATAGGAATGATTTCTAGCTTTTGAAAATATAGAGTGATGGTAAAATATTACAGGCTTAAGGCCTGTTGTGTTTTTTACTGAAGAGAAAATACATTTTTTGGTTAATAAAAATATGGAGCAAACAGATGTTTTGCAAATGCCTGAAGCTTTTTCCGAAAAAGGAGAATATTTGGTAGGCTGTGGCTGGTTCTCTATACCCTGGACAGGCTCTTTGCATGACAAAGAGTATTCTGTGGCCCTAGGCTGGACCTCTGATTCCTCCATGATAAGCTGCTGGATGACGTGGGGCCGACTTTCATTTGATATACAGTTCAGATGCTGGACAGCCCAAACCCTGGAGTGTTATTAGCATCTTAAACATGTATTTTTTTGCTCAGAGTTTTTCTGGCTCATGTCCTATACTTGATTCTCTAAATCCAGTCCAGTTTTCAAGGATGCAGATTCTGCCCTGGGTCGTGAAGAAACCACTCAAGATCTGACCGCAGAAGCATTCTTATTCTTGGTGAGAGAGATACCAAGGAAAAAGACTCCAGCTGTCTTTCTTATGGAAAACATACTCTTGGAAATGACAAAAGCTGTGTACAGACTGTAAAAGGAAGTATTTCCCCCTCTTGAAACCAAAGAAATATAGAACAAATGCGTTTTTTGTAACTGAGTTATTGTCCCGTTTGAAGTTAGGGTGTTTAGAAGCCGATGAGCTGGTGATGCTAATTTCACCGCCAGAGCAAGCGAAGAGCCCAGAGTGCCCCCAGGTGAGGGCACTGAAGAGGTGAACACGTACCCCCATGTGAAGGCACTGAAGGGGCGAACACGTGCCCCCCCAGGTGAGGGCACTGAACGGGTGAACACAAGCACGCCTTATTGATGGACTCTGATCATGCTGTTACACCAACTATAAAAATAGCTTTAGAGAAGGGAATTTTGTTTTACACTGCAGGGAAACCAGAGTTCCAGACTGCTAATTTTTTTTTTTTTTTGAGACGGAGTTTCGCTCTTGTTACCCAGGCTGGAGTGCAATGGCCCGATCTCGGCTCACCGCAACCTCCGCCTCCTGGGT
>NW_016107756.1:1561440-1572431 GCF_001604975.1 Cebus imitator | reverse complement strand
TTTTGAGACGGAGTTTCACTCATGTTACCCAGGCTGGAGTGCAATGGCGCGATCTCGGCTCACCGCAATCTCCGCCTCCTGGGTTCAGGCAATTCTCCTGCCTCCGCCTCCTGAGTAGCTGGGATTACAGGCACGCGCCACCATGCCCAGCTCATTTTTTTGTATTTTTAGTAGAGACGGGGTTTCACCATGTTGACCAGGATGGTCTCGATCTCTTGACCTTGTGATCCACCCGCCTCGGCCTCCCAAAGTGCTGGGATTACAGGCTTGAGCCACTGCGCCCGGCCACTGATTTTGGTTTTAAAGTCACAGAGCTCAGCTTTGTGTGGGCTGGATCAAAAACACATGGTCGGTGTGGGTGCGCCAACACCCGAGGGTGCAGACCACTGGTCTTCCTCTGAATGGTTTTGTGAGGCTCTGGTGTCGGCCCAGGACTTTTGGCATGACAAGGGGAAGAGAAAGTCTGCAGAGTCAGGGGACCCTGCTCCAGCATCCCTAGTCAGCCTACTCCAGCCGGGGAAGTGGAGTCTCCCTCTGGCTGCTCTGGGTGGTCCCTTCAGTTCAGATTAAATGAGAGGCTTGGCTGAGAATTCACCTGCATCCCTTCGGCTCCCTGGGTGGGGCAGGACTTGGTAGCAACCTCCAGGCTTCCAACTCCGCTCTCACACGCTTCCTTGAATGCAAACGCTGTAGCCAGGAAGGGAACAGTTTCTACCACAGCACTGTGTCTTTTCTCTGTATTCACTTTCAAGGTGGTAAAAGATGGCAGAAAAGTGCAATCTTGAAAATTAGGATTTTCTGCTTTCTTCATAAGGAGCCTGGACAGCCAGGACAGACTCCCGCTGGTGACTGTGTTTCTGGAACCTAGGTCAGTGTATTAGTAATAAAGGATAACAGTCCAGTGAAGAGCAGGCCAGGCGTGACACCTCACACCTGTAAGCCAGCACTTTGGGAGGCCAAGTTGGGAGGATCACTTGAGCCTAGGAGTTCGAGACCAGCCTGGGCAACATAGTAAAACATTATCTCTACAAAAAATAAAAATTAGCTTGTCATGGTGTTGTGTACCTGTGGTCTCAGCTACTTGGGAGGCTGAGGCAGGAAGATGGCTGAACCCAGGAGGTTGAGGCTCCAGTGAGCCATGCTTGAGGCTCTGCACTGGAGCCGGGGCAACAGTGCAAGATGCTATCCTAAATGAATAAATAAATAAATAAAATAAAGTCATAAGAGCAATGTTCCTTGAGAGTCTTTTCCTTGTTCCATTATTTGTCATGTATTTTTTTTTTTTTTTTGAGACGGAGTTTCGCTCGTTACCCAGGCTGGAGTGCAATGGCGCGATCTCGGCTCACCGCCACCTCCGCCTCCTGGGTTCAGGCAATTCTCCTGCCCCAGCCTCCTGAGTCGCTGGGATTACAGGCACGCGCCACCATGCCCAGCTAATTTTTTGTGTGTGTGTTTTTAGTAGAGACGGGGTTTCACCATGTTGACCAGGATGGTCTCGATCTCTTGACCTCGTGATCCACCCGCCTCGGCCTCCCACAGTGCTGGGATTACAGGCTTGAGCCACCGCGCCCGGCCTTATCATGTATTTTTTAAACATCGTTTTTTCCTCTGCATAATAAGGCAGTCTAATATACGGCTAAAAATGCAGATTCTTTTGTCTTCTGTTTGAGTTCACACCCCTGCTCCGCCATGTATTAGCTGTGTGTCCTTGCGCAAGGCGCCGACACCTCTGTGCCACAGGTTCCTTTTCTGCGGCTTGCTGGTTGTAACTCTTGCGCCACACACACAGTGTATTTTTGTATGAACTACATGAGAAAATCCTTTTAAAGAAACAATGTAAAGGAGACATGATAATAGCATCTGCCTTGTGTAAAAGCTGCATGAGATGATACCCACGTGCCTGGCATATAGTGAGTGCTCAATAAATGCTGTTATTTAAAATAAATGCTCATTAAGTCGTTCATTTCATAGCTTGAACCTTTGGAGTGTATCACATCACAGAACTGCAAAACTGTCACAAGGCGTATTAAACTTTTCAAGCCAGTGACTTACAAGCATACAAGGGGATTTCATGAAGGATTCAAAAAAATTGCCCTAGAATGGCCTGGTGCAGTGGCTCACGCCCGTAATCCCGGCACTTTGGGAGGCCAAGGCGGGGGATCACCTGAGGTCAGGAGTTCGAGACCAGCCTGGCCAAGGTGGCAAAACCCCATCTCTACTAAAAATACAAAATAACTGGATGTGGTGGCGCACGTCTGTGTTCCCAGCTACTTGGGAGGCTGAGGCAGGCGAATTCCTTGAACCCCAGATGACAGAGCGAGACTCTGTCTTGGGAAAAAGAAAAATAAAAAAAATTGCCTCACAAGAGATTATAACTGAGAAGAAAGACCTAGAAGAATGAAAGAACAAAAGCGAATGAAAATGGAATAAAGATGTTCCTTACAGTTCTGGGTATTACTGGTATTTACCGAGCTCTGTGTTGATACCTGCCAGTGACGCTCCAGACTGCTGCTGATCAGTGCGGCCTGAGGAAGATTTAAGTTACCCTTCAGTTGCCATTTAAGTAACTCAGAGATGATCAGGCATTCTTCTTGAGAGAAATCATATACAGAGCAGTCATTTTGTGGTTTCCCAAAGCTATTAGGTGTGTCTTCTGCTCACCTGTTTGCTTAACTGGGCCGCTCAGAAGTTGAAGGATAACTCCTCTTTCGCGTGGGAAATGGAGGGTGCCCGTCTCCGGAGCAGTGGAAACCCCACCTCGAGCCTGGGCCTGCCTCCCTTCCCAGCTCCGGAATGCTGTGGGAGAGGTTTGCTCAGACATGTAGGGATTGCAGGTTTGGCTCTCTTCTCCCAGTTAGCAACTCAGTCCTGACTCTGGGTAGCTGTCCACAGCAATTGCTAATTAATTTGTCTTCTGATACGGGTTGGGATGGGAACCAGAGCACAGAGGCAGCCACTGGAAGTTATGGTCACTGATTTGCTTCTCCTTTTAAAAAAATTCCTGGCTGGGCGAGGTGGCGCACACTTGTAATCCCAGGACTTCGGGAGGCTGAAGGGGGTGCATCACCTGAGGTCGGGAGTTCGAGACCAGTCTGGCCAACATAGAGAAACAGTGTCTCTACTAAAAATACGAAAAAAAGCCAGGTGTGGTGGCGCCCGCTTGTAATCCTAGCTACTCGGGAGGCTGCAACAGAAGAATTGCTTGAAACCGGGAGGCGGAGGTTTCGGTGAGCTGAGATTGCGCCATTGCACTCCAGCCTGGGCAACAAGAGAGAAACTCCATCTCAAAAAAAAAAAAGAGTCTCATATCTGCAGACCTATCGTGCCGTCCTTTAATATTTAATTGTTTGCATTTCTCTAGCGTCTTTCTTTCACAGAACTCAAAACGCATGTATGTTACATCTTGCAGCAACTAATAATCAGTAGGTATTCACCATTCTAACTTTTCAAAGTATGTTAGAGTTGAGAAATTGAAGCCAAGAGAACCGATGATGAGATCAGAGTCACAGTGCTGGAGGAAAGCACTTGGCTGAACTCCCTTAAATTCAGCTTGGTTGGCTGGGTGCAGTGGCTCACGCTGGTAATCCCAGCACTTTGGGAGGCCGAGGTGGCTGGATCACAAGGTCAGGAGTTCAAGACCAGCCTGGCCAAGATGGTGAAACCCCGTCTCTACTGAAAATTAGTACAAAAAAAATTAGCCAGGTGTGCTGGCGGGTGCCTGTAGTCCCAGCTATTTGGGAGGCTGAGGCAGAGAATCGCTTGACCCCAGGAGGCGGAGGTTGCAGTGAGCCGAGATCACGCTGTTGCACTCCAGCCTGGGTGGCAGAGCAAGACTCCGTCTCAAAAAAAAAAAAATTCAACTTGGTCCTTTCTGTTCATGAAATTGTATCTTAAGAAATATTCACATCAAACGTTCTGTGTGGAAGAGGAGGGAGCTGTGAGTTTGCTTCAGACGGCTTTCTAGGTGTGCAGCGACCACTCTGAAGTGAGACAGAGATAGTTTAACGGCTTGAAACATTGTCTGGTTGCTTGGAAGGCTGGAGAGCCAGACCTCTTTTCTGTTCTGCCTGTTTTTTTTTAAAGGTCTTTTTAATGATGTGGCTTTTTTTAGTCAGTGACGTGGCCCCAACTCCCCCTTCATCCTGTGCGAAGCCTGCGGGTAGCCCTCGTGCTTTTTCTTCAAAGACAAAATTGAACTTCAGGTATCCTGCTGAGATCCGAGGACTAAATCAGAACTCCCTTTTATGAGGTTTGCAAAAACTGCTGTTCTGACTTCTTCTGACTTCCAGTGAAATCTCAAAAATGTGCTTTCTGCTTCGTGACCAGAAGGAAGTCCAGTAATTGAAAGTTGCCCCAGTGCTGTTACTCGGGAGTGAAACCCGTCATGGAAACTTGGGGGCCGTGGCGTCTGTGATTAAAAGCAAACGTAAATTTTCTGCGGCTTGCTGGTTGTAACTCTTGCGCCACACACACAGTGTATTTTTGTATGAACTACATGAGAAAATTCTTTTAAAGAAACAATGTAAGCTTCACTTCATCTCTCCCTTCCATCAAATCCGTCAGCCTCTCCCCCGCTCACTGTGGTGTTTCAATACAGGCACCAGATACAGGTAAATTCAAGTGAAGTTTCTGCAGTTAATGATGGTTTTATTTTAGATCGTGGTTGAATAGTCACAGAACAGGGTGTGGTGAGTTTTGCTGTCCAAGGGATAGGGTTTCCTCTTTGTTTTCCTAGGACAATTCCATCCAGATGCATCAGTTCTACAGTTTTCTATTTGTCTTTTTTGGTCAATATCCCTGGGCTAAAAATCGGAATGGATTCAGTCTGTGTAAGATCAGAAGACGTTGCTTTTTCTCCCTTTAAATGTGATCAGGTCAAGATAGAGTTTTCTTTTGATCGTGGCGGCTCACAGTACAGCTGCCTCATCTGTTACTCATTTTTCAGGTTTTGATGTGAAATCTGAAGATTGGGTGAGACAGTGTGGGATAGGGGAAGATCTCGGTGTGACCCTTGCAGCCCTGGACAGGCGCACATGTAGGCGTGAGTGCAGCATTTTTCAGCTTGGGGCATGGACTTGATTGCAATTGTAAAAATGGTTTATACCCATGATCCTTCAAAAATACTCCATTATTATAAGTGAATATTTAAAGTATGTTGCATGGTAGAAAAAGAATAGGGACTGGCCGGACGCAGGGGCTCACGCCTGTAATCCCAGCACTTTGGGAGGCTGAGGTGGGCGGATCATGAGGTCAGGAGTTCGAGACCAGCCTGGCTGACATGGTGAAACCCCGTCTCTACTAAAAATACAAAAACGAGTTGGGTGTGGTTGGGGGGCACCTGTAATCCCAGCTACTCAGGAGGCTGAGGCAGGAGAATGGCTTGAACCTAGGAAGTGGAGGTTGCTGTAGGCTGAGATCATGCCACTGCACTCCAGCCTGGGCGACGGAGCAAGATTCCAACAATAGGAAAAAAAAAAAAAAACCAGACTGTAAATCCAGATCCAGGTTTCCTAGGTTTGGATCCTGGCTCTTTCTGGCAGTGTGACTTTGGGGCCAGTTACACATTTCTGTCTCTAGTTTCCTGGTGAGTAAAATGGAGCTGATGCTGCCAGCCTCTGAGGGTTGTTGTCAAGGACTGAATGACGTCATATTTGACAAGTACTTAGGATAGTGCCTGGTGCATAGCGCGTGCCATGTAAATGTTTACCACAGGCACTTGGGTGTTCGTTCCATATTCTGTGGCTATTTGGATTACAGGAGAGAGGAATTCAGCCTTTTTACCTCTTTGTGCCCCTCCCCCATTCCAAAGCGCCTTGACTATCACAGAAACTGGTTTCCCTTTATTTTCTTTTTCTTTTTCTTTTTCCTTTTTCTGGGACCATGTCTCCCTTTGTTGCCCAGGCTGGAGTGTAGTGGCACGATCTTGGCTCACTGCAACCTCCACCTCTTGGGTTCAGGCGATCCTCCTGCCTCAGCCTCCTGAGTAGCCAGGATTACAGGTGTCTGCAACTATGCCTGGCTAATTTTTGTATTCTATTTATTTAGTAGTAGTATTTTTTCAGACGGAGTTTTGCTCTTTTTGCCCAGACTGGAGTGCAATGGTGCAATCTCGGCTCACCTCGCCACAACCTCTGCCTCCTGGGTTCAAGTGATTTTCGTGCCTCAGCCTCCTGAGCAACTGGGACTACAGGTGCCCCCAACCACGTGTGGCTGATTTTTCTATTATTAATAGAGACGGGATTTCTCCATGTTGGCCAGGCTGGTCTTGAACTCCCAACCTCAAGTGATCCGCCCACCTCGGCCTCCCAAAGTGTTGGGATTACAGGTGTGAGCCACCGCACTCAGCCATTTTTGTATTTTTAATACAGAGTTTCACCATCTTGACCAGGCTGGTCTCAAGCTCCTGACCTCAAGTGGTCTGGCTGCCTCAGCCTCTCAGAGTGCTGGGATTACAGGCACAGGCTACTGCACCTGGCCATTTTTGTATTTTTAGTAAAGACAGAGTTTCACCATTTTGACCAAGCTGGTCTCGAACTTCTGACCTCAAGGGGTCTGCCTGCCTCAGCCTCCCAGAGGGCTGGGATTACAGGCACGAGCCACTGTGCCTGGCCTGTCTTCATTTTCTTACTAGGACAATAATTATCTGTCAGTTGTTGATTTGATGACATCTGTATCTTCGATTTTTTGTTTGTTTGCGTGAGAGAGGTCTCGCTCTGTTGCCCAGGCTGGAGTGCAGTGGCGCAGTCATAGCTCACCGCAGCCTCCACCTGGGCCCAGGCGGTCCTCCCACCTCAGCCTCCCGAGTAGCTGGAACTGCACGTGTGCTCCACCACGCCCAGCTGCCTCCGTGAATCTTTGCATATGGGTGTAATTCTGGACCATCTCTTTGACTCATCAGGTGCTCAGTTTTACTGAATGGATTCCATCCTGTCATCTGAGCTGGGAGAGGCCGGCGGGGTCTGGGGTGGGTAGGTACTGGCCTGTGAATCTGTCTCTTGCCATTATTTATTTTGGGAAACTTTAAACATCGTCCAGGTAGAGAAAACAGCACTGCCAATCCCCACATCTACCCACATTCAACAGTGACCAACTCACGGACACTGCTCTCCCACCCCACCCACTCAGTGATCTGGAAGACGGTCCCAGATGTCACAGGTTGTATCATTTCCTTCATAAGCATTTCACTAAGTAACCCTTAAAAAGCATAGCCACAGCATCACACCTAAGAAATCTGGTAGTTCTTTAATATCAGCAAATACCCAGTTAGCATTCATGTTTTCCTGATTGTGTCCTAATTTTCTTTTTTACAGTTGGTTTGTTTGAATCCAAATAAAATCTGCACATTCCATTTGTAGCTGTGTCCCTGAAGCCTCTTTTAACCTATAATTCCCATCCCTGCTTTTCCTTGTGATTTACCTGTTGTTCTTCTCCGTTTAAATTTGTTCTGTCCCTGGATCTGCCTCCTTGCCACATTCCTCAGTGTTTCTGGTCCACATTTTCCCCCTTTTCTGGGTGTGTAGAATATCGACGCCTGGGTTAAGAAGGGTCCGAGTCTCCTGTGGGGGAGAGGTCCAGACGTCAGTCACCTTTAGGCCTGGGTGGCACAGATGCCGTCTTGGTGTGGGTCCTTTCCCTGGGAGACTACTTGGCTTGAAGAACAGCAGACACAGCTTCTCTCTCCCAAGTGAGCCTCTGGGTCCTCAGAGCACTTTTCCTGTAGCATGGGTTTGCGTTTCCCCACCCGCTCTGGCCGTTCATGTCCATCGCACTCCAGGCTTCTCTGGACCCCTCCACAGCCATCCCCACTCCTGAACGCAGACTCCACTGTAGTTTGCCCGGCACAGAGGCAGCTGGTGGCCTCACCGCCTTTGCTGTCCAATCTTATGGCTTTCCTGAGCCACATTGGAAGAAGAAGAATTGTCTTGGGCCACACATAAAATATACTAACACTAACAATCGCTGATGAACTAAAAAGGAAGACTCACGATAAAACCTCATACTGCTTTAAGAAAGTTTACAAATTTGTGTTGGGCCCCATCCAGAGCTGTCCCGGGCCACATGCGTCCCACGTGCTGTGGGCTGGACACGCGTGCTCCAGACCTTATCTAGACTCCTCTCACCATGCCCCAGATCGCATTGCATTTGCTTCCCTTTTCTTTTGTTTTTGAGACGGAGTTTCGCTCTTGTTCCCCAGGCTGGAGTGCGGTGGCGTGATCTCAGCCCACTACAACCTCCGCCTCCCGGGTTCGAGCAGTTCTCCTGCCTCAGCCTCCCGAGTAGCTGGGACTACAGGCTTCGCGCCACCACACCTGATAGTTACTGTTCCTTTTCAAGGAAAGACAGTCTGAAATGACTTGTGTTTGGTGAACGCACGCTTGCTTCCGACAGACCGCTTCTTTTCCTAAGTGTGTGTTTGATGACTACAATAAGCCGGAAGGTCTGTTGAAGAGTTGATGCCAAGTTCAGCCGAGATTCTGTACTTTGCAGAAGCTTCCCGCTTTTGTTCTTTTGAAAATCGAGACTCCATTCATGTGTGGGTCTCTGGTCATGAAATCACGGACAACGGTTACCTGAGCTTAAGGCACATTTTTTTTTCTTTTTTTGGCCAGCATTTCCCAAGTAACAGAGTCCTTAATGCTCTCAGCATGGTGTATACCTTTGCAGATAGCTTAAGGCACGTTTTACCCCTCCTGGATGTAATCTGAGAACTGCTCTATCAATCAACCGGGCGCGTGGAGTGTGGGCGCATCTGCTTCCTGCAGATGACCCCATGGGAATAGCTGTCTAGATATGCCCAGTAGTCAGCGTGTGGTTGAGAGCACCCTATTTGTCCAGAAGGCCCCGGCGTGCACTTTCCGAAGGCCCCATGGCAATCCTGAGTGCCTTGCCTCCGACCCAGCACCCCTCTTCCCTCGCCGTCTCATTAGGGCTCTAATGGAGCCTGGGGGAGTCTTTTTCTTAATGCATTTCCTTCCATCACACATGGGATGCGAATCCCACTGGCTAATTAAGTGTGGCATTTCTTTTCAAAATTATCTGTAGACAGTCACTAGCTGCAAAGCCACCCAGTGTCCTCATGTGGATAGATTTGTTTTTCTTAATATTTTAGGGCGTATCAGTCCATTTATTTTGAGAATTTTACCTTCTTTTGAATTAGATTTGTTTTATTACACATGTGTATTTGGCCACCTAAGATGACACACAGATCTGATATATTCATTGCTGTTTGGCACCTAAGAATTCTGACATTTCCAGTGTAGGTATGAGGATGGACTGGAATTAAATGCCCTAAAACACTTTCCTGGGGGGAATCAGTTTCCTAAATTTGCAGAAAGTCCCGGACTTCAACCCTTGGATGTGATGTTTTAAGTTTTTTATGAATGTTAAGAATAAAATGCTGGCCAGGTGTGGTGGCTTACGGCTGTAATCCCAGCCCTTTGGGAGGATGAGGCGGGTGGATCACGAGGTCAGGAGTTTGAGACCAGCCAGACCAACATGATGAAACACCATCTCTACTAAAAATACAAGAATTATCTGGGCGTGGTGCACACCTGTAATCCCAGCTACTCAGGAGGCTGAGGCAGGAGAATCATTTGAGCCCTGGAGGTGGAATTTGCAGTGAGCCGAGATCCCGAGATTGCACTCCAGCCTGGGTGACACAGTGAGACTCCGTCTCAAAAAATAAATAAAATAACATGCTGCTTAATACCGCATGAAGATACTCTCTTTCATTTGGATTTGCGGAAGGTATTAATTTGTAGAGATCTTGGTGGAACACTTGAGTTCTGAAGCGCTTTTTGAAGCACTTCTTTTCTGTGAAGAAATTAGTGACTTTTTTTTCTGAGATTGCCTGAACCTGATTTGCCACCGAGCCAGTGGTTGCCAGGCAAAGAGCGATCCCTAGAACAAAACACGCCATGTGTACACAGGAGGCTGGATTTATTTGTCTCTGTATATACAGTGCAAACCACGTCTTTCCTGCCGACTGTTTACATTAAAAAGCCATTTATATTCCTCTACTCGGCATGTGCTGCAGACCCCGTTTGTCCATGTCTTCACTTTCTTTCTGTCTGCAGGAGAGAGCCAGCGTTTCGTTTAACTGTAGCAATAATCCTCTTCCCAAAGATTAGCACTGTTAGGAGCGGCTTGTATGTTTTTCCAGAAAAAGAATAGGCATATAGATATTGCATATGAAAATAAGTATGCTTGAATGGTTTTTTGCGCAAATTGGTTTCGCATTTTATTTTTTGTCTTTTACTTTTTGTTCTTTTTTCCTTGAGACAGAGTCTTGCTCTGCCGCCCAGGCTTGAGTGCCGTGGTGCCATCTCAGCTCACGGAGCCTCCACCTCCTGGATTCAGGTGATCCTCCCACCCCAGCCTCCTGAGTATTGGGAACTCTGGGTGTGTGCCACCATATCTGGCTAATGCTTTTATTTTTTGTAGAGGGGTTTCACTATTTTGCCCAAGCTGGTCGCAAACTCCTGGCCTCAAGAGATCTGCCTGCCTCAGCCTCCCAAAGTGCTGGGATTACATGTGTGAGCCACTGCACCCAGTCCGGATTTAGCTTTTGATGGTGATTATTATTATTTTTGAGACTGAGTCTCACTCTGTCGCCCAGGCTGGAGTGCAGTGGCATGATCTCGGCTCACTGCAATCTCCGCCTCCCAGGTTCAAACGATTCTCCTGCCTCAGCCTCCCAAGTAGCTGGGATTATAGGTGTGTGCCACCACGCCCGGCTAATTTTGTATTTTTGGTAGAGACAGGGTTTCACCATGTTGACCAGGCTGATCTCAAACACCTGACCTCAGGAGATCCACCTGCCTTGGTCTCCCAAATGAAAGTGCTGGAATTACAGGTGTGAGCCACCACGCCCAGCGGATTTAACATTTTTAATTAACTTTTATTTCCTGGAAGGGCAGTATGTTAAAAATTTTTTCAAATAAAATGAAAGGGGTGCGTGTGTGTGTGTGTGTGTGTGTGTGTGTGTGTGT
>NW_016107756.1:1556571-1561250 GCF_001604975.1 Cebus imitator | reverse complement strand
GTAGAGACGGGGTTTCACCATGTTGACCAGGATGGTCTCGATCTCTTGACCTCGTGATCCACCCGCCTCGGCCTCCCAAAGTGCTGGGATTACAGGCTTGAGCCACCGCGCCCGGCCCAACCCTTTTTTTTTTTTTAAGCCAAACCTTTTAAATGGGTCTTGCTTGTATTCTTGGCTAACCTCACAGGTACTGCTTTTCTGTCTCAGGTGGGTAAAGACTAGAAACGTCTTTGCCTGGCTCTCTGATAACTTCGTATGGTGTCTGCCTTGATGATGAACCCAGTATGGTGAGAGACGAGGAGCAGAATCCCCCAAATCACCACCCTCCTTAGAAGGAGACTGTCTTAGCTGACATGCTCCCTGCATACAGCTGGCAAAGAAGACATTTGAAAGCAGCTTCCCTGTCCTCCCCGTCGTTAGAGAGCGGCCCCCTCCAGGACTGATGGGGAGCAGTTACACAACTATGTCTCCAGAACACCCACTGCTGGTCTCTGCCATTTGGATAAATTGAGACGCTTAGTCTCTGCAGCTGTCAGTGTCACCCTCCCAGAGTGTTCAGATTCATGTGGGGGCAGAAGCCTTCTCTGTGCCGGGCATTTGTATGACGCTATGGCTTCTGTGGGGGATTAATACTGGGCAGCTTGTATTTAATATACACTTTTTTACTTACTGACGAGGGCCATGTTTTAGAAAACCCACCTCACCTAAAATCCAAAGTTATGAAATGAATTAAGGGGCAATTAAAAATTTTTAAATTTATTGACGTGTTTTGAGACGGGGTTATGAGACTGGCTAGGTTTTGTATTTTTGGTAGAGACTGGGGTTTACTGTGTTGTCCATGCTGATCTTGAACTCCAGGGCTCAAGTGGTCCACCTGCTTCTACCTGTCAAAGTCCTGGGACTACAGGTGTGAGCCACTGTGCCCGGCTGGGAAGATTGTTTTTATTACAGAAGGATCTTCATTTTATTAGGCAGTTTGCCTTGTTGTTTTAGATTGTGAGCTCCTGAGAGGCGTTCAAGCTGGGATTGCCTCTGCTTAGAAAAACTCCCCTCCAACGTCTTAGGAACTATTGCTTTGAGAAAAGTGTACAAAGATGATGTCAAAAGTCTTCTAATACTACACACGACTCTTCCCCCTTTTCCTGAATGTTCCTTATTTTCTTTTCCTTTTCTTTCTTTCTTTCTTTTTTTTCTTTTTTTTTTGAGACAGAGTCTTGCTCTGTCGTCCAGGCTGTAGTGCAGTGGTGTGATCTCGGCTCACTGCAGCCTCCACCTCCTGGGTTCAAGTGATTCTTGTGCCTCAGCCTCCTGAGTAGCTGGGATTACAGGCACGTGCCACCACGCCCAGCTCATTTATGTATTTTTAGTAGAGATGGGGTTTCACCATGTTGGCCAGGATGGTCTTGGACTCCTGACCTCAGGTGATCTGCCTGCCTCGGACTCCCAAAGTGCTGGGATTACAGGCATGAGCCACCGCGCCCGGCCCACCCCCAATTGCTTATTGTTATGTTAGGTGGTGGCATCTATGGGTTGTGGGTTTCTGATTCCCACATGTTCTGAATATATTCATTTGATTATTTCACTTTTTTTTTGAGATGGAGTCCTGCTCTGTCCCCCAGGCTGGAGTGCGGTGGTGTGATCTCGACTCACTGCAACCTCCACCACCCGGCTTCAAGCCATTCTCCTGCCTCAGCCTCCCCAGTGGCTGGCATCACAGGTGCACGCCACCATGCCTGGCTAATTTTTAAGAATAATGTTTGTAGAGATGGAGTCTGGCTATGTTGCCCAGGCTGGTTTCGAATGCCTGGCCTCAAGCGATCCTCCTGCTTCAAACCCCAGGCACTGGGATTATAGGGTAAGCCACTGCCTGGCTATGTCGAGTTTTTGGAGGCCTTGCTGCAGTGTTTGCTCCTGTTGCATGTTGGCGTTTTCGGAAGGCGAGTAATGTTGCTCATCGTCATGTCTTCTTGAGCAGAGGCACCCAGGGGAAAGGACCAGCTTGCAGCCACCACCTCCAGGAAAGCCTTCTGGAAAGAATGACTTGAAAGTGACCTTTTCAAATGAGGAGGAGGGTAGCCCAGTGGATTAAGAAAGCAAGGTATTCCAGATATAAATAACCATGTGGGAAGCAAGGGGAAAGCTAAGAAGGAGAGGGCTCCTTTGACCCCTCCGAGGCGTCAGTCTCGGATGGCGTGACAGGATGTGTGTTTGGAAGCTGACGAGTGACAGAGGCGGCCCGTGCTCCTTGGAAATGTTTTCACTTTCCGTAAGGAAAACAAACATCCCCAGAACATGCGTTTAGGCGATGCTGATTTGGGGATGTGGCTTCGTGTGTGGAGACTGAGAAGCCCACCCTGGTGTCCGTTTGCAAGGTGACAGTTGCCTCTCTTAGGTCTGGGCTTGGAATGAGGAAGAGGGTCTGGATTCCAGACATGCCACAGGGCAAGAAGTGATGCCTTTTGTACCCAGGAGGCCCAAATTGCACCAAAGAACCTCCTCTGGGCCAGGTTGCAGAAACACATTTTTTTTTGGGGGGTTGGAGTCTTGCTCTTGTCGCCCAGACAGGAGAACAATGGTGCGATCTCAACCTCCGCCTCCCGGGTTCAAGTGATTCTTCTGCCTCAGCCTCCTGAGTAGCTGGGATTACAGGCGCCCACCTCCACACCCAGCTAATTTAGTATTTTTAGTAGAGGTGGGGTTTCGCCATGTTGGCCAGGCTGGTCTCGAACTCCCGACCTCAGGTGATCTGCCCGCCTTGGCCTCCCAAAGTGCTGGGATTACAGGCGTGAGCCACCTCGCCTGGCAGAAACACATTTTCTTTTTCTTTTTTTTTTGAGACAGAGTCTCACTCTGTCACCCAAGCTGGAGTGCAGTGGCGCCATCTTGGTTCACGGTAACCTCCACCAACTGGGTTCAAGCGATTCTCCTGCCTCAGCCTCCCAAGTAGCTGGGATTACAGGCATGAGCCACCTCGCCCGGCTAATTTTTGTATTTTTAGTAGATTTGGGATTTCTCCATGTTGGCCAGGCTGGTCTCAACCTCCTGACCTCAGGTGATCCGCCCGCCTCGGTCTCCCAAAGTGTTGGGATTACAGGCATGAGCTACCTCGCCCAGCCTCAGAAATGCATTTTCTGTAAGCTTCCGTAGAATGCAAAGATGATGTCGTGGGTTCATGGCTTCTGTTTGTTAAATAAAGGAAAGGAAATTTCTCTAGGCATTTTTCAGGGGGAGGAGGCGTGGTGACAGATGAAGCCGCTCCTGAGCTAGGTGTTTTGCTTAGTATGTGCTCATATTACAAAAACCAAGTTTGCACGTTTCGTTGCCTTGCCTCGGCTCCACCAGGCCTCTGCCTGTCACGTGTTTTCTGAGCATCTCACTGGCCTCAGGCAGTGTCAGGATGCAGAGAAATAAATTGACTGTGTCCCTGCTCTCAAAGGCATTTGTAATTTAGCTGGGGAGATAAGGCAGGAAATATAGATACATAGAAATCCAGAGTTTCTCCTGGGTGATGACCGTGGGTTCTGACCGTGGGTTCTGAAAGGGCTGGGGGTGCCCCCGGGAACTCCGAGAGCGGAGAGGCCAGCCTCTCTCCTGGATGAACTGGTTCCGGCCGATCTTTTCCACTCCAGCCTTGAGGCCGTGGGCAAGTCACTTTACTGTCCATTTTCTCACCTGTAGAGTGGGATGACAGCAGCGCCCACCTTGTCGGTTTGCAGTGGAGGTTGAAGACGATGAGAAATTTAAAAAGCCCTTACATGGTGGCTCACCCTGTAATCCCAGCCCTTAGGGAGCCTGAGGCGGGTGGATCATCTGAGGTCAGGGGATCGAGACCAGCCTGGCCAACATGATGAAACCCCATCTCTACTAAAAATATTAAAAAAGTCAGGCATGTTGGTGGGCACCTGTAATCCCAGCTACTCGGGAGACTGAGGCAGGAGAATTGCTAGAACCTGGGAGTCAGAGGTTGCAGTGAGCTGAGGATGTGTCACTGCACTCCTGCCTGAGTAACGAGTGAAACTCTGACTCAAAATAAATAAAAAAAAAAATAAGAGGCCCTTTACATAGTGCTGGGCACAGAGGAAATAGCAGCAAGGTTGTGAGCCCTGTTCTGTTCCATGAGACCCGATGGGTACCTCTTATTAATAAATGCTGGGCACAGTGTTTATCGAAAGAAGGAACAAATGGTTTGGACTGAGAGTTAAGGGCTGGGCGGGATTCCGGTGGGAAAAGGCACGCGGTTCCCAGCGTTCACTGCAGTGAGGCTCAGTGTTTATGGTGCTGTCATCATAATTAAATGCACTTACTGCAAAATATTGAGCAACGCGGTCATTGAATAATACCCTAGAAAGGACGGGGCGGCGGGGGGGATTATGTGGCCGTGTTTTCCGTTACAGACGAGGAGACTGAGGCCCGGGGGGAGGCAGCCACATGTGGAACTGGCCTCTGGATTCCCAGCCTCCTTGTGGCTGGGCCAGTCATCTTGCTTGGCAGTCTTCCTGGCAGCCTGTAAAAGAAGTCCAACCGGTGTCCATCAGACATTGCCAAGTTTTGCTCTTAGAAAAGAGATGAGGCTGGGTGCGGTGGCTCATGCCTGTCATCCCAGCACTTTGGGAGGCCAGGGAGGGTGGATCACCTGAGGTCAAAAGTTCGAGACCAGCCTGGCCAACATGGTGAAACCC
>NW_016107756.1:1551568-1556156 GCF_001604975.1 Cebus imitator | reverse complement strand
GAAAAGAGAAGAGGGAAATGCCGCAGGCCCGCCTTTCCTATGTGAGTTAAGTCCGTATCCCGGCCTCTAGAACGACCATTTCCCGTCCCGGGAGCGGTCCCGAGGGCAGGGGGTTTTCCTGTGGAAGGGCTGGGGTCAGGCCCGGGGCGTGGGGCAGGCCTCCTGTGTGGGCTCAGGGCTGAGAAAACAAACACGTCCACGGACCACAGCTCAGAGCCCTTCAGTGGGGATCACCAGCGCTGAAATATGTGGAATGTGGAAAAGGGAATTTGGAAAGGGCCAGGTGCTTCAGTCTGGGGGGCAGGCTGAGGGGCTCCCAACTGGTGAACAGAAATTCCATTCGGATGACTGGGCGGCCACAGCATTTTTCCTGTCGGGCTGTCAGCGGGGAGAGGAGGCTCTTACCTGGGGCCTGTCCCGGCGGTGGGCACCCTGTGGTGAGGGACAGCTGTGGCCTGAGCTCTGGGCCTGGGGTCGTGGGAATTGGCCCTGTTGCTTTGAGGACATTGCTGGAACCCGAGTGGGGAGGTAGAATGTGCCGGAGCAGGAGAAAAACGAACACTTGGTGCGGGCAGCCCCGGACGTGGGCTCGGCCTCAGCCTGGGGACTTCGGAGGCGACGCTGCAGGTCAGACCTGCCACCTGACTCGAGAGAGGAGTTAGGGATTCCGAAAGCTGTGAGTGGGAGTCCCGCTCTGTCACCCAGGCTGGAGTACAGCGGTGCCATCTCGGCTCCCACAGCCTCTGCCTTCTAGGTTCAAGCTATTCTTTTTCCTCAGCCTTCCGAGTAGCTGGGACTACAGTCGTGCGCCACCACACCTGGCTGAGTTTTTTTGTGTTTTCAGTAGAGACAGGGTTTCGCCATATTGATCAGGCTGGTCTTGAACTCCTGACCTCGGCAATCTCCCAAGGGCCATAGTCTTCCGTTTGGACTTAAGGGAGCTACTGAGATATTCCCTGAGCTGGAAGGCTTCATGATCATGAGCATCAGTCCCAGCTTCTGTGTCCCGAGCTCCTCGCTGGATGCCAGGGACCACCTTGCAGTGGTCTTCATGGCTTTGGCCTCAGTATTCACATCTGTAAAACGGGGTGGCCTGGGACCTATCTGGGACCCCCCTCGTTAAGTGCTTTTCATGTATTACCTCACTCCACCTTCCATGAAGGAGAAGTAGTTACCAGCTGTGCTGGTAACCATCGCCTGGGGTTCCGTGGCAGTCTCGGTGGTAGTGCCACTTGGGTGGAAGGGACCTGGGGTTCCGTGGTAACTGCCAGGTTCCAACCTTGGTCTGTCTGACTCCAGCCCCCACAGTGTGACCTAAATTTTTTGCAGCCACTCGCCTTGCCCCCGTGGAGGCAGGGGTAACTGTCCTGAGTTTCTCAGACCACAAAAGCCACAACCTCTCATCCAAAATGAAATCGCCCCTTCTTTCAGTGCTGGCCTCGAGAACTCTGCATTCTCGGGGGCTGAGGTCAGGGCACGTGGCAGCTGCGTGGCTCTGGTGCGCTCTCGGGCTGGCTGAGCTCACTTCCTGGGTGCCCTTTGCCTTCCCGCCTCCCGTGCTGTCCCGCGGAAACATCCACGGGACCCCGGCAAAGGTCCCTGCTGGCTGTCGCCCTGAGCAGGGCTGGCTCCTCTGGGAGGAATGCTGCCCCACCCCCAGCCCTGCTCAGACTCATGCCTGAGGTTTTCCGGCTTTCCTTCACTTCCATACATGGAAGCGGGGCTTGCCAGCCTCTGCCCGCGCCTGGAGCAAGAGGTTTGTCTCCCACAGCTGACAGGCCCCCCCACCCCAGCTCCCATTTTTAAAATGTGTTGATTGTAACCACATCGTGTCTGCAAGAGGAGAGCGTAAGCATCTCAGCCGAGAGAACAGGCAGCAGAAACCACCGTCCCTGTCGCAGCGCTTACCACACTTACTTCAGCTACGGGGCTGCTGCAAAGTTCTGAAGATAAACCGCTAAATCTTTTTTTTTTTTTTTTGAGACACTCTCAGTCTATCCCAGGCTGGAGTGTAGTGGTGCAATCTCAGCTCCCTGCAACCTCTGCCTCCCGGGTTCAAGCAGTTCTCAAATCCTCAGCCTCCTGAGTAGCCATGATTATAGGTACTTGCTACCACGCCCGGCTAAGTTTTGTATTGTTTTTAAAGTAGAGACGGGGTTTCAGCATGTTGGCCAGGCTGGTCTCCAACTCCTGACCTCAGATCATCTGCCTGCCTCGGCCTCCCAAAGTGCTGGATGACAGGCGTGAGGCACCACACCCAGCCAATTAAAATCTTAATATAAAGAGACTGAGAGGAGGTGTTCTTTGTAAACGTGTATATTAACGTATATTAGCATATATACACTTTTCTCAGTTATGTGAGAAAAAGAAAAAATCTGAGGGTCCAAGCCGAAACTATGGAGTGCTTTAATAAAATCAAATGATTAAATCAAATCAACTTGGGCCTCAGGCTCAGAGACACAATCCCAACAGATACAGCTCTTGACATTGCCAAGAAGCCAACAGGTAACGTTTTTTAACGTTATCTTTGGGTCTCTCATAGAAGTGCTTTTTATAATGCGCAGGGCTAGAGTCTTGCCCCCTTCTGTCTGATATTGTTTTGTAAGTGATTGAGGATAGGACCTCGTGTAGTTAGACTTCTAGAAAGTCAGAGTTGACAGACAGCAATAGGTTCTAAAGTCATTTTGGGAAAGAATGTGTGTTTCTATATTTCTTAGTCTCACTCTGTCGCCCAGGCTGGAATGCAGTGGTGCGATCTCAGCTGACTGCAACCTCCGCCTCCCGGGTTCAAGCGATTCTCCCGCCTCAGCCTCCCAAGTAGCTGCGACTCAGGCGCGGGCCACCACGCCCAAGCTAATTTTTTTGTATATTTAGTAAAGACAGGGTTTCACCATCTTGGCCAGGCTGGTCTTGAACTCCTGACCTTGCAATCCACCCACCTTGGCCTCCCAAAGTGCTGGGATTACAGGCGTGAGTCACTGCGCCCAGCCAAGAATGTGCGTTTCTTACAGAGCTGTGTTTACTGCTTTGGTTCGTAATTTGTTGGTCTTCTTGTGCCAAATACGTCACCATTTTGTGCGATTCTTTCCCCGGCTACCACCTTGGGAACAGTTTTGGGTATTTCACTGGGTTGTCTCTGTAGTCTGGCTCACGTGCGTCTACTTAATGGTGTCCTCTGAGCTTCGTTATGATGGAATCTGAGTTATTTTGGAGCCACAATTCAAGATTGTAAAATTCGAGACGCACATGGCAAGCTCTGGTTTTGCTTTTGGGGAGCAGGTGGGGGTGGAGTGACTGTTAGCCTGGCCCATTGCACCCCACCCGCCCCGAACACCAGATACAGTTCCTCGCTTGGGTAAGGTCTTAAAAATAAAACCAAGCCTCTGCTCCTTTCTCATCAGGGTTTATTTTGAGCTTGAAATAGCAAACCCTAAACTTCATCTCTGTACCCCTCCCTTCCCCCACTGAATCCCTTTCTTTAATTGTATAAAAAGATTCTGAAATTCTTCCTTGATTCTTTCCTGCGAGGGTGAGGGGGGTGGTGGGGAGTGGGGTGGGGAGGGAGGGGTGAACAGGCAGCCGCTTTACTGCTGCAGTCCAAGACGTTGATGTGAATTCCTTCTCTTGCTCTTTTGCTAGTTAAAAGATTCCCTGCTGTGACCCGTGGATGTGCATTCTGAGGGCATTGAATTTGTAAGGTGGATGAACTGCCTTCGGTGTTAAAGGGCCTCTTTTAAGCGACCTTTTTCTTCCTTCTTAAAAAAATGATTTCTTAAGCATCAGGCTGTCTTCAGCCTACTAATGGTTTTGCCTCCAGGGAGGACCCAAACGTGGCGCTAATTGCTCCCGGCCTTGACTGTTCACCCCCAGAAGCTGCTGGCTCAGTAGCTGTTACCACCACGTTCCCAGGCAGATGCAGCGCTGGAGGATGGTTGGCGTCTTCCCATAGCAGCTCGAGGCTGAGCCTGGGGTTCTCAGGCACTTGGAGGTGCTCAGATGGCCGCCCCTTCCAGACTGAGACAGGGAGGTGGCCCTAACAGAGGAGGCCAGCAGGGAGGGAAGGAGGCTGTGGCCGGCCCTGCTGTTTCCTCCTGTCCCGGGATGTGGGTTTAATATGATCTGGGAATGTGGCTCTCAATCTCAGCACTCAGGCCGGGTGGGGCGGGGTGGGGTGGGGCGGGACGAGGTGAGGTAAGGGAACCGTGTTGGGACACAGCCCTCTTAGGTTTGCCTCAAAATCTCGTTCCAAGTGAAACGTGGTTATTTTAAACGCCGGCTGATCTTCAGTCACCTGGGGAGCTTTAAAAAATGTGTATTCCCAGGCCACTTGTCCACTGCTAGGTCCCAGCATTGAGCATAGGGCCTGGCCCTGTGGAGTTAAACACAGCGTCCCTCGGGGTCTATGAGCCATGGTCCCAGGGCCCCTCCTACCCCTTGGTACCCCAATCCGATGACAATCAACTCCCTGATATAAAACAGCATAGCATTTAGATGGAACCCAAGTACATCCTCCATTTACGTAGAACCCGTGTGCATCCTCCATTTACATAGAACCCGTGTGCATCCTCCATTTACATAGAACCCGTGT
>NW_016107756.1:1543234-1551268 GCF_001604975.1 Cebus imitator | reverse complement strand
TGTACACTCTCCATTTACATAGAACCCGTGTGCATCCTCCATTTACATAGAACCCATGTACACTCTGCATTTACATAGAAACGTGTATACCCTCCATTTACGTAGAACCCATGTATATCCTCCATTTACATAGAAATGTGTACATCCTCTGTTTACACAGAACCCGTGTACATCCTCCATTTACATAGAAATATGTACATATTCGCATTTATTTTTTCCTTTTTTTTTACTTTATTTTTGTTGTTTAATTTTTATGGTGCCTATATTTATGGGGTACAGGAGATATTTTGATACAGGCCTTCAGTCTGGCTTAGTAGCTGTTACCACCACGTGTAATCTTCACATCACGGTGAATTGGGTAATCCTATACACTTACCTCTAGATTACTTATAATACCTAATACAATGGATTATAAGTAATATCTAATACGCCTGATACATTGCTATTTAAATAGTTGTTATGCTGTGTTGTATTTTTTTTATTTGTATTTTTAAAATGCTGTTTTGAAAATTATTTTTACTAAATTTTTTTTTTTAAGACAGAATCTCACTCTGTCACCCAGGCTGGAGTGCGGTGGCGCAATCTCCACTCACTGCAACCTCCGTCTCCTGGGTTCAAGCGATTCTCCTGCCTCACCCTCCCGAGTAGTTGGGATTATAGGTACACACTGCCACGCCTGCCTAAATTTTTTTTTTTTTTTTTTGTATTTCAGTAGAGTCAGGGTTTTCCCGTGTTGCCCAGACTGGTCTCGAGCTCCTAAGCTCAGGCAATTTGCCTGCCTTGGCCTCCCAAAGTGTGAGGATTAGAGGCATGAGCCACCGTGCCTGGCCTTTCCTTTTTTCTTTTCTGTCTTTGTTTTTTGAGGGGGAGCCTCGCTGTGTCTCCAGGCTGGAGTGCAGTGGTAGGATCTTGGCTCACTGCAATCTCCGCGTCCTGGGTTCAAGCGATTCTCCTGCCCCAGCCTCCCTGGGATTACAGACGTGTACCACCACGCCCGGCTAATTTTGTATTTTTAGTAGAGATGGGGTTTTTCCATGTTGGCCAGGCTGGTCTCAAACTCCCCATCTCAGGTGATCCGCCCACCTCAGCCTCTTATATTGCTGGGATTACAGGTGTGAGCCAGCATGCCCGG
Source organism: Cebus imitator (assembly GCF_001604975.1). NCBI lineage: Eukaryota > Metazoa > Chordata > Mammalia > Primates > Cebidae > Cebus > Cebus imitator. Next base: position 1,550,136 of record NW_016107756.1, on the reverse strand, counting down.
TCCTGAATATTTTTGATTTGCAGTTGGTGGAATACACGGATATAGAACCTGTGGGGGCAGAGGGCCCAAGACCTAACTGTGGAATCAGCTGAGCACCCGTGTGGCCCATGACGTCTGCCAGTAGTGCTCAGCAGAGTGAGTTGGTACAGTGTCTTCACGGTCATTCAATGCAGAGTCCATCTCTTGTGCGCACCTTCGCGGCCATCATGCTGTGGTCGCGAAGGGCCCTGATGATGGTTCCTGTGCATGCGCGCTTCAGTCTCTGCTGTACTCGGGTCACTAGCGCTTTGTCATGTGGAATGGGATTCGTAACCGAGGCAGACGTGAGGGTGCAGAATCAGGACGAGCGCAAGAGAGAGTGGCCGGGCGCGGTGGCTCACGCCTGTAACCCCAGCACTTTGGGAGGCCGAGGCAGGTGAATCATGAGGTTGGGAGTTTGAGACCAGCCTGGCCAATGTGGCGAAACCCCATCACTACTAAAAATACAGAAATTAGCCAGGCGTGGTGGCGTATGCCTGTAATGCAACTACTCAGGAGGCTGAGGCAGGAGGATCGCTTGAACCCAGGAGGTGGAGGTTGCGGTGAGCGGAGATCGCGCCACTGTACTCCAGCCTGGGCAACAAGAGTGAAACTCCATCTCAAAGAAAACGAAAAGACCGCTGGTTTTCACCGATTGGTGATTGGAGGCCATCGCTGGGCCCCGGGTGCTGGCCTGTATCGTCAGCCCCTGGAGGATGCTCTGCGGGGCCAAGTGGCTTCCCCAGGTGTCCCACTGATCTGTGGCTAAACTGGGATCCGCACTCTGGCCCTGGAGCTGTGCTGAGCTGCCGCCAAAGGCCGTGACTTCCCTGTGCTGGGACTGCAGTAGAGACCCTTCTAGATGTTGCCTCATTTCATCCTCCCAAGGGCCCTATGAAGTTGGCATGAGCACCCCCATTTTCCAGATGAGAAGACAGAGGCCTGGAGATGCAGAGATGCCAGCGAGCCCATCAGCCGCAGGGTCTCCCGGCCAGGGTCTTCCCTGCAGAGTTTCTCTGCATGGTTCTTTTCCCGTGCGGCACCATGGCTAACTGGAGTGTGGTGTTTAGGGTGTTTGGGAAGCAAGTGTCACGTCTGTCTTTGGTGGGAACCTCTCAGCCAGGGTGTTAGTGGAGATGGGAACCCGAGCTCAGGCCTGGAGCAGGCTGACAACAGACTCTTGAAGACCGAGAGCTTAGGAAAATGGCTTTAAAACCTCAGTTCTTAGAGGAGACGACCTGAGCTTTCAGCCACCGAGAATCCATCAACTCCTGTATTCTTTAGTCACCAGCTTCCCCTCCCACACACACATACACAAACACACACACAAACACACAAACAATGCACACACACACACACACACACATGCACTCACATACACACAAAGACACACACGCATACAAACACACAAAAGCACACAAACACATGCCCACACACACACTCACACACACCAACACATACATACACACACACAAAAGCACACAAACATGCACATGCCCACGCACACACTCACACCAACACATACACACACACACACATACACACACACACACACACACTCCCCTCTCTACCCCACGGAGGGTCTCCCGCAGCAAAGAAAGGGCCCTTTGAGTGGCCACCGGGGTGAAACAGCCAAGGCCCCGGAGCCCAGGACGTTCCCAGTTTCCAGCGTGTGGTTGGCTGGGCCAACCTAAGCCACGCCTGATCTGCTGGTTATCTCTGCACGGTCAGCGTTTCTGTGAAAGGACAGAACTCACCAGAGTCAGGAGAGAGAGGCAGTGGAAACTCCCTGGCATCGTGCCTGGCTTTGGGCATCTCTGCTGAGCCTGCGTTATTTTGTGGTTAAAGATAAGAAAACAGTCATACATTTAATATCCACTGACTTCGATGTTTAACATCCAATTCTTTTTTTTTTTTTTTTTAAAGACCAGGTTTCACCATGTTGGTCAGGCAGGTCTTGAAATCCCACCCTCAGGCGATCCGCCCACCTTGGCCTCCAAAGTGCTTGAATTACAGGTGTGAGCCACTACACCCGGCCTTAACATCCTATTCTGTCATCAGGGAAACTCTTATGTATTCCCCAAGGTTGCCTTTAACACCCACTTGGGACTGGGTGTGGCGGCTCACGCCTGTAATCCCAGCTCTCTGGGAGGCTGAGGTGGGCGGATCACCTGAGGTCAGGAGTTCCAGACCAGGCAACATGGTGAAACCCTGTCTCTACTAAAAATACAAAAATTAGCTGGGAGTGATGGCGAGCCTCTGTAATCCCAGCTGCCCTGGAGGCTGAGGCAGAAGTATCGCTTGAACCCGGGAGGCGGAGCTTGCAGTGAGCTGAGATTTGTGCCACTGCACTCCAGTCTGAGCGACAGAGCAAGACTCTGTCTCAAAAAAACCAACCAAACAAAAACCCACTTGGCAGTGTAGGGCATAGGAGAGGGCAGCAGGTCCGATACCCACTGTCACCTAAACACGTAAGCACGTTGGGATTCCCCCCCCACCCCGAGACACCATCTCACTCTGCAGCCCCGGCTGAAGTGCAGTGGTGTGGTCACAACTCACTGCAGCCTGGACCTCCCCGGCTCAAGTGATCCTCCCTCCTCAGCCTTCCGAGTAGCTGGGACTACGGGTGTGCGCCACCACGCTCAACTCATTTTTGTATTTTTTTGTAGAGACGGAATTTCTCCATGTTTCCCAGGCTGGTCTCGAACTCCTGGGCTCAAGCGGGCTCAAGCAGGCTAAAGCAATCTGTCCGCTTCAGCTTCCCAATGTGCTGAGACTGCAGGTGTGAGCCCCCGTGCCTGGCTGTGCAGGGTTTCTGCACAGACCTCTGTGTGCCTGTGAAACATGGGAATTGCCTCTCCTTTTGCAAAGAAACACTCTCTCTTCTTGTTTTTCTTGACCATAAATCCCTCTTACAGATTCTTCTATTTCATTTATTTTATTTTATTTTGAGACAGGGTCGCACTCTGTCACCCAGGCTGGAGTGCAGTGGCGTGATCACAGCTCTGCAGCCTCGACCTCTTGGGCTTAAGCAATCCTGCCGCCACGCCTGGCTAATGTCTGTATATCTTGTAGAGAGAGGGTCTCGCCATGTGGGCCCTGCTGGTCTTGAACTCCTGGGCTCAAGAGATCCCCCTGCCTTGGCCTCCCAAACTGCTGGGATGACAGGCATGAGGCACCACACCCAGTGGAATCTTCTATCTTCTAACTTTGATAGAGACCCAAGAGTACAAAGTAACTTGCTTTTGTCTCAGCTCTGTCCTGTGTAGAGCATGGGTGTGGATGTGATTCAGGAGGTAGGGAGTGGTGGGTCTGGGGTGGACAGGCTGGGGGTCCTTCCTCTGGAGGGAGCACCAGGGTGGGATGCACACCCAGCAGGTCGAAACCTTCCCCAGTTTTACAAGATGTGAAATGTCTTTTCCAAGTGTTGGCAGCTCATGAGAATGTAAACAGTGCGTGAGCCAAATGACGTGCTGAAGAGCCTGCCATGGCCTTTGGGCTGTTAGAACAAAGACAAAATCCACATTTGTCCCTTGGCCATCTTGGTGATTTCGGCTTTTTTTTTTTTTTTCTTAAATGCAGAGTCTCGCTCTGTCACCCAGGCTGGAGTGCTGTGGCATTAGCTCACTGCAACCTCCGCCTCCTGGGTTCAAGCGATATTCCCACTCAGCCTCCTGAGTGGCTGGGATTACAGGCGCCCGCCATCACACTTCGCTAAGTTTTTGTATTTTTAGTAGAGTCAGGGTTTCACCATGTTGGCCAGGCTGGTCTCCAACTCCTGACCTCATGTGATCCGCCCACCTCGGCCTCGCACAGTGCTGGGATGACAGGTGTGAGCCACTGCGCTTTGCATTTTTAGTAGAGACGGGGTTTCGCCATGTTGGCCAGGCTGGTCTCGATCTCTTGACCTCGTGATCCACATGTCTTGGCCTCCCACAGTGCTGGTGTGATAGACATGCGCCACCTGCCCGGCCGGTGATTTTTGACTTTAAGGGCTGTCACTAGGGCAGCATCCCCAGCACTGTGCTCTGTTTGCACCTGGCGGTCTGTGGGGCACCTGTGGGGATTCGTATAGGGAGGCAGCAGGCATATTTGGGAGTATAGAGAGCATGGTTTTCTGGAGTCTGCAGTCCTGCTTACAGAGAAAAGGCCCTACCTGGTTCAGGGAAGCAATGAAGAAGGAGAAGACATGCGTTTTCTGTGCAGGTGGGCGTGGAGGGGCCTGCAGGTGAACCTGGGCCTCCCAGGAGCAGCCCAAGGAGGCCTAACTTGGGCCTGGAAGGACTTGCCTTGGGCCTGGAAGAGGGGGAGGGGAGAAGGAACATTTTAGAGAGGTTCCCCATGTGGGCTCAGCGGACTGGCAGTGAGTCAGATCCACAGATTCAGAACCCGTGGGTACGGGGGCTCATGGCACGTGACTGTGTGAGGTCAGCTAAACGGGCCGGGCGCGGCGGCTTGTGCGGTCATCCCAGCACTTGGGGAGGCCGAGGTGGGCAGATCACCTGAGCTCAGGAGTTTGTGACCAGCCTGAACAGCATGGCAAAACCCCACTTCCACTAAATGCAAAAAATTAGCCGGGCGTGGTGTCTCATGCCTGTAATCACAGCTCCTTGGGAGGCTGAGGCAGGAGAATTGCTTGAACCTGGGAGGTGGAGGTTGCAACAAACTGAGATCGTACCACTGCCTTCCAGCCTGGGTGACAAGAGCGAAACGGACAAAAAATCCGTTAACCTGCTGTGTGACCCGTTTTGTCGGTCCCAGCTCACACTGGGAATCTCCCCCAGAATGTTCCTTCTCCCCTCCCCTTCTGGCCCAAGGAAGGTACGCTGGCGCTGGGCTGTTTCCAGAGTGCTTCCCCATATCGATTCCTGACCACCGCTGGGAGTGTTGGGGAGCTCACGTGGAGAGAGATGCAGGGAGAATGTGGGGAAGGGGTGCCGGGCCAGGTGTTCCCCAGCTTTCCCGCAGTCTCCTCTGAAACCGCCCTGAGGGGTGGGTGGCGTTACTCTTGGCTCTTCGAGTGAGGCTCACAGAAGATGACTCACCCAAGCCATGAAGATTGGTCAGGGACAGACGTGGGATTCAAACCCAGGTCTGTCCCCTAAACCTAGTCAGCTTCCATCACGAAAATGTTCCAGCCCTCTCAGCCGCAAACGTCAAACCCGAGACTCAAACCCAGGTCCCGCGACGCCTGTGAGGAGGAGCGGCGCTGCAGGTGGGGCTGGCCTGTGGAAGCCTCATAAGCAAGGAAGCACATTTGCACTCAGTGTAGGATGATCTAAGCAGCCATTGAAAGCTTTTGAACAGAAGCATGAGATGGTAACCCTGGCGTTTAAGGAGGATGGCTGTGTGGCTCTGGCACGATTTTGTTGGAGGAACTCATGGGAGAAAGACTGGCCCAGGTTGTGACAGAGGCAGGGCTTGTCCCAGGGACAGACCATGGGCTTGAGAAAACTCTCAGACACTTTGACACTTACCTCAGTGCTTTAAAGAGAAATATGTGGGCCGGGCAGGTGGCTCACGCCTGTAATCCCAGCACTTTGGGAGGTCGAGGCGGGCAGATTACCTGAGGTCAGGAGTTTGAGATCAGCCTGGCCAACATTGTGAAACGCAGCCTCTGCTAAAAAATAAAAAATTAGCTGGGCGTGGTGGCACGCACCTGTAATCCCGCTACTCAGGAGGCCGAGGCAAGAGAATCACTTGAACCCAGGAGGTGGAGGTTGCAGTAGCTGAGATTGTGCCACTGCACTCCAGCCTGGGCCACAGAGCGAAACTCTGTCTCAAAAATAAAAAATAAAAAATTAAAGAGAACTGCTTGCTGCCCACATCCTCGTGCATTTCCTGGGCGTGCTGTTGATTGAGGAGGCCGCGCTTCCTAGAGTTCTCCTCTGGGGAGCCCTTTGGGCATCTGACCCCATTTTAGGAGAATCCATTTCCATGGCGGGACCCAATCTCCTCCTGTCAGTGTGTTTCCCAGTGGGTGAGTGGTTTGTTATTGTTGGTTTTTAAATTTCCCCAGCACGGCCCTTGCCTGAAAGAAAACACTGACCCTACTGGCCACAATTTAATGATTTTAGTAGAGATAGGGTTTCACCATGTTGGCTAGGCTGGTCTTGAACTCCTGGCCTCAAGTGATCTGCCTGCCTCAGCCCCTCAAAGTGCTGGGATTACAGGTGTGAGTCACAGGGCCCGCCCCAGTAATATTCCTTTGAAGAAAGATGTGATTAATGACAAGGCATTACTTGTTTTCACCATCACAAGGCTGGGCAGAGTAACTTAGGAAGTGTGGATTAACTTAGAAAGTTAACTCAGAAAGTAGAGGACGGACTGGCTTGGGGTGGTCACTTGGGGCCCCTCTGGGGATCCTTTCTGCCTTCCCTTTGTGATCTTAGAACCCTCAGGCCAGTCCACCTCCCTGGAGCTCCTTTTCCTGTTGGTGACTGTTTTCTGGAGGTCCTTGAACCTGGGTAGTTAATGCAGAGCTGGGCATCGGTTGATCACTGGGTAGCTTCATGCAGGACCAGCGCCTCTGCTGAGAGATTTAAAGGTCACAGACGTTTTAGTCGAGAGAGAATGATGATGCCTGCGCAGGAGCTAAGCTTAATATTTACCTTCAGAGATGGATGGGTTATTTTAAAATCTGAGGCACGTTGGTGCCGGGAAGGGAGGAGGGTCTTGTTTTTAAGGGTTCTGTAAAGCCTGATGGGCTCCTGTGAAGTGAGGCAAGCTGTCGGGTACCTGGTCCTGAGTGGTGAGAGGGTCTGGGTGATGCCTTTCTTAGGGGCTGTTGACCTCAGTGGAATTGATTCTTCACAGAGACGTTGCATTTGGAAGTTGCCCAAGGCAGTTTTTATTTATTTCTTTTTCTTTTTTTTTTTTTTTTT
>NW_016107756.1:1538109-1542589 GCF_001604975.1 Cebus imitator | reverse complement strand
GTGATCCTAGCACTTTGGGAGGCTGAGGCGGGCGGATCACCTGAGGTCAGGAGTTCGAGACCAGCCTGGCCAACATGGCAAAACCCCATCTCTACTAAAAATACAAAATTTAGCCGGGCGTGGTGGTGTGCGCCTGTATCTCGGCCTCCATCTCTGTCTCTTTAAGTGCTGGGGTTACAGGCGTCATCCACTGCCCCCGGCGGTATTTTTCTCTTTTAAAAGTAATATTGAGGCCAGGTGCAGTGACTCACGCCTATAATCCCAGCACTTTGGGAGGCAGCAACGGGAGAATCACTTAAGGCCGGGAGTTCAAGACGAGCCTGGGAACACACGAAGACCACCCCCATCTCTACCAAAAAAGTACAAAAATTAGTTGGGCGTGGTGGCCTGTGCTGTGGTCCCAGCTCCTCAGGAGGCTGAGGAGGGAGGATCACCCGATCCCAGGAGTTTGAGGCTGCAGTGAGCTGTGAGCACGCCACTGGACTCCAGCCTGGATGACAGCAAGAAAAAGTAAAAAAACAAAAAGTTACTGCTGGATTGGGGAGTTCGGTGCACTCTGTCTCCCCACTCAGGACCTCACGACAGTGGTGCTCATGCTTACAAATTATACTTTTATAAAACCAATATTGGGGCCTGGCGCGTGGCTCACGCCTGTAATCCCAGCATTTTGGGAGGCCGAGGCAGGCGGATCACAAGGTCAAGAGATTGAGATCAGCCTGGCCGACATGGAGAAACCTCGTCTCTACTAAAAATACCAAAATCAGCTGGGCGTAGTTGCCTGCGCCTGTGATCCCTCAGATTGGGAGGCTGAGGCAGGAGAAAAGCTTGGACCTGGGAGGCAGAGATTGCAGTGAGCCAAGATGACACGACTACACTCCAGCCTGAGTGACAGAGTAAGACTCAGTCTCATAAAAACAAAACAAAACAAATTAGCCAAGTGTAGTGGTGGGTGCCTGTAATCCCAGCTACTGGGAGGTTGAGGCAGGAGAATCACTTGAACCCGGGAGGCGGAGGTTGCAGTGAGCTGAGATTGCGCCACTGCACTCCAGCCTGGGGGACAGAGTGAGACTCCATCTCAAAAAAAAAAAAAAACAAAAAAAACTGATCTCTAATAGCTACATGGTATTTCACCGTATCTCTGTCCGTCTGTCTGTCGTCAGTCGTCTCTGTATGCATGTATCATACTTAATTTTGTCTTCTTTTTCATCATTTTTCTTTTGATTTTGTCAGTTTTATTTTTTTGTTTTGTTTTTTGAGACAGTAGCTCACTCTGTGACCCAGGCTGGAGTGCAGTGGTGTGATCTCGGCTCACTGAAACTTCTACTTCCTGGGTCAAGTGATCCACCCACCTCAGCCTCCCAAGTAGCTGAGACTACAGGAATGCGCCACCACGCCCGGCTAATTTTTATATTTTTAGTAGAGGCAGGGTTTCACCATGTTGGCCAGGCTGGTCTTGAACTCCTGACCTCAGGTGATCTGCCTGCCTCGGCCTCCCAGAGTGCTGGGGTAACAGGCGTGAGCCACCTTGTCCAACTGGCTTTGGGATTCCTCTTAGGTCTGCAGAACTGGTTCTATTTTTTTAGATGTCTTTGAACAGGTTTAAAACATGTGACTGCCATTTTACTTTCCTTACAGTATTTTCTCATTTTATTTGGCTCTTTTTATTTATTTTTTCGAAAACATTTCAGCCTAAAAGCAAGCATGCCTTCTCTGGTTTTCCTTCTGTTTCCAGTGGTCCACCTGTGGCACCTTCAGGGCTGCGTTTTGCTGTTCTGTGGTGGACTGTGTCTGGTGGCTTGAGCTTGCCCTGGAGTGAAGACAGTTCAGTGAGGTCCTGGCCTGCCTGGAGCCCTGGCTTGTACTTTCTTTTTTTTGCTTTTTAAAATTTTTTTCCATGGATCATAGGAAACAACTTTCTTTTTCTTTTCTTTTTTTTTTTTTTTTTTTTTTTTTTTTTGAGATGGAGTCTCGCTCTGTCGCCCAGGCTGCAGTGCAGTGGTGCGATCTCAGCTCACTGCAACCTCCACCTCCCAGGTCCTGGTTCAAGCAATTCTCCTGCCTCAGCCTCCTGAGTAGCTGGGATTACGGGCATGCACCACCATGCCCAGCTAATTTTTGTATTTTTAGTAGAGACGGGGTTTCACCATGTTGGCCAGGATGGTCTTGAATTCCTGACCTTGTGATCCACCTGCCTCATCCTCCCAAAGTGCTGGGATTACAGACGTGAGCTGTCACGCCCGGCCTGGGCTCATGCTTCCTACGTGGTTCCCGTCTCTCTGGCTTGTTGTGGAGACTGTCCTCTCAGATCCTGAGTTTGCAGAGATACATTTATGTCCCAGTTTTAGCTCTTCAGTGTCCTGGTGAGAGTAGTGGAGACGCCAGACGTGCGGCAGGCCTAGCAGGGAACGTATGTGCTCTCTCTCTCCAGTGTGTGTTGGAGCTGCCGAGAGGGGGACCCGCTTAGGGACCTGTTCTCTGGCTTGGCCTTTGCACTAGCTGTAAGCTGTGTTTGTGGACAGCTCACCTGCGACACACCGGGGCCAGCTCTGGATATCACCGCAGCCTTGGCCTCCCATCATCCCATGTGTTTAAAAACTGCTTATTTTTTATTATTATTTTTTTTTTGTAGAGTCTCGCTCTTGCCCTGGCTGGAGTGCAGTGGCACGATCTTGGCACACTGCAACCTCTGCCTCCTGGGTTCAAGTGATTCCCCTGGCTCAGCCTCCTGAGTAGCTATTATAGGCGACTGCCATCACACCCAGCTAATTTTTGTATTTTTAGTAGATATGGGGTTTCACCATGTTGGGCAGGCTGGTCTTCAACTCCTGACCTCAGGTGATCCACCTGCCTTGGCCTCCCAAAGTGCTGGGATTACAGGCGTGAGCCAGTGTGCCTGGCTCAAAAACTGCTTTCTAGAGAGTAAAACAGCCCAAGTGAAAGGCTTATTCCTCTCTGGCCTCTTTGCCCTCTGACCCTGGCCCCTCCAGATGGGCGTTCGTGGGGTTCTCCCGGGGTCTCTGCGCTTAGCTTCTGTGTGTTTGCTGCTGCTGCCACCCAGGAAGACCATTGCAGGGCTGGCCTCGGCAGGTTTTCAAATGTGGTCCTAGCTGCAGCCATTCCTTCCCTTCCCTCACGTCCTTGTACCAAGCAGCAACCTCTGGGTTCTTCTTTAGCAACTCCCCTACGCCTGCGTGGCTCCTGCATGGCTCCGTGTGGCTCCTGTGGGCTTTTCCGCTGGGGGCTGCATTTTTCTTCCTTGCTGGCCCACCGCTGAGTGCTGCTTTGGGCTGTGTGACTTCAAAGCCATTTCCCCAGAGGTAGCTGTCCTTCAACTAAAACTAAAACGAAAGACATTTTTGAGCTCTTTAAAAAATAATAATAGTAATAGAACGCCCCGCGATCTCCCTGCTTTTCATGTGTTCCTGTGTCCCCCTGACAGCGTGACCTGTGGTGGCTGCCAACTCCAATTCCTTTGATGTCTGTCTCCAGGATACTTCCCTGGAATCTGTGCAGAGAAGAGCAAGATTGTCTGGATGAGTGCGTGTGTTGGGGAGGGTGATGGAGGGACCCCAGGAACTTTATGGGTATGTCCTGAAGGAAATGAGCCTGAACCGCCGTAGCCAGGGAGCAAAGCGCCGTCCTCTCGATCACGGAGAATTTCAACTTCTCGTGCCTCCTTGCCCTCCCACCTGTTTCCCCTAAGCTGCGCCTTTGCTTCTCACTGTGGAGTGATCAACACAAACTGATCTCCAGGTGTGTTTCTGGATGCCCACGTTCTCAAGCCGGCTTGCGGCTCCCTGCTGGAAGCTGATTCCCTTGGTTTCCTCTGGCCTTTTCCTCTTAGAAGTCCGGGCTCTTCTTTTTGGCCCTACCCCTTTCCCCCACCCCCATTCTCCTTTTCTTCATTAAGAAAAAATGCACCCAGGCTGGGCACAGTGGCTCATGTCTGTAATCCTAGCCCTCTGGGAGGCCAAGGCAGGAGGATCACGAGGTCAGGAGATTGAGGTCATCCTGGCCAACATGGTGAAACCCCGACTCTACTAAAAATACAAAAAATTAGCCGGGTGTGGTGGCGCATGCCTGTAATCCCAGCTCCTCAGGAGGCTGAGGCAGGAGAATTACTTGAACCTGGGAAGTGGAGGGTGCAGTGAGCTGAGATCGCGTCAGCGTACTCCAGCCTGGGTGACAGAGGGAGACCCCGACTGAAAAAAAATGCAGCTAACAATTTGGGAGGCCGAGGCAGGTGGATCACCTGAGGTCAGGAGTTTGAGACCAGCCTGGCCAACATGATGAAACCCCATCTGTACTACAAACACAAAAAATTAGCCGGGCACGTTAGCAGGTGCATGTAATCCCAGCTCCTCGGGAGGCTGAGGTAGGAGAATCACTTGAACCCGGGAGGTGGAGGTTGCAGTGAGCCGAGATGGCGCCACTGCACTCCAGCCTGGGTGACAGAGTGAGACCTCTATCTCCAAAAAAA
>NW_016107756.1:1528306-1536754 GCF_001604975.1 Cebus imitator | reverse complement strand
GACACTCCCAGTTTTATGTCACTTTAACTTTTTCAGTAAAGATGAGTTTATATGGAGAAATGTGACTTACCCATAATGCCTTTGTAATGTATCTCCTGTGTATTTGCAAGTTAGGACGTAAATCCATCATAAATCCGTGGATTCTGAAAACTGGGGCTGCCAGCAGCTCTGATGCCCCCCTTGTAGCCAGACATCATACCACACTTTTTTCCTCGCTGTTTGCACGGCTAGAATTTGGCACCCCAGACCGGAGGAGCCGGCACCCCTCGCTCTTCCTCCAAGTCCAGTTTTTCCGCAGCAGAATCCTGCCTTCAGGCCACTTTTGGGAACCGGAAGGTGTGGAAGGAGGGAATCGCTGGGCCGGCCATGGCAGCTCACTGCGTGTGGACTCGCAGGAGGGGCGTGGACTGGGCAGTGTGGCTGGGTCGTGCTGGGTGCACGTGTGGCCACTCACCAGGGCTCCCGTGGCTGCAGCGCCTCGGAGAGAGCAGCCCTTCCACCTGCGATGAGGGAGACAGAAAGCCAAACCAGAGGCCTTGTCACAGGGGCATTTCTGGTGTAACAGCAGGAGAGCGCTTCCGCCAGGCCTCACAGCGTCGAGCCCCTCGGCGTGCCTTGAGTCCGTAGGTTGAATATGAGTGGCCTGCTGGTGACAGGGAGACACTCCAGCCATCCTTTGAGGACAGTTGATGGAAGCACGAACAAGAGCCAAGAGCGTGTGGCTTTGTGGCAGCAAGGCTGCAGGGTTTTTGTTTTGAGATGGAATTTTACTCTGTTGCCCAGGCTGGAGTGCAGTGGCACGATCTTGGCTCACCTCGACTTCTGCCTCCCGGGTTCACACTATTCTCCTGCCTCAGCCTCCCGAGTAGCTGGGATTACAGGCGTGCGCCACCACGCCCGGCTGATTTTATATTTTTAGTAGAGACGGAGTTTCTCCATGGTGGCCAGGCTGGTCTCAAACTCCCGACCTCAGGTGCTCCGCCCGCCTCTGCCTCCCAGAGTGCTGGGATGACAGAAGTGAGCCACCGCTGACCTAGGCTGCAGGCTTGATTGTAGGCGAGGGTGTGGCTGGCGTGGTCTCTGGTGACGTGCCCTGAAAGGTGGCTTTGTTCCCCAGGACGGCGACAGGGAATACCGCGTGTGTGGCAGGCCCTCCCGGCTCTCAGAGCAGCTCCTTCTGTTCTTGCTGTGCGTGCTCTGCAGAGCGCAGGGTCTCAGACACAGGAGGTGCTCAGGACATACAGATGGATGAGCGAGCGCAGAGCCCACTGAGCAGAGCACACATTCGTTGCAGCCACCAACACGTCCCAAAGCTGGGTCCTGAAGCATCTTGGCCTTTTCCTACGACCTTGCCAGACCTTTAAGCGTCTCCTTGCCCTGCTGGGCGTGCCCCGGTAGAAGTCTCCGGCTTCTCTGTGTTCTTAAGCTGGGGATTTCTGGCAGTCACACAGGCCACATGATATGGGATGTGGGCGTTTTGTGCCAGAGGATTCCCAGATACGAAGGAATTGGGATGGAGTCCTGCAGGTGTTTAAAGAGCACACCCAGGCTGGGTGATGGGTGCGGTGGCTCATGCCTGTAATCCGAGCAATTTGGGAGGCCGAGGCAGCGGATCACCTGAGGTCAGGAGTTCGAGACCAACCTGGCCAACGTGGTGAAACCATATCTCTACTAAAAATACAAAAATTAGCCAGGCATAGTGGCAGGCACCTGTAATCCCGGCTACTTAGGAGGCTGAGGCGGGAGAATACCTTGAAGCTGGGAGATGGAGGTTGCAGTGAGCCGAGATCATGCCACTGCACTCCAGCCTGGGCAACAGAGTGAGACCCCATCTCAAAAATAAAATAAATGTGAAGAGCACAGCAAAATGGTGCGGTGATGAGTATCAGTGTGCGAAGATGCTCTCCAGCCAGACGGTGCGCGCGGGATCGGGCGACGACAGTGTTCTTCACTTGGGCTGGAATTTGGCCAGACTTGGGATTGTATTGACTGTACATCACCAATTCAGCGACTTTTCCAGAAGTGACTTTCTATACTTCCCTGACTTCCGGGGGTAGGTTTCCTTCTTACCCTACTTTCCAGATTTCCCCATCGTCTGAATGTATGACTTTAGGATCATAAAGTGAAAAGTAAAATGCCTTTTTAAAAATTAATGGAAGAACATGGCGTCATTGGTTTGCAGCTGCAGAGCGAGGCCCGTACCGTGTCCCGTCTGTTTACTCTTCAGTTAACAAGGGCACGGGAGGTTTGTGTTGAGGCTTGAGGGCCTTGGCTGCTTGTGTTGGAATCCGTGAATTCGGTCCAGATTGATAAGTGTTCTGGTATTTGTGGAGGCTTTTTATTTATTTATTTTATAAAACCCAGCTTAACAAAGGCACATTTTCCGGAGAGTTCAGGATAAACAGCTCTCTAGTCAGTGCCTTGTGAGGAATGCGGATTTGGATTTACCGTAGGGGTGTTGGATGTGTTTTAAATGCATTGTTCTGCCTCAGTCGGAGGCCAAGATGAAAGGGGAATTTCAAGACAAGTCCGGTGAGTGGCTTGGTGTTGCCCTGGGGTTGAGATGATGGATCTGCCTTGGCATTCACTCCGAGTCCTGATGCAGAAATTGTGTGTCCAAGCAGAAGGCGTCCTGGAGCCCTCGGAGTAGAGGGGCCCTCGCTTTGGCTGGGATCTGGAAGGTGAATCCAATATGAGAAAAACAGTTCTTCTCCCTCCCTGCCCCCATCCCAGAGCTTTTCTGTTCCTGTCATGATGTGTGCCCTCTCTCTGAGCATTCATTTAATTTACTCCTTGGCTGCATATCTTGGTAATAATCAGATTTTCTCCTTGGGCCCAGCTCTTCCCCTAAAGGCCTCGCCTCTGCCGTCAGGAGGCAGTTGCCCTTGCCCCAGTGAGACTGGTTCTGTGTTTCAGAGGCGGACGTTGGCTTCTGTAAATGGCAGCTGCAGATCTGGAGTATAGAATCACATCAGAAAAACAGAGTTTTCTTTCTTTTTTTTTTTTTTTTTTTTTGAAAAAGATTTTTTCTCTTTTTTCCCTGGCTGGAATGCAATGGCACGATCTCGGCTCACTGCAACCTCCACCTCCCGGGTTCAAGCGATTCTCCTGCCTCAGCCTCCCAAATAGCTGGGATTACAGGCATGAGCCACCACCCCTGGCTAATTTTTGTAATTTGACGGGGTTTCTCCCTTTTGGTCAGGCTGGTCTCAAACTCCCGACCTCAGGTGATCCACCCACCTCAGCCTCCCAAAGTACAGGAATTACAGGCATGAGCTGCCGCACCTGACCAGAAAAATGAGAAAGGAGAACGAGGACCCTTTCTGCCGTGGCTCCGGTCTCTCCCAAACACCAGTACCCTCGGGGACTTTTGAGAGCAGAAGGGCTCAGTTGCCCTGTGAGTCAAGCCCCTCCATGCGGCTGCCCCCCTGCTGCCAAGTCCAGGTCCCGTCTTCACCCCAACCCCGCAGTTACCCTCGCAGGCGGCCCATCAGCTCCCAGACCCCCCACAGCAGCCTCACTGGGTGTCTCCGTTAGCCCACGTTGTTCCGACCGCGCTCTGGCCATCCACGTCCGGGACGGCCTCCACGTGCCTTCACTCTCCGGCTTTCTCGGTGAGCCTGCCGCCTTTTGAAACTCTGGTGTTATTTTTGTTTTGTTTGAGACAGAGCCTCGCCCCTTTGCCCAGGCTAGAGTGCAGTGGTGCGATCCTGGCTCACCAGAGCCTCTGCGTCTTGGATTCAAGCGACTTTCCTGCCTCAGCTTCCTTCCCGAGTAGCTGGGATTACAGGTACGCACCACCACACCCACCTAATTTTTGTATTTTTAGTAGAGGCGGGAATTACAGGCACCCACCGCCACGTGTTGCCCAGGCTGGTCTTGAACTCCTGACCTCAGGTGATCTGCCCACCTTGGCCTCCCACAGTGCTGGGATTACAGGTGTGAGCCACCGCGCCGGCCTCTGGTGTATTTTCTTTACTGCAGTCTGGCATTTACTTGTGCTGATTGCATTTTTTGCTTTGCTTTCCAACTTGTATAAGAGCACTTCGAAGGAAGGGAGGAGGACTGGAGATTTCGATGACTCTCTTGATGTTCGGTGGGGCTCGGACCTGTTCAAAACTGGTTTCTAGACTTAAGAGTTCCCTTTTCCTTATGAAGGATGTGAAAGATAGTTAGGCCCACACGTCAGCCCATCAGTTTCTGGCCCTAAATAGTAGCCAGGCTGCTGAGGAGAAATGAGACCCTTACTTTGTGTAGCTGGTAATAAAACTTAAGAAACTCATCACCCTAAGAAGGAAAATCCACGGAAAATGGTGAGCCATGAATGACAGTCACCTCTTCCTCTTAGAGACGCTGGGGTGCTGTGTCATTCTGTGGGGTTCTGTTGATGAAGTACTCGAGTATACTGGGCTGAGTGGGGTACATTTCAGCATTGACTGGCTAGTAGTGCCCTTTCCAGCTGAAGGTTTAGAAGGATTTTGAGGCTCTGTGCAGTCACCTTGTCTGCAGAGGGCTCCGTGGAGGAAAACGGCTGCAGTCCCGAGATGGTCCCCACTGTCCAGGAACTCTGACCCAGCGCGAGCCTGCCCCTCTTGGCACAGCTGCCCCTACAAACAGAAGCAGAAGTGAGGAATTGAGGCTGGGCGCGGTGGCTCACATCTGTAATCCTGGCACTCTGGGAGGCTGAGGCGGGCAGATCACCTGAGGCCGGGAGTTAAAGACCAGCCTGGCCAACATGGAGAAACCCCATGTCTACTAAAAATTCAAAAATTGGCGTGGTGGCAGGTGCCTGTAATTCCAGCTACTCAGGGGGCTGAGGCAGGAGAGTTGCTTGAACCTGGGAGGCGGAGGTTGCAGTGAGCCGAGATTGTGCCACTGCATTCCAGCCTAGGTAACAAGAGTGAAACTCTATCTCAAAAAAAAATATATATATATATATACACACACACACACATACACATGTATATGTCAGTATATATCTGGGCAACAAGAGTGAAACTGTCTCAAAAATATATATATATATATGTATGTCAGTATATATAAATCATCTGTTATTAGAAGGAAGCAAGAGGAAGGTCACTGCTGGCTTCTGACATTCTGAACAGGGTTCTCAGACACCCTTGGCTTTGTCCAACTTAGATTAAAATAGACCACATCTGTGTCACATTGACTGGTTAGTAGCAGTCTTTCTGGCATATATATATCCGGATATAAATACATCTCATATATGTCACATTGATCACTCCCAGCTCAGTACACCTGAGTATTTTACCTGCAGAAGCCCCTATCTGGAGATATATATACCCCGAAGCTGCTGGACCCCTCATCAGAGTGTACCTAGGATGCAAGATGTGATCTTTTTTAAATTCAAGTTAGACCCAGCCGGGGGTGTCCGAGACCTCTGTTCAGAATGTCAGAAGCCAGCAGTGAAGCTCCCCTCACTTCTAACAGCAGCTGCTGTCTGCAAAGCCACCAGAACAAGGCACTCCCCACCCACTCAGCTGCTGGTCCAAGGTGGCAAATGGGTGCCTCTCAGAAGCCTTTTCCTGTGATGAGTCCTTGCTGCTGACCCCACAGACCTCACACAGGGCAGGGTTACCTCTGTCTCTAGCCTCGAACCTGAGGAAAGCAGCCCTGGAGATCCTTTCCAATGCCAGTCTTCCTAGGAGGGCTCAGGCCTGCACCTGAAGCTGCTGTAATGGATGGTTAACTCGTAGCTGAGGAGAGGCGCGTAACACCAAGAACAGCCTCAGAGTCTAGTTTTGCCGAAGACCTGTGGTTTCCAAACGAGAGTGACCAGGAGGGCTTGTCAAATGCAGATTCCTGGGCCCAGTCCCAGAGTTCTGGACTTGGTGGGTCTGGGCTGGGGTCCCATAATTTGCAATTCTAGAAACAGTTCTCAGGTGATAGCGAAGCCGCAGGTGCAGGGCTGGGAGTTTAGGAGCCGCTGCCTGGGCCCAAAACTGTACCGGCCTGGGTTGGTGGCTGGGTAGGTAGATAGACTCTTCTGATCAGCTTTGCCTTAGCTTTTTTCTAGGCTTCCAAATAAGCACACATTTAAAAATTTGTTATTTTGTTTTATTTTTGAGACAGGGTCTCGCTGTTTCACTCAGGCTGGAGTGCAGTGGCGCCGTCTCAGCTCACTGTGGCCTCTGTCTCCCGCGTTCAAGTAATTCTTCCCACCCTCCCGAGTAGCTGGGATTACAGGCACCCACCAGCACACCCGGCTACTTTTTGTGTTTTTAGCAGAGACGGGGTTTCACCATGTTGGCCAGGCTGGTCTCGAACTCCTGGGCTTGAGTGATCCATCTGCCTCGGCCTTCTGAAATGCTGGGATGACAGGCGTGAGCCACCGAGCCCAGCAAAGGTATTTTTTAAAATAAATAACAGGGGCCGGGCGCGGTGGCTCAAGCCTGTAATCCCAGCACTGTGGGAGGCCGAGGCGGGTGGATCACGAGGTCAAGAGATCGAGACCATCCTGGTCAACATGGTGAAACCCCGTCTCTACTGAAAATACAAAAAATTAGCTGGGCATGGTGGTGCGTGCCTGTAATCCCAGATACTTAGGAGGCTGAGGCAGGAGAATTGCCTGAACCCAGGAGGCGGAGGTTGCGGTGAGCCGAGATCACGCCGTTGCACTCCAACCTGGGTAACATGAGTGAAACTCCGTCTCAAAAAAAAAATAAATAAAAATAAAAAAAATAAATAACATAAGCTTATGGCTAAAACAAAATCAAATAGTCTACATAGGCTTATAATATGAAGTTATCTTTCTTTTTTCTTTCTTTTTTTTTTTTTTTGGAGACTGGGCCTGGCTCTGTTACCCAGGCTGGAGTGCAGTGGCGCCATCTCAGCTCACTACAGCCTCGGCTTCCCAGGCTCAAGCGATCCTCCCACCTCAGCCTCCAACACCACGTGCGGCTGACTTCCACGTTAGCGCTGCGTTTCTGCTAGGCTAGAGGTCTGTTTCGCTCCTTAAAAGCAAACTCGGCTTTCCTTGTCCTCTTGATACGACTGTATCACCGTTTACGGTTTTCCTGGTTATACTTTCAGCATTTAGGAGCGTGTGGATGCTTTTCGTCCTTACCCTGCAGTAAGACTGTGGGAATGCACGCATCTCCCTGTCCTGCCCGTCCGGTCTCCTGCTCTTCCTTCCTGGTTTTGGTCAAGGTTGTTCATATTTATGCTGTGTTACGTAACTGTGGTTCATGCTTTGTGTGTGGTTGAAAGTCAGTCAGCCAGTCAACAGGGGCATTGCTGCGTGTGTGAATACTGTTTTCAGCAAAGGCAGGTGGCACATTAGGACTACATCTTTTGTGCAGCTTTTCATTTTGTCTTGAAATTTCTAACTCCCTTTTCCCTCCTCGTACTATTTGATTATGTCCTCAGTTTTTTCCCCAGAATTCTCAATCCAATCATGCAGTTTACTGAGTCCCCTTTTTTTCTTTTTTTGAGATGGAAGTTGTTTTTTTCTCTGTCACCCAGGCTGGAGTGCAATGGCATGATTTCAACTCACTGCAACCTCTGCCTCCCAGGTTCAAGCGATTTGCCTGCCTCAGCCTCCCAAGTAGCTGGGATTACAGGTATCTGCCACCATACCTGGCTGATTTTTGTATTTTTACTAAAGATGGGGCTTCCGCATGTTGGCCAGGCTGGTCTTGAACTCTTGACCTCAGGGTGATCTGCCTGCCTCAACCTCCCAAAGTGCTGGGATTACAGGTGTGAGGCACTGTGCCTGGCCTGAGTCCCCTTTTTAACCTGGAGAGTCCCCTTTCCTGGGATTTGTCAGCCCTCTTCCATCCTGGACAGGTGGTTCTTGGGGTTGGCTATGCAGCTGTCATTCTGGAACGTTCCTTTGGTACTTTCCTGAGTTGGATTTCACATTGGATTTTATTCTAACTCCAGTCCTTGATTGGTTCCACAGTTGTTTTTTTTTTTTTTAATGTAGCTCAGACACCAGTTGGAAGTGTTGCCAGGGAGAGCTTAAAGGGCAAAGGGCGTTTTCGAGGGCAGAGCTTTATATTTTGGTATGCGAGCTCAACACAGGTGAAGTGTAAATGGGAATCAGCTGTCTTTGGATTAAACACTACTACACAGTTTTTTTAAAGATTAAACACGGAAGTGAAGCACGGATTCCAGACGCTGTTTCCTGAACAGCCCAGCTGCTTTGCGACCTGGACTTGAGCCTCTTTGGGTTGGGTGAGTCTGGAATCAGAGCCGCCTCCAGGGATTGAGGGAGGCATAGCACGTACGGTGGGAAATGCTGGGGTAGGATTTAACTCACGTCCTGCGTGGATGTCCTGGCTTTGCTTCCTGTTAGCTGGTTGCTCTCCCTTATGTTATGGATAATAACCGCCCAGCCTTCCTGGAATACTGGGAAGACTGGATAAACCAGAGGATAGGAGATCACACTGGAAAGTTGGAATGTTCTTTTTTTTTTTTTTTTTT
>NW_016107756.1:1523407-1528220 GCF_001604975.1 Cebus imitator | reverse complement strand
CCTCCTGGGTTCAAGTGATTCTCCTGCCTCAGCTTCCCATGTAGCTGGGAATACAGGCACACACCACCACGCCCAGCTAATTTTTGTATTTTTCAGTAGAGACGGAGTTTCACCATGTTGGTCAGGCTGGTCTCGAACTCCTAACCTCGTGATCTGCCCGCCTCAGCCTCTCAAAAGTGCTGGGATTATAGGCATGAGCCATCGCGCCCGGCAGGAGTGTTCCTTATATGCAGGTTGTCATTGTGAAGTTGTGATCAGATGTTGGATTTGGCTACCGGAGCAAAACCTGCAAAAGCTGTAAGTGAAGATTGAGCTGGAGTTTCGTGCACAGCCAAATAAAATGTATGCTTAATTGGGCGCATTTAATAATGTAAACCAGTGTCACTCAAATGCTAACAGAGGGCCAGCAGCAGGTGGAGTGAGTGCCTGGGTCAGGTGGTAGTGGGACATTGTGGGGGCTGCGGCCCCCACAGGGAGCACCCGCTCTCGCTTCCAGCTGCTTGCTGCAGTAATAAGGGCCAGCGTTGCCAGCTCTTCCGACTTTTCAAGCTTACAGTCTGGGTTTTTATGTGAAGCCAGTTAAGTTTTACATGCTGTTAGCCAGTTAAAAATTTTCTTAACATTGGGCAAGCCAAGCAAAGCACATCTAAGTTCACCAACTTCAGGCCTCTGCTGTACTCCACGGGAATGCAGTGTAAATTGCAAACAGTCCTGAACGTCATGCTGAGTATTGCATGCATACAGCTGATGATAGTGTTCAGGTCATTGCTCATCTCCTAGTCTTCTTGATACCTGCACATGTAAACGATATTCTCCAATACCTGTGGGGTTATTTTTTTGTTTTTTTTTGTTTTTTTTTTTTGAGACAGAGTCTCACTCTGATGCCCAGGCTGGAGTGCAGTGGCACCATCTCGGCTCACTGCAACCTCCGCCTCCCCCGTTTAAGCGATTCTCCTGCCTCAGCCTCCCAAGTAGCTGGGGTTACAGGCATATGTCACCACGAGCAGCTAATTTTTGTATTTTTGGTAGAGAAACCCCGTTGATCAGGCTGGTCTTGAACTCCTGACCTCAGGTGATCCGCCTGTCTCATCCTCCCAAAGTGCTGGGATTACAGGTGTGAGCCACCACGCCTGGCCTTCCGGTACCTTTCTTAAGGAAATTAAGGATGATGTTGAGATGAACATAGCCAGAATGGATCTTTTTGTTTTTTTTTTTTTTTGAGATGGAGTCTCACCGTGTTGCTCAGTCTGGAGTGCAGTGGCACAATCTTGGCTCACTGCAGCCTCCGCCTCCTGGGTTCAGGCGATTCTTCTGCCTCAGCCTCCCGAGTAGCTGGGACTACAGGTGCCTGCCACCACGCCTGGCTAATTTTTTTTTGTATTTTTGGTAGAGACGGGGTTTCACCATGTTGGCCAGGCTGGTCTCGAACTCCTGACCTCGTGATACGCCCGCCTCGGCCTCCCAAAGTGCTGGGATTACAGGCATGAGCTGCCGCGCCCGGCCCAGAATGTATCTTTTTAGAGCACAGTGAGAAGCTTCCCTCTAGGTTAATAATATTCATCCAGTAATCTAAGCTTCAGGGTGTGGTGGTTGCCCACTTATTAGTTCACATTACCAGCCTGTGGATCTGTCTTACCCAGGAGGATTCCATAGGAAATCTCATCGAATGCTTTCCTAATGTGCCAGGCAGAGCACACTTCCCAAACTGCCACTCTTGAGTGAGATACGAAGTTAGTTGGATGTCGCTTTTGAAAGAAGTGGTGTGGTGGTTGAGACCCCCGCTGAGACCCGGTGCTGATACTTAAGCCTTGCTAGTGATGCCCATGGAGGGCACTTTCTTTGCAAAACACCTTCATCCGCATTCTCATTGGTCCCTTGCCAAAACCCTGTGAGTTAAGTAACCCCTCTGGATTTTTGGCCAGAGTCCTCTTCAAGTTTACAGTCTGTGGTTTCCCTTTATCCGTGATGTTTATCCTCTCCTCTCTCTGCTAATTACCAGCAGCCCAGATTCTCAGAGGAGTCGACTTTGTTAACACAAGCAGCTTGGGTTGGTGAGAGTCCAGGCAGTATAAGGACCATCACGTGCAGACCTGGGTAATTAAAGGGAAGCCGGGAGGGTGGAGTGGGCAGGGCTGGCTTCACTTTTCCCTCTGCGACTGGTTACGCATCTCCTACAGAGCCCGCCTCCTCCTGCTCTTCCCCAGACCACCCTGGCTACTTTTGCTTCCTTTTTTTTTTTTTTTTTTTTTTTTAAAGGCAAGGTTCTACTCCTGTTGCCCAGGCTGGAGTGCAGTGGCACGATCTCAGCTCACCGCAACCTCCGCTTCCCAGGCTTAAGTGATTCTCCTGCCTCAGCCTCCCGGATAGCTGGGACCACAGGTGTGCGCCACCACGCCCGGCTCTTTTTTTTCTTTTTTGTAGGGGTGGGGTTTCGTCTTGGTGCCCATGCTGATCCGGAACTCCTGAGCTCAAGTGATCTGCCCGCCCCGGCGTCCCAAAGTGCTGTGATCACAGGCGTGAGCCACCGCTCCCGGCTACCCTTTTGCTGCTCTGACCTCCCCTTTCTGTGCTCCTTCCGGCCTCCCATTGGGTCACTGACTCACCTCCCAGCGTTATTAAAAACAGTTTTTTTGGCTGCATGGGATGGGAGATGGGCAAAAGTATTTATCCACAGACTCTTTCATCACCCGGAACCTTGTTCTACAAATCCCGAGGATCTGTGGGCTGGCCGGGCACGTTGGCTTACGCCTTAAATCCCAGCACTTTGGGAGGCCAAGATGGGCAGGTCGCTTGAGCTCAGGAGTTCAGGCAGCCTGGGCGACATGATGAAACCCCATCTCTACAGAAAATACCAGAATTAGCCGGCCGTGGTGCTTGCTGCAGGATGGTTTTAGCCCGGGAAGTGGAGGCTGCAGTGAGCTGAGATTGCGCCATTGCACTCCAGCCGGAGCCATAGAGCCAGACCTTGTCCCCCCACAAAAAAAAGAAAAGAAAAAAGAACATGTGGGATACTCCTGTTAATAAAGGGAAGGAGAGCCAGGCACAGTGGCTCACGCCTGTAATCCTAGGACTTGGGGAGGCTGAGGTGGGAGGATTGCTTGAGCCCAGGAGTTCAAGACCAGCCTGGGCAACACTTGAGCCCAGGAGTTTGAGATCAGTCTGGGCAAGACGGTGAGACCTGTCTCCACAAAAAATAAAAAAATTAGGCAGGTGTAGTGATGCACACCTGTACTCCTAGCTACTTGGAGGGCCAAGGTGGGAGGATTGCTGGAGGTTGAGGCTGGAATGAGCCTTTGATGGCACCACTGCACTACAGCCTGGGTAACAGAGCAAGACCCTGTCTCTAAAAAAAGAGAGAGGGGAAGGAGAAAAACATACAGAGATAGTAGATGCTTTGAATGTGCAGATGTAACATTGTCTTGATTTCCTGAGAGCTTTCAGCCATCCCAGAGGTTCCTGACAGGTAATAATTTTGCTAAGACATGGATTTGAATTGCAGCCTGGTTGGAACTCGTCATTAATTAAAACTTTGTGAAAAATGGCTCTTTTGCAAAGAGAATCAGCTGCTACTATTCATGATATCGGGGGAAAAAAAGCAAAGATACCCAAAGAAGCGATCGCTCCTCGCCAGCGTAGGGGAGTTTTGGATAACTTAGAGACTAGGATGATGACCTTCGCTGTGCTGGGACTAAGCCCACTGTGTACTTCGCAGGGAACGGGGACATTTTAGCCGTTGCTTGAGCCAGGGTGAAGTTTGTATGAGGGAGACAGTTTTAGAGAAAGTTGAATGGGGGATTGTAGTGAGAGGTGAGGCATTAACAAAAAAATCGGGGGCTGCAATCCCAGAATTTAGGGAGCCTGAGGTGAGAGGATCACCTGAGGTCAGCAGTTCGAGACCAGCCTGGCCAACATGGCGATTCCCGGTCTCTACTAAAAATACAAAAATGAGCCTGGCGTGGTGGTGCACACCTGTAGTTGCAGCTACTCAGGAGGCTGAGACTGGGGAAGCACTCGAACCCGGGAGGCAGAGGTTGCAGTGAGCGGAGATTGTGCCATTCACTCTAGCCTGGGCGACTAGAGTAAAACTGTATCAAAAAAAAAAAAAAAAAATCGGGAAAAAGCCAGAGCCTGGACGGCGCCTTCTGTGTGGCTGGGTTTGGGATGGCTGAAGCTGCTGGATATGCATCTCCTAGAGTGCCAGGGCTTCCCTGGACCCTTGGGCTTGTTCAAAATTTCCTGTGATTGCTTCCCGGGAGGGAGGCCTCTTCTTGCCGGTTCAGTCCCTGTATGTCTGTCTTACCACCCTTCCGTCTTCCTCCCGCCCCCCTCCTTGGTGCCGCTGTGCAGCTGGAGACCATCAGCTTTGAACTGAAAGCAGCAGAGGGGTCAGTCCTTACACCTGGCTCCCCTGGCTGCTCCCAAGCCCTGTGCCAAACCTCAAAGCAAATAGTTACTTTGCCTCCCCATCTGGCCTTTACAATCTCTTCTCCCCAACCCCGGTCCCAACTTGCCCCCCAGGCCTGTCTTCCTGCTCTGTATAACTGGAGTTCCTGCCTTTACGTGGGCAGTCATTTCTGAGAGATAGGAGTTTAGCAGATGAAAGTAATTTACACTGGCCGGGCGCGGTGGCTCAAGCCTGTAATCCCAGCACTTTGGGAGGCCGAGGCGGGTGGATCACGAGGTCAAGAGATCGAGACATCCTGGTCAACATGGTGAAACCCCGTCTCTACTAAAAATACAAAACATTAGCTGGGCATGGTGGCGCGTGCCTGTAATCTCAGCTACTCAGGAGGCTGAGGCAGGAGAATTGCCT
>NW_016107756.1:1521272-1521777 GCF_001604975.1 Cebus imitator | reverse complement strand
TTTGTAGCTTTAGTAGAGACGGGGTTTCACCATGTTGACCAGGATGGTCTCGATCTCTTGACCTCGTGATCCACCCGCCTCGGCCTCCCAAAGTGCTGGGATTACAGGCGCGAGCCACCGCGCCCGGCCCTAGATTTTTGCTTTTGAGACACGGTCTTGCCACGGCTGCCCGGACTGGAGTGCTGTGATCACGGCCCACACACTGGGGTTGAGCGGGGTTGGCAGCGATGTCATCAGTCTCTATGCGAGATACAGAGAATCAGGTTCGAAGAAAGCACTCGCCTCCATCGTAGAAACGTGGCGTTTGAGGTTCCGTGGGATACAAGGGAGGCCGCGGACAGATGGAGCCAGAAGAGAGGCCGGTGGGCAGTGGGTGGGAGAAGCCGGCCTGCCAGGCTGGGCCAGCGTGCAGGAGCAGGTGGGTTCATCCTGCGGAGAGAGGAGAAGGCCAAGGGGTAAACCAGCAGCCGCAGGTGCGGAGGGGCGGGTGCCGGGGATGGAGGAG
>NW_016107756.1:1517023-1520967 GCF_001604975.1 Cebus imitator | reverse complement strand
GGTGCCGGGGATGGAGGAGCAGCCGCAGGTGCGGAGGGGCCGGTGCCGGGGATGGAGGAGCAGCCGCAGGTGCGGAGGGGCCTGGAGAGGTGCGGTAGGCGTGTGGAGGAAGAGGGCAGGCAGCGGTTTCAGGGACGGCGAGGACCGGTACGAGTCGGCGGGTTCCCCCGTGTGGTGGATGCCCCACTGAGAGCAGGCTTGTCAGTATGGAGCCTGAGCCGGGTGGGAAGAGGCCGTGGAAGAGGCCAGAGGAAGACAGTGGTGGCTTGGGGAGGGACAGTTATCTCTTGAGTGGCAAAGACTGGAGCCTGTTTTCGAGGCGGAGGAGGGCAGGGAGTGCAGGAGGCTCCCGTGTGCCAGCCGCGGCTGGCGTCCAGCTCTCACTGCAAAGTGGGGGCGCAGATGCTCTTATCTCTATTTTACAGATAGGAAAACGGAGTCGCAAACAGGTTAAGAAACGTATGAAGGCCACATAGAGGCCGGGCACGGTGGCTCACCCCCGTAATCCATCCAGCACTTCAGGGGCCAAGGTGGGAGGATCACTTGCGGTCAGGAGTTCAGCCTGGCCAACGTGGTGGAATCCCGCCTCTACTAAAATTACAAAAACTAGCTGGGTATGGCAGCGTGCATCTGTGGTCCCAGCTACTCGGGAGGCTGAGGTGGGAGAATCGCCTGAACCTGGGAGGCATAAGTCGTGGTGAGCCGAGATTGCGCCATTGCACTCCAGCCTGGGTAACAAGAGCGAAACTCCGACTCAAAAAAAAAAAAAAAAAGAAAGGCTTCCTGAACAGTGGAATCTTCCAGGTGCTTTTGAGGGCGAGGAATCAGTGGATTAGCAAGGCAGCATTAATCAGGACCTCATTGAGAAGGTCCTGGGTGCTGCCAGTGAGGGTGCAGTTGATGAGACTGACCCCCAGCCGTGGAATCCGGATAGTAAATGAACCTGGATGAGGGAGGGGTGAGAGCCTGGGAGCACACGGCGGAGCAGGATTGAGCTGGGGCAGGCTGGTCCCTCGGGGAGGGTGCCAGGATGGGACCGGGATGCTGGGGGGACGGAGTTTGGTGGGTAGGACAACTTCAGGTCGACTCGGCAGACAGGAGCCAGTGCAGCCCTGCCGGGGGTGACAGGAGGGCCTAGGGATCCCCAGGCACTCTGGGCTGGGAGGGTGGCCACTGGGCTCATGGCTCCTTAAGCTGAACTTGAACAATCACAGATGTTGGCATTGTCAGATCCCTCCAGGTCAGGTGGGGCGGCGGGTGGGGGGCGGAGTCGATGACAGGAGACAGCGTTGATACGTTTGTAATTTGGGGTTTCGGGGTATTTGGGGGTTAAAGATTCAGAATGTTGGCCGGGCGTGATGGCTTACGCTTGTAGTCCCGGCACTTTGGGCAGCTGAGACGGGCTGATCGCTTGAGCCTAGGAGTTCAAGACCAGCCTGGGCAACACGATGAAACCTTGTCTCTACCAAAAACACAAAATTTTGCGAGGTGTGGGGGCTTGAAGAGCGTTGGAGCTGAAGGTCCCTCGGTGGAGGAGGCTGTGGAACTGGGTAGACGCCCTGGCTGAGTGATGAAGGCACTGGGGGTGCTGGTGGGAGCTGAGGCAGAGAGAGGTGGAAGGTACATTTTCTGCTGTGGCCTGGGGGTCAGTGAGTATCAATCCGTAGGCGGAGAGGGAGGTGTAGCCAGGTGGGTTCGCGGACCTGTGTGGCCTGCCAAGATTCAATGACGGAAGGGAGAGCGTTTCCAGGCGGTTTGGTCCCAGGACTGCTCCGCCCCTCGTTGTGTTTCTGGATTGCTTTCCGATATTATTATCCAAATGCTGCTCGCCTGCAGAGCCGCGCCCTGCGTGGTCAGTGCTGATGGATGTCCTCCCTCTCTCCCACCTTGAACCAGGGCCCGTGTGTGAGGGCCATGTGAGAGGAACACTGGGATCCCGATATAGACGCAGGTTCTGTAACCCACCATGTGAGCAGGTGCTGCCGACAGCCATCTGACCGAGTCCTCACAAAATGGGCCGCTTCAATTTCTGGTCGTGCTGAGATTATAGGACAATAACACGTTTATGAGCTTCTTAAATGAAGGAATTACCACCCTGCATTGACAGAGTCTTGTGATAGAAGCTGTTTAATTGGAATAATGATTCCAGAAACTATCTTTTTGTTAAGCGATAGGGTCTTACTCCGTTGCCCAGGCGGGAGTGCAGTGGTGCGATCCTAGCTCACCGCAGTCTCAAATTCCTGGCCTCAAGTGATCCTCCCTCCTCAGCCTCCTGAGTAGCTGGGACTCCAGGTGTGCTCCACCTTGCCTGGCTGCAGAAACATTTTTAATGAAGAAAGAGGCTGTGCAAACGTAGTTTAACTTAGTTTTCTGAGTCCTTAAGTTCACCAAGGATTCAACACCACCACCCCTCCCCTTGCCTTTTTTTTGAGTTGGAGTCTTGCTCTGTCTCCCAGGCTAGAGGGCAGTGGCGTGATAATGTTGGTTCAGTGCAACCCCCGCCTCCCAGGTGCGAGTGATTCTCGTGCCTCAGCTTCCTGAATAGCTGGGATTACAGGCGCCCACTGCCCCACCCAGCTAATTTTTTTGTATTTGCAGTAGAGACAGGGTTTCACCATGTTGGCCAGGCTGGCCTCGCGCTCCTGACCTCAGGTGTTCGGGGATTACAAAGTGCTGGGATTACAGGTGTGAGCCACTTCGTCCAGCCTCAACCAAACCCTTTTTAAGTCAAGAAATTAAGACAAAGTAGCTGGCATGGAAGTGAGTTTCTGACTCGGGGGCTGGATGAAATGGAGTTACGGGTTCCTGAGTCCGGTTCACAAAGGAGATGAAACACACGGTGGAGCTCACAGAGGCGTCCTGAGCCCTCCAGGTTCCTCCTTCCTTTTCCCTCCAAACCCAACGTTACAGAGGAAAATAGCCTCAGTGGAGACCAGACCCCTTAGGCCCAGGGTTCTGTGCTCCGTGTCCAGCACAGCGGGGCAGCCAGGCTGGCCCCAGCCGTGTGTTGCTCTTCGGTTACAGCGGCTTTGGGGAAGGCGATGCCAAGTGTGCTGGTGTTTCTTTTGTTTGTGGCCCATCTTCCCAGTAGGATGATGTGAAGATTTATTTTCTGATGTAGACACACACCTGTTAAAGCTGAAATTGAGACTTCCTTGATGCTGCAGATTCAGGGTGCGTCTCTTGTGATGTGCAGACCCCGCCTGGCCATATGTCATCCGTGAAGTCGGAGCTCAGTGGACATTTTATTATTATCCGTTAGGGGTTCTTGTCAACAAAACTGAACACAGGCCACATTCTTCCTCCTCACTGGGACGCTGTCCCCTTTGTTTGGAGCTCAAGTCCTCCCTTCTCCTGTCTTCTTATACTCCGAGACATGGCCTGTCATCCCCCCTGCAAGGCCTTCCTGGGGCTCGGGGTCCCTCTTGCCTGCCGTGCCAGCAACACACTCTGTATGCACCCCATGCGGGACTGGACCCTGGGGTGTCCATCTAAGAGGTGGAATTGGGTAGGAAGCCCACCCGGGGTGGATGGCCTGAATCGGGTTGAGGTGGTGAAGTGGATCTGAGCCAAGTCCTTGTGGGAGAGAGAGCTGGGAGTTGAGCCTGTGGACACCAATGCTGAGTTCAGAGAGTGGGTGGAGATTAAAAAATGGGAAATGTGGGCTGGGCGAGGTGGCTCACGCCTGTCATCCCAGCACTTTGGGAGGCCGAGGCTGGCAGATCATGAGGTCAGGGGTTCGAGATCAGCCTGGCCAACATGGTGAAACCCCGTCTCTACTAAAAATACAAAAATTATCTGGGCATGGTGGGACATGCATGTAATCCCAGCTTCTTGGGAGGCTGAGGCAGGAGACTCACTTGAACCTGAGAGGCGGAGGTTGCAGTGAGCTGAGATTGCACCACGGCGCTCCAGCCTGGCTACAGAGAGGGACTTCGTCTCAA
>NW_016107756.1:1487954-1516518 GCF_001604975.1 Cebus imitator | reverse complement strand
CAGCTAATTTTTTTTTTTTTTTTTTTTGAGACATATCAATCTTGTTGCCCAGGCTGGAGTGCAGTGGTATGATCTTGCCTCACTGCACCTCCACCTCCTAGGTTTAAGCGGGCCCACCACCATGTCTGGCTGATTCTTTTGTACTTTTAGTAGAGATGAGGTTTCACCATGTTGGCCAGGCGGGTCTCGAACTCCTGACCTCAGGTGATCCACCCGCCTCGGCCTCCCAGAGTGCTCGGATTACAGGCTTGAGACACTGCGCCCATCAGCTGCTGTATGTTTGTGAGCTTAATGTGAAAGTCCTCAGTACTTTGCAGGGATCCCTGGGATCCCCAAACATTGAGAACTTTTGATTACTTGGATATTCACAGTAGCTACTCCAGCCGAGGTGCAATTTCACATTTTACCAGGAGGGACTGTCTGAAATCTCCTTAATGTTAAAGTTTTGGAATGTGTTTATATTTTCATCTTTTTAGTTTGGTAACTTTGAAATGTCACATACGTACGAATTTTACTTGAAACCAGGGATTTGGCCTTGACTCATTCCCAGAAGTCGCCCTGCAAAGGAAAACTGTGTCTTGAATTGTTGTAAGCGATTCCATTTTCCGCAGGAGGAAGGAGAAAGGGATAAACAGATCCCGCGCCACAGGAAACGCCCGGCACCTCACTCCTCGTGCCTTTCCTGTTTGATGCCTCCTTTCTCCTCGTGCCTTTTCCCGTTTGATGCCAGCTTTCCAGAAGATGCAATTTTCTGCTTCCATTTCTGTTGCCCACGTGCCAGGATTTCTAGCAAAGTGGGCCGAGAGTTTTGCTGGAAGTTACTTTAAACCCATCATTCTGGCCGGGCGTGGTGGCTCACGCCTGTAATCCAAGCACCTTGGAGGCCAAGGCGGGCAGATCACCAGAGGTCGGGAGTTCAAGACCAGCCTGACCAACATGGTGAAACCCAGTCTTTAAAAAATAAATAAATAAATAAATAAACCCATCATTCTGTGTCTCCCTTTTCTTTTGGCGTTTGACTGAAACTATGCCTCGGCAGGCAGGCAGGCAGGCGCTCTCCCGAGGCTCAGCACTTTTCTCTCCATCTTTGCCTTTCAAGAAGTGCCTTTTCAAAATGTGGTTTAAAATGAAACATGCAAATAAAAACACACAGTTTCAGTCTCCGGCCGCCTGGAGACTGAAACTCCAGGGACAAGGACAAAAGAACCAGGTAAGGGGAGCAGCTGGAAGCTCCAGCTCTGACCCAGAAGGGGTCACCCATGGTCGTGTTTCACTAACTAGTCTCTGTCTTGCTGGTTGTTGCCTTGCCAAGTTTCCAGCCTTAGGGTATTCTTGTTATTTACTTTCTCTCCTCCTGGACCAAAGCTGGGAAGCGTTACACTGTACAGTATACTCATTCCTTTTCATTTTTATTCCTTTTTATTATTATTATTATTTTTTTTTGAGATG
Organism: Cebus imitator; assembly: GCF_001604975.1. Classification (NCBI taxonomy): domain Eukaryota; kingdom Metazoa; phylum Chordata; class Mammalia; order Primates; family Cebidae; genus Cebus; species Cebus imitator. The sequence goes on along the minus strand of NW_016107756.1, from coordinate 1,515,069 downwards.
TCTCGCTCTGTTGCCCAGGCTGGAGTGCAGTGGCGCGATCTCGGCTCACGGCAACCTCCGCCTCCTGGGTTCAAGCGATTCTCCACCTCAGCCTCCGAGTATGTGGGATTACAGGCATATGCCACCATGCCTGGCTAATTTTTTGTATTTTTAGTAGAGACTGGGTTTCTCCATGTTGGCCAGGATGCTTGAGCTCCTGACCTCGTGATCCACATGCCTCGGACTCCCAAAGTGTTGGGATTACAGGTGTGAGCCACCTCACCCGGCCACCTTTATTCCTTTCTTAGAAATGACTTCCTTGAGGCCAGGCATGGGGGCGCATGCCTGTAATCCCAGCACTTTGGGAGGCGGAGGCAGGATCGCTTGAGCCCAAGAGTTTGAGACCAGTCTGGGAAACAAGGTAAAAGTCTTGACAAAAAATACAAAAATTAGCTGGGTGTGATGGCACACTCCTGTATTCCCAGCTACTCAGGAGGCTGAGGCAGGAGAATTGCTTGAACCCCGACGGTGGAGGTAGCAGTGAGCCGAGATCCTGCCACTGCACTCCAGCTTGGGCGACAGAGTGAAACTCTGTCTCAAAAACAAAGAATTCCTAGAGGTCATCCAGAATTTTGTCTTTCTGTACTCTGAAGGTCCTAATCATAATCCTACTTACTCCCAACTCTAAATCCTCAACTAGGCCTGGTACGGTGGCTCACGCCTCTAATCCAGCACTTTGGGAGGCTGAGGCAGGCGAATCACAAGGTCAGGAGATCAAGACCATCCTGGCCAACATGGTAAAACCCCATCTCTACTGAAAACACAAAAATTAGCAGGGTGTGGTGGCGTGTGCCTGTAATCCCAGCTACTGAGGAGACTGAGGCAAGAGAATTTCTTAAACCAGGAGAGGTGGAGTTTGCAGTGAGCTGAGACCACGCCATTGCACTCCAGCCGGGGTGACAGAGTGAGATCCCGTCTCAAAAAAAAAAAAAGTCCTCAACTATGAAATTTTTCCAATATAAGCTGCTTTCTGCAATCCCGCCCCCTTTAGTATTTGAGGAAAACTCATCTCCTTTGCTGTCTTCCTTCTCCCTGTGCTGTTGATCATTAGCTTATCTTCAAATCCTCTAGAAGTCCTGGTTCCCCAAATTCGGCTTTGTTTGCCTCACCCATACCCAGCACAGCACGGTCCTGCTTCCTGCGTCCTGGTGCTCCCTCTGTTAAATTGCTTGTTTAGTTAATTACCTCACTCAGTGGACCTCAAGTCCTGGAAAGTCAGCAAGTTTTTTTTTTTTTTTTTTTTTTTTTTTGCGGTTCTCCTGCTGCTACACAGATTAAAGAAGCAAGTCTTCGTTTCTCGTCTTCATCTCCACCGGGTTCAACGCTGAGCAGAAGGCAGCGCTTCGTAAATGTCTGTCGAGCTGTGTATATGCCTCTCTCCTCTGGGAATCCTGCGTGCTATCCCGGTTTGCAGTTCACCTTTTCTCACCTTTTCTATATTTCCCGACTTAAAAAACTCTGCCTTCTGGACAGGCGCAGTGGCTCACGCCTGTAATCCCAGCTCTTTGGGAGGCCGAGGCAGGCGGACCACCTGAGGTCGGGAGCAGCCTGACCAACATGGTGAAACCCCCTTCTCTACCGAAAATATAAAATCAGCTGGGTGTGGTGGCGGGCGACTGTAATCCCAACTACTAGGGAGGCTGAGGCCGGAGAATCACTTGAACCTGGGAGGCAGAGGTTGCAGTGAGCCGAGATCTCGCCATTTCACTCCAGCCTGGAAGACAGAGTGAGACTGTCAAAAAAACACAAAACAAAACAAAAAAACAAAATAATAAAAATCTTCCCTGAGTTTGGGAGGACAGGCCATTACAATGAATGTCCTTGCTATAAAGTTAGTGACTTTATGCCAGTGTAGCTGAAAAGGGCAATTGTTTAAAATATATTTTTTTCTGCTTCATTTTTGTCTGCCCTTTTACTGCAAGGATAAGAAAGAGCAGGTGCCAGGAGAGAAAAGTCATCTGAGAACACCTGTGGTGTGGGCGTTGCCTGGGGCCATGGGGGTGGTTGGAGAACCTGCCCCCTGTCTTTTCCTTTGGTGTCTGTTGGGCCTTGGTGTCTGTTGGGCCATGATGTCTCTGGGAAATGGACCAGCTCTGTTTTCTCAGCCTGTTGAGCTGGGCAATCTGCTCGGCGGGGCAGGGCCAGCGTCTTCCTCTGTAATCCTGTGTCGAAACAGCTTAAGCCAGTGCGTCTCTTGCTAGAAGCAGAGGGGATTTCCAGACTCTGGAAAACTGACACTGAACAGACTTTTCGAGCTCAAGGATGGGATGTGCCCCCAGGACGTGTAGGTGCCTCTGGATGTGTTCCGTGTTTTGGGTGCTGCCGTGGTTGGGTGAACAGCTGTTTGCTTTTCCAGCTTTTACAAAATTGGGGGAAGGATTTTTGGTGACTCATGCATTTTTCTGTTCAATTTCACTTCTCCTGATAGGAACTCAGCATATATTTATGTTCAGAAAACTAATCTAGATTTTATTGGTGACTATAAAAAAGAGGACTGTAACATGTAAAACTTATGTATGGTCCAAATGTCAGAATCAGATGATAAATACCAGATCAAATGATAAACCCTAGGCTGAGAAAAGCTATTTCCAACATAGATGACAGAGAAAAGGGCTATTTTTCTTTTCTCTTTTCTTTTCTTACTTTCTTTTTCTTTTTTTCCTTTATCCCTTCCTTGTCTTGCTTTGTCACCCAGGCTGAGTGCAGCGTCACGATCTTGGCTCACTGCAAACTCCACCTCCCGGGTTCAAGTGATTCTCCTGCCTCAGCCTCCCGAGTGGCTGGAATTACAGGTGCCCGCCACCACATCCAACTATTTTTGTATTTTTAGTAGAGATGGGGTTTCACTATGTTGACCAGACTGGTCTTGAACTCCTGACCTCAGGTGAACTGTCTGCCTGAGTCTCCCAGAGTGCTGGGATTACAGGTGTGAGCCACCACGAACTGGTCTGTTTTTTTTGTTTTTTTTTTTTTTTGTTTTTTTCTTAATGCATAAAGAGCTTTTAAAATCAGTTTGGAGGCTGGGCGCCGTGGCTCATGCCTATACTGAGGGATGACTATAGAAACAAAGATGTCTCTACAGAGATGTTCACTCTAGCAATATTTGCAGTTAAAATGTGACAGTGTCAGCTGGGCGCAGTGGCTCACGCCTGCAATCCCAGCACTTTTGGAGGCCGAGGCAGGTAGATCACTTTGAGGTCAAGAGATTGAGACCATCCTGGCCAACATGGTGAAACCCCATCTCTACTAAAACTACAAAAATAAGTCGGGTGTGGTGGCGCGTGCCTGTAATCCCAGCTACTTGGGAGGCTGACGAGGGAGAATTGCTTGAACCTGGGAGGCAGAGGTTACAGTGAGCTGAGATCACACCACTGCACTCCAGCCTGGGCAAACAGAGACTCCATCTCAAAAAAAAAAAAAAGTGACAGTGTCTATGAGTAGAAGACTGGTCAGGAAATTGTGGCATATCCATGCCATGGAATCCTGCTCAGCCGTTTAAAAGATTTCTCATTTGTGCTGTGCAGAGTGTGCTTGTATCTAGCTTCTGTGCTCACGATCAGTTTGTCTCTTGGCTTCATATTCAGCCTTTGTTGCTTGATCTGGGAAAATGGATCTGTGCCTCTTAAATATTCTTCATTTGCCAGTTGAGAGGTAATAAGTTCATAACAGGCCCAGCTTTTTAAAAAGGGGGCATGGGGGGAGGATGATATTCATGTTTATATAAATATGTATACGAGCCGGGCATGGTGGTTCATGCCTGTAATTCCAGCACTTTAGGAGGCCAAGGCAGGTGGATCACCTGAGGTCAGGAGTTTGAGACCAGCCTGGCCAACATGCTGAAACTCTGTCTCTACTAAAAATACAAAATTAGCCAGGCGTGGTGGCGCATGCCTATGATCCCAGCTACTTGGGAGGCTGAGGCAGAACATTTGAACCTGGTAGGTGGAGGTTACATTGAAGTGAGATTGCACCATTACACTCCAGCCTGGGCAACAGAGCAAGGTTCTCTGTCTCAAAAGAAAAAAAAAAAGTATATGCATGAATATCTTCTGGAAGCTACCTAAGAAACTGAGGGAATCACCTGATTAATTAATTCATTGAAGCAATAATGCTGTATGTAGATATTATTTATCATGGGCATATTTTGTTTTCATAGTTAGAAAATACAAAACTTTGGTTAGACATTAAAAAAAAGACTTGCATTAATGAAGAAACAGACTGTTCCTGGCTAGAAATATGAAATATTGTAAAGGTGTCATTTCTTTAAAATGAGTTTATAGGTTTAATGCAGTCATAGTTAAAAATCCTCAGGAGGCAGGGCATGGTTTTTTTGTTAAGAAGCTTATAGTGTGGGAGACAGCAGCGCAGTGTCCACAGAAATAAGCCTTGAGCAGTTACAAAGCAATATATCAAATGCAGAGCAATAAAATTGGATACATATGTACTGTGGGAACTTGGAGTCCTTTGAGAGAAAAGGCAGAATGGATTCATCAGCAAAAAAATACTTTGAAAAAAAGCTAAAAAAGATAAGCCAGAACAGGAAGGAAACTCTGTTAAAGTCCAGAGTCTCCCAGAAAATGGGAAGTGCCCTTCCTTCCCAAGCCTTCCCGTGGGGAGGGAATGGCTGCTCTCTGCCGCCAGTCAGAATCTCCGCGTGGGAAGGTCTGTGAGCTGCACCCATGTCACTCATTCTGCTTCCAGACGAGCTGGCCCAGGTGTGCTTCCATTTTCGCTTTGGAAAAGTCATTCTGAACTTACAAGCGACTACAAATTAAGTAATCAAGGACAGATGGGACGGGCTTGACCATTCCAAGAAGTCCAGTTACTTGAATCTGGAAACAGGACTGACCACATTTGTTGGCATTAATTCATTGGAGCAGTAATGCTGGCTGTAGAAAGTATGTTGTTTTTTTAAAAAACATCATCAGTTCTGAGCATTTGTAGCAAGTGAACTTTAACTGGGAACGGATGGTAAATTCTTTAAAAAAAAAAAACAATGGAAAAGAAATCCCTCCAGACAGTATTATGCATAGGGAGCTTTAAAAAATATGTATCCTACAGCATTTGGAAAATGTTTTATCATCTGTCTATGCCACTTATAAAGACTAGAATTTTTTTTTTTTTTTTTTGAGATGGAGTTTCACTCTTGTTGCCCAGGCTGGAGTGCAGTGACATGATCTCAGTTCACCATAGCCTCTGCCTCCTGGGTTCAAGCGATTCTCCTGCCTCATCCTCCCAAGCAGCTGGGACTACAGGCACCCGCCACCATGCCTTGGCTCATTTTTGTATTTTTAGTAGAAACAGGGTTTCGCCATGTTGGTCAACCTGGTTGCGAACTCCTGGCCTCAGGTGATCTGCCTGCCTCAGCCTCCCAAAGTGCTGGGATTACAGGTGTGAGCTGCCATGCCCGGCCAAGAATAGAATTTGAGTCATAGGTGGTTTGATTTAGAAGGTGTGACATGTTGCTTCATCCCAGAACTGGATGGAACTTTCAGGAGATTTAAGATTGTTCTCTTGGCAAATAAACTGCCTTTATGTTGGAAGTATTTCATGATTCTTTTGTAAGATCCGTAGTGGGCAGATAGAGATATTGAAGGGGATGCCGCTGGCTCACGTGTTTTAGATGTATGTCCTCCATTGCGTGCTGTTTCCCGCTAGTCCGCTTCAGAGGTATTGCTCACAGTAGTTCTTTTTTTTTTTTTTTTTGAGACAAGAGTCTTGCTCCATCACCAGGCACCAGGCTGGAGTGCAATGGTGCGATCTTGGCTCACTGCAACCTCCACCTCCTGGGTTCAAGCCATTTTCCTGCCTCAGCCTCCCGCATAGCTGGGACTACAGGCACGTGCCACCACTCCCGGTTAATTTTTGTATTTTTAATAGAGATGGGGTTTCACCATGTTGGCCAGGATGGTCTCGATCTCCTGACCTCGTGATCTGCCCGCCTCGGCCTCCCACAGTGCTGGGATTACAGGCGTGAGCCACCCCGCCCAGCCAGTTCTTCCAGATCCCTTTCCTTTGGAACACAGGCTCATCAAACTTCCATTTTTCATCCTTGCAAAACTGCAGCAGAAGTCAAGAAATGCCGTCTTTGGTGAACAGTCAAATGTCAGACCAGGTTTTCGGTGGCTTTACTGTTTTTCTAATCAGTGCAGGTCTGTCAAAATGTTATTCTGAGACTTTATTCTAGAGGTACACTGTTCCTCTATTTGGTACCACTGAAGAATAAATACAAAATCTCTGTTTCATGCCGAGCAGTGGTTGTGTGATGTTTAAATCTATGAGCATTTGCAATTTCAGATTTTGCAGTGCCTTATGAGATTAAAAGTACAAAACAAAACCAAAGGTGTTTCTCATTTAATCTTCATTATTCTGTGACTTAAAAGATTTTGAGATACGTTCTTCTCTTTTGAATAGGACAGATTGCTGGCAGGGAGTGTATTTATTAAAAGTGCTAGTCTTGGTTTTCAGTGTTGAAATCATGAGGGTCTCTAACATCAGAAGGTTTCATGGCCTCTGCACCTAATGGCACTTGTGGTTTTGAATTTGGGGTCTGAAGACAGTTGTTGGTGCTCATGTGATGGAAGGACCTTTGTCACAGCCCTGACGTGCCCTCCAGTGGCCTTCTGTACATGTTCTGGAACCACTGAAGGGCACTGTTTGGATTTAACCATCATCAGTGAAAAAAGTAGAACATGGGTTCCCCCCCGCCCCCAAGACAGTCTCTCTCTCTGTTGCCCAAGCTGGAATGCAGTGGCATAATCTCAGCTTGCTGCGACCTCCGCCTCCCAGGTTCAAGCAATTCTCCTGCCTCAGCCTCCCAAGTGGCTTGGACTGCAGGCACCTGCCACCACGCCCGGTTAATTTTTGTATTTTTAGTAGAGACGGGATTTCACCATGTTGGCCAGGCTCGTCTCGAACTCCTGACTTTAAGTGATCCACCTGCCTCAGCCTCCCAAAGCGCTGGGATTACAGATGTGAGCCACTGTGTCTGGCCTCCTACCTCCCCTTTTTTCTACCATCCGTTCTATTTTGTGACCGTTTATGAAAGTTGCAGTGTCTGAAGATGTGCCCATGTCAACTTGAGACCCTACTGATCCAACATCTGAGAAAAGGACCAATCCATGGTTAAATCGCCCGCTGAACATTTCCATATTACAGGCTGGGCACGGTGGCTCATGCCTGTAATGTCAGCAGTTTGAGAGGCCGAGGTGAGCAGATCATCACCCGAGGTCGGGAGTTCAAGACCAGCCTGGCCAACATGGTGAAACCCGGTCTCTACTAAAAATACAAAAATTAGCCGGTGTGGTGGCACACACCTATAATCCCAGCTACTCAGGAGGCTGAGATGGGAGGATCACTTGAACCCAGGAGGTGGAGGTTATAGTGAGCCGAGATCACACCACTGCACCCCAACCTGGGTGACTGAGTAGGACTCTGTTTAATAAAGAAAAAAAAATGAGACATCAGTTCTCTTCTGCAATCCTAAAATATTGCAGATGGAAACGATCACCTAAATTTGGATAATTCACCAAACCTCTTAAAGAACCAGAGCTGCAGGAAAAGGAACAAGATGGTTAGGGTGGGGATGGACGTCATTCTCCATCTTTGTTTACTAGCCTAATTCTCTCAGAGATAGACCTCCAAAAAAAAATCACTTGGAAATTCGGACGGGATTCTTCTTGTAAAGTAGGTTTACAGCTTCTGATCTGGGGATGGTTGATGTATGCTTGTTACTGTTTATATGCCTCTGGGAAGGAAGGACAGGTGTATGCAAAATGTTTATAGACCAAAGAAAAGAATGCTGCTGGTGTTTGGGGATGAGCTAGTCTCTTAAAGTAACTGTCATAGCAATGATTGACATTTGCATAGCACTGTACAAAACACTTCGCAGCAGACCCGGTGGCTTGCGCCTGTAATTCCAGCACTTTGGGAGTCCCAGGTGGGTAGATCACTGAGGTCAGGAGTTCTCGACCAGCCTGGCCAACATAGTGAAACTGCATTTCCACTAAAAATAAAAATAAAATATGAAAAGGTGGCTGGGCATGGTGGTGGGTCCCTGTAGTCCCAGCTACTCGGGAGGCTGAGGCAGGAGAATCACTTGATCCCAGGAGGCGGGGGTGCAGTGAGCCGAGATCATGCCATTGCTCTCCAGCCTGGGCAACGAGTGACTCTGTCTCCAAGCAAAAACCACAAAACCCCAAAACGCTTCTGTATGCCTGATGAGCCTGGAGACAGCCCTGGAGGGGAACTTGTGTTGGCATTTTATCTTCATCTGTAGTTTATGGAGCACAAGCTCAGGAAGGTCACTTGCCCAGAGCTGTTTACATAGGAAATAGGCAGGTGGGAACTGAAAACATTAAAAAAAAAATTTTTTTTAAACATAGTATTTATTAATTCCAGGCCAGTCATTCAAAAATACACAATTTAGAAATAAGAACTCTGGACTATTCTTAACTGTATGGTCCCACTTCCCAGAGCTGTGTGGTCCCCGGACACCACTGGCTTCTCACGGCTGTGAAGCAGGTACCTGAGAACCAGGCAAGTCCACATTGAGATGCGCTGAACGTGTAAAGTGCACCTGCCCTTAAGACCCAGCTATGACGGACAGAATGTAAGACATCAGGACACTTTGGGAGGCCAAGGCGGGTGGATGACCTGAGGTCAGGAGTTTGAGACCAGCCTGACCAACATGGAGAAACCCGTCTCTACTAAAAATGCAAAGTGAGCCAGTTGTGATGGCACATGCCTGTAATCCCAGCTATTTGGGAGGCTGAGACAGGAGAACCACTTGAATCCAGGAGGCGGAGGTTGCAGTGAACTGAGATTGTGCCATTGCGCTCCAGCCTGGGCAACAAGAGCAAAACTCTTGTCTCAAAAAAAAAAAAGAATGTAACACATCTTATTAATATTTGTTTATATTGATTACATGTCAAAATGATAATATTTCAGATGTTTTCGGTTAAAATATATTAAGATTAACTTCACCTGTACCTTTTTACCTTTTTTTTTTTTTTTTTTGGGACAGGGTCTCACTCTGTAGCCCAGGCTGGAGTGCAGTGGCACCATCATGGCTCACTGAAACCTCTGCCTCCTGGGCTCAGGTGATCCTCCCACCTCAGCCTCCGGAGTAGCTGGGACCACAGGCACAAGCCACTATGTCCAGCTAATTTTTAAATATTTTTGTAGAGATAGGATCTCACTATGTTGCCCAGGCTGGTCTCAAACTCCTAGGCTCAAGCAGTCCTTCTGCCTCAGCCGCTCAAAGTGCTGGGATTGCAGGTGTGAGCCACCATGCCCAGCCCCTTTTACCTTTTGCTGTTAAGAAATTGAAAATGATGCATGTGGCTCACGTTATTTCTGTTGAACAGCACTGGCCTAGAACTATTTTCTGTGGGTTGCAAGAACATAGTTTCTCTCTCGTGTCAGTGACATAGCTCATATTTTACCACCATTCTAGCCTGTAAGAGTACGCCTCTGTTTGCGGGGAGCAAGTTGCCTTTAACTTCCCATGCTGATTTCAAGACTGCTTTGAGAAACGTACACATTCTTTAGTTCACTTAGTTTTAACCGACAGAATCTGGTTCTGTCTGGAGAACGGTGGCGTGTTTGAAGCTCACTCGCTGCAGCCTCTGACTCTTAGGATCAAGGGGGCCTCCCGCCTCCTGAATACCTGGAACTGTAGGTGTGCATTGCCATGCCCAGCTTTTGTATATGTATGCATGTGTATTTGTGGAGACAGGGTCTTGCTGTGTTGCTCAGCTGGTCTCGAACTCTTGGGGTCCAGCAGTCTGCCCGGTTTGGCCTTCTCAGGTGCTGGGGTTACAGGTGTGAGTCACCACACCTGGCCTATTTTCTAATTTTGATATAATTTCTGTGATTTTAATGACATAGGCTTCCAGGTAAGTCCTGACTCCTGGCAGGCTGCATGTTTGGGACTGTGTGTTAGGTCCGTGGAGCTGTTGGTGTGGGAGTGTGAAGGTGTGTGCCACGCACATTTGGGTGTGGAGAGGAGAGGAAGACGGGAAATGGATTTTTTTTTTTTTTTGAGATGGAGTTTCGCTCTTGTTACCCAGGCTGAAGTGCAATGGTGCAATCTCGGCTCACCGCAAACTCCACCTCCCGGGTTCAAGCAATTCTCCCGCCTCAGCCTCCCGAATAGCTGGGACCACAGGTGTGCGCCACCATGCCCAGTTAATTTTTTGTATTTTTAGTAGAGACGGGGTTTCACCATGTTGGCCAGGATGGTCTCGATCTCTTGACCTCGTGATCCACCCACCTCAGCCTCTCAAAGTGCTAGGATTACAGGTGTGAGCCACAGTGCCCGTCCTGGGAAATGGATCTTGCAGTCTCTTTGTGCCCCCCTTCACAGATTCTGCTTCTCTAAGAGTCAGGAGTAAAGATGTGGACTCTTCCCCTCCCCATAAAAAATACCGCAAGGTGGATACATTCCTGTTCCTGACGAGAAAGTGTTGGGTCCGAGGTGGGAAGAAAGGCTGAAAATTAGCACATCGGAGAGAAAGACTTCACAGCCCTTGAGAGGGAGACGGCTGGGAAAGGCTCTTCCTCTATATCAGCTTTGTCCAATGTGTGCTCCCTTCCTTTTGTCCTTAGTGGCTCTGGGGTCCCATAAAACTAGGGCCAGTCGGTCAGCTGGGAGGCTGAGGTCCCGCACGGCCGCAGGCCCCGTTCTTCACAGCGAGCCCCACTTGGAACTGGAGAGCTGTCCCATTCCGGCGGGTCAGCCCTTCCCCAGGCCTTGCTGGGACTGCGGAGTAACTGAGGGGTGCGCAGATGGCGTTGGGTCTAACTCAGTCTCGTTATTAAAATTCTTGGCAGGAATTCCACATGAATCACATCCAAAAAAATTTACATTAAAGTTACTGCTGCAAGCCTGACCTCAGCCCACAAAACTGAGAAAACTTGGTGTTCTGAGTCTACGGATCAGCCTTAACTCCTCCTTGCCCACAGACCGGTGACTTTTTGCCACAAGGAAGGGAACACGAATTTTCTTGGGAATCCGTCAGTCGGGGGGTGAGGGTAGCCTTGGAGGGGGTCACCCTGGGAGGGAGTTGGTCTGCCCTGGATTAAGGCAGACATCAGCCGCTTTGGCTGTGGTGATAAAACTTAGTGGGTTGTATGATTTCAGGCAGGTTCCTTAGCCTCTCCAAACCTCAGTGGTCCATCTGGAAAGTGGGGATAAAAAAAACCTTAAAGAGTTGTCGTGGGTCCTAAGTGAGCCAGTGTGTATAAAGCTTATGGCAGAGGCAGGGTGTGCTGGCTCACACCTGTAATCCCAGCACTTTGGGAGGCTGAGGCAGGGGGATCACTTGAGCCCAGGAGTTTGAGACCAGCCTGGGCTACAGGCAAAAACTGCCTCTCCAGAAAATTGAAAAAATAGCCCAGCATGGTGGTGCACACCTGTAGTCCCCGCTGCGCAGGAGGCTGAGGTGGGAGAATCTGCCTAAGCCTGGGAGGCGGAGGTAGCCATGAACTGTGATCACGCCACTGCGCTCCAGCCTGGGTGACAGAGCGAGACCCTGTCTCAAAAAAAAAAAATGCGTAGATCAAAAAACAAAGACCAGCGTGGTGGTGAGTGCCTGTAATCTTAGCTACATGGGAGGCTGAGGCAGGAGAATCGCTTGAACATGGGTGGTGGAGGTTACAGTGAAAGCAAAAACAAAGTTTAGCAGAATTTAGAGGTGCGCACCTCATAATCATTAGCTGCTTTTTAACTTTTCTTCTTTTGCGTTTTTATTTTGTTAGCTGCTTTTATAATTGTTGTCATTGCAGTTACTCATTGTGCTAAAATATCGTGGGTGCCAGAGTGACGGATAGAATGAGGAGTGTGACTGTCCCCTCTTTTCCACAGGTCTCCTTCGTAAACAGGCTTGGAGGGAAGAGAACAGGTCCTGGAAGGCAATGGCCTTGGACCTGAGTGACAGCTGCCTTTAAATAGCTTTCTGAGCTTGCCCTTTGGGGGAAGGGGAGGGGGAGGGGAGGGTCAGGCCAGGACCGCCCAGCGAGGCAGCTTCGCTTCTTGTGCCATCTTTTTTCTCCACTGCATTCTTCCTAATAAATTAATAAATCTCTATCTGCCTCGATGTGGATGTCCCGAGCCTTCACCGTGATTTTCAGGTTCAGAAAGACCTTCTCGTGTCTTCTGCTTGAAGGATCAGCCTCATGGAGCTCAGAGGCTGACCCTGGAGGTTAAGCATTTTTTTGTGTTACCTGAAGGCTTGCTAAGAATGCCAGAGTGAACGTTGATGTGTGTCTGGAACGGACTGTGGGCGTTTCTCCCGCGTGCAGGGGGAGCAGCGAAGAATAGAACTGGGGAGAGGGGACTTGGCAGTAGCAACGCTGTCCCTGGTTTCAGGTTCAGTCCTGACTCACCAGCTGGGACAAACATCCAGGGTATTTTTGGGAGATGACCGTGTCACCGCCTGGCTCACGGGAGGATGGAACTGCATGAGACCGTGTTTAATCAGCAAGCTGAGACCTGACACTGTGGTTCACGCCTGTAATCCCGGAAGTTTGGGAGGCCAGGGCCAAGGCAAGTGGATCACCTCAGGTCAGGAGTTTGAGACCAGCCTGGCCAACATGGCAAAACCATGTTTCTACTAAAAATACAAAAATTAGCCAGGCGTGGTGGTGCATGTCTGTAATCCCAGCTACTGGGGAGGCTGAAGCAGAATTGCTTAAACCCAGGAGGTGGAGGTTGCTGTGAGCTGAGATCTCGCCACCGCACTCAAGCCTGGGGGATAGAGTGAGACTCCATCTCAAAAAAAAAAAAAAAAAAAAAAAAAAAAAAAGCAAAACCAGCAAGCTGAAGGGGAGACTTTCAGACTAGGGGTTTGTAGGACAAAATGCCATCGATTTAGTTTTAGGGCTTAGCTAACGTGCTTTGTTTTCATTCACCATCGGAGGTGTCCTCGAACCCCGTGGCAGCTGTTGGAGGTCGATGCTGTGCTCTTCATTTTCCTGACCAGGAAGCAGAGGTCAGGGCAGTTGAAGCGTCGGAGTCACCTGAGTCCAGGCAGAGCTGAGCTGCACCAGGTGTGCTGCTTCCCAGCCAACGTTCTTTTCTGGAATCAACTGCGGAAAGTAAAGAGGCTGGTGTTGATTCAGTGTCTGCTCCTGCGCCAGATACTGTTACTCCGTTTCATGTAGAAATCATTCCCCGACAAGTCCCTGTGTGCTGCTAACGGTGACGTCAAGGCTTAGAGGGTTTAGCAGATGCAAATTAGAACGCAGATCTGTAATCCCAGCACTTTGGGACACCTGAGGTCAGTAGTTCGAGACCAGCCTGGCCAACGTGGAGAAAACCCAGGCTCTACTAAAAATATAAAATTAGCCAGGTGTAGTGACGGGCGCGTGTAGTCCCAGCTACTCGGGAGGCGAGGTGGGAGAATCACTTGAACCCGGGAGGTGGAGTTTGCAGTGAGCCGAGATCGTGCCATTGCACTCCAGGCTGGACCAAAAGAGCTAAACTCTGTCCAAAAAAAGAAGAAGAAGAATCCTGATCTGTCTTTTCATAAAGTCCACACTTTTCTCTCAAAACTCCCCTGTTTTGAGAGCATCCCGAAGATGCTTCTAGCCCGGCAGATTGGGTCATTCTTAACATCTCTGCAGAGTAATCCTGAGCTTTTAAATATCAGAAAACTCTTTCCATGAAGAGAAAAGAAAGGACATATTTTTTGGCTGTCTTGTCTGTAGGCATTAGCTTTTGAGTGTTTTTTTGGCTAATGAGGTGCTAAAGGAGGCCCAGTCCCACTGGTAAGAATGAGAAAAACCAGTACCATTCATCCCTCTTCTCCTTGAACCAGCAGATTTATTTTGCTTGTTTATAAACTCACCACCTTCGCTTCCCACCCAGGGAAGATCCTGATGCTTGCCTGGTACGCACCTGTAATCCCAGCTACTCGGGAGGCTGAGGCAGGAGAACGGCTTGAGCCCGGGAAGCGGAAGTTGCAGTGAGCTGAGATTGTGCCACTGCACTCCAGCCTGGGTGACAGAACGAGACTCCATCTCAAAAAAAAAAAAAAGAAAGAAAAAGAAACAAAAATGCTGGAGCAGGAACTCATTGAAGCCAGCGTTGCCGAGCGCACCGCAGTGAAGACGTCTCTGCTGACCCCATGGGACTGGGCATCGTGAGGCGAGCAGGCTCTGCTGTCTGTAATCTCTCAATTTCCTTTCTATCACGGTGGGACCTGCAGGAAGGCAATGAGGCCGCCCGGCGTTTTCCTTCCCTCATTCAATTTGAGCAATTGCCTTTTGACATCTGACTGATGGGATAAGGATGCACCCGCCCTAGAGAATGCTTTCCAGAAGAAATTGAGTTTTCTGTGTGTTTTTTGCTCATCATGAGATCCATCTTGCTAATTGATTGTCCTGTAATCGGTGCTGGGCAGCCCCCCGGTGGCTTCGTTTCTGTGACGTTGGGAAAAAGTCACGCATCTCTGCAGTCATTTTGGTTCTTGCCAAGCTACCTTTCCCGTCTGGGGCATTGAAGGGTCTGTCTCCAAGGACACAGCGCTGGCATTCCCGAGAGCCTGGCTCGGGCTTCCTGCTCTCTGTCTCCCACAGGAAATAATTTTCCTGGGCACGGCAGCCCTGGGTTGCCAGTCCTGACTGTCACGGATGCTCGCACGCGTGTGGCAGCCGCAGTATTGTCAGCAGCTGGAGCTTCCATTGCGAAGCCCGCGTGCATCTGCTACACGGACTTTCCTGGGAGAGGCGTCATGTAAACAGGCGCGGGAGGGGCTGGCTTGGGAACAAAGGGAATAGAATATTCTGTGTGATATGCAGGAACTGAGAAATAGGCGAGTTTGCTGAGTAGCCACGGCGGGTGGCCCACAATATTGTCTTAGAGATTGGGAGAGGTTCAAATGTCTCTTGGTGGAGAATCTAAGGAAGCTCTGAACTAGATGAGGAGGTTCTAGTCCCAGAAACAGCTCTCTGTAAACGCACATGTCATATGTCAATTCCGCAGAAACTTCCCTGGGCTAGGGTTAGTGAGAAGCAGGAGAGCTGGACAGATTAGTGAATGCTTATATTTTAGTTTAAAGCAAAGTTGAAACGCAAATAAAGACAGTAGTTAAAAAGGTCGAGTGAGTGTGTGCGGCACGTGAGGCGTTGTTAAGTGCTGTGTTTTTGTGAGCCAGCTTAATCCTCCCACAAACACTGAAAACTGTACCAACACTTCACTTTTTCTTTTTCTTCTTGTTTTTTAGATATAGGGTCTTGCTGTGTTGCCCCAGCTAGAGTATAGTGGCATGATCATAGCTCACCATAAGCTCAAACTCCCGTGCTGGAATAATCCACTTCAGCCTCCCAAGTACTTAGGACTAAAGGCACGGGCCACCATGCCTGGCTTACCGAATTTTATTGTAGAGATGGAGACTTGCTGTGCTGCCCAGGCTGGTCTTGAACGCCTGACCTCAAACAGTCCTCCCCACCACAGCCTCCCGAAGCGTTAGGATTACAATGCTTACATTGGATCAAACAGTCCCGCCACCTCAGCCCCCGAAGCCAATGCCCCAGTCCATCAACAAGTTGTAAAGCCCACGTTACGAAAAGATCCACCGTGGAAGATGTTGGCGTTGTTGAGAAGAATTGGTGATGTTGGGAAAGGTGAGGTCTTTTTAAGTGGGAGAGTGTTACTGTGGCGTGTTAGAAGGTCACTGAATTCTGCATGTCGCATACCTAGTTCGTGGCAACAGGCCCCTTGAGGATTCATGTATGACCGTCTTTCAGTTTCTTGCTTCTTTGGGTACCTTCTTCCTGTCTCCATTAGACAACAGGAACTACAAAGGGAAGAGGAGGCCGGGTGCAGTGACTCACACCTGTAATCCCAGCACTTTGAGAGGCTGAGGTGGGTGGATCACTTGAGGTCAGGAGTTCCGGGCCAGCCTGACCAACATGGTGAAACCCTGTCTCCACTAAAAATACAAAAATTAGCTAGGTGTGGTGGCGGATGCCTGTAATCCCAGCTACTCGGGAGGCTGAGGCAGGAGAATCACTTGAAGCCAGGAGGTGGAGGTTGCAGTGAGCCGAGATTGTGTCATTGCACTCCGGCCTGGCAACACAGCGAGACTCAGTCTCCAAAAAATCAACGAAAAAAGGGAAAGGGTGAAAGGAAGGGATGAGAGAGAAAGGCAGTCAGGCCGCTGGGACAAGGGAGAGCCAGGATTGCAGGGAAGCGGGGAAGGCGGCCGGCGGGGACCTAGACGTGCCCACATTTCAGCCGTGCAAACGACTAAAGCCACGTGAAGTTCAGCCAGACGCAGTCACATCTCAATGATGCATTCAGATGGAAGCGGGTATTCTAGCAGCCGGTATGTGCAGAGCTGGGGGCCACCCGTATTCCTGGGGCGCCTCTATCGTGTCCTGGGGCTTCTGGCACCATTTTCGATGGTCACTGAGTGGGGATTCCTGGCATTTCCTGGGACACCGATGAACATTCTTCAATGTGCAGAACAGTCCTCCCTGCTCCCCCCAGCACGGCGTCAGCGGTGCTGAAACTGTGACACCCCCCTACACAGATGCTGGCCAGGCACGGCTGTGAGCGCCTTCCAGGTGGGGATGGAGCTGGTGAGGTGCCAGTGCTGGGCAGGTCACCTCCGGAACCTGGTGTTCGGATGAGGGTGGCCTGGCTGTGCAGTGAGGGAAGAGAGGCAGCAGATGGGTTTGGAAGACCTGAGGAGAGGGTCAGCTGAGACAGAGGCAGCATTCCAGCCGTAATCCCTACACACGTTCCCGAAACTCTCACCTTCTCAAATTCAAACCCCAACGTCCGAGTCCAGTTAAAATGCCCTTGATTAGAATTGTCAGGTTGTGCGTGGTGGGGTTAGCTTAGGATACGCTCCTGTTAAGTGCAGTGTCTGATGCATCTATGAGAGAGCCAGAAGCCCAAGGCTTGGGCAGAGGTCCCATGTCGAAGCATCAGTCTCTCACTGCCTCGGTTCACTTTCTCGAAAAGGAAGATCCAATCAACGAAAAACTAAGAAGAAAACGATAGCGTTTTTCATACCTGAAAAGATGTAGATGGATGCTGAGTGTGTGTGAAATGGATGGAAACCCACAAGGTGACTGCTTAGAAAATGAGAAATTTAGGCCAGGCGCAATGGCTCACGCTTGTAACCCCAGCACTCTGGAGGCTGAGGTGGGAAGATCACTTAAGCTCAGGAGTTCAAGACCAGCCTCAGCAATATAATGTGACCTCATTTTTTCCCCCATTTATTTTATTGCATCTTAGGTTTTGGGGTACATGTGAAGAACATGCAAGACTGTTGCATAGGTACACACGTGGCAGTGTGATTTGCTGCCTTCCTCCCCTTCACCTACATCTAGCATCTCTCCCCTTGCTATCTCTCCCCTGCTTCCCACCCCCCACCGTCCCTCCCCTATTTCCCCCCAACTGACCCCAGTGTGTAGTGCTCCCCTCTCTGTGTCCATGTGTTCTCTTACAAAAAATTTAAAAATTAGCTGGGCATGGTGGCATACAGCTGTGGTCCCAGCTACTCTGGAAGCTGAGGAGGATTGCCTGAGCTCAGGAAGTCAAGGCTGCAGTGAGCTGTGATCACGCCACTGCATGACAGCCTGGGAAGCAGAGTGAGAGAGATGGAGGGATGGAGGGATGGATGAATAGGTGGATGGATAAATAGATGGATAGATAAATGGATGGATGAATTGGTGGATGGATGGATGGATGGATGGATGGTTGGATGGATGGATAGGTAGATGGATAGATGGATGGATGGAGGGATGGATGGTTGGATGGATGGATGGGTAGATGGATGGATGGAGAGATTTGTAAGGGGAAAATTGCATGTCCTAAGGCAGCACTTTGCAAATGGAGGGGCCGTATTTGTGAAGCAGGTGGTGTAGCATCAGTCCCAAAGACCTCATTGCCCCA
This sequence comes from Cebus imitator, assembly GCF_001604975.1. Lineage (NCBI taxonomy): Eukaryota > Metazoa > Chordata > Mammalia > Primates > Cebidae > Cebus > Cebus imitator. The sequence continues at coordinate 1,497,116 of NW_016107756.1, read as the reverse complement.
TAAATCTCATCAGCTAGGAGCAAAGAGTGTATTCCCATGACAGGCGTGGGAGGAGAATCCAAAAGCCAATCTCCTTCCCTTATAGAACGTAAATATGGACAAAGAGAAAGATTTCTTTTCATAAATTACCTCCTCCACGCTTAATCTGTCTGAACTTGTAAAGCCCCAGATGTAACCAGAGAAAGGTTCTTTTGAAAAAAACTCTTTTTTTGCGGGTGCATTTTTGGGCTGGAGAGGGAAAGCTTTGCAGAACCAAAGTGTCCAACGGAGGCATATAAAGCGAGTTTTATTCAAACTTTAATTACCTCCCACCTGCTGGTACTCTGTGAGATTCAGAGGGAAAGGATAATGGAGAACAGCATTTGATGTGCGCGAGAGTTGCTGGGTGTTTTTCTGTTCTTAGGCTGGATTTGTTCTTAATCAGGTTTACTTCATAATGAGTAGGTGCAGACACTGAGCTCATGCTGGCATGCTTGACACTGTTTAATTAAGATCCTGTGCTTAGGAAGTGTGGACTTCTGCTGTTTTGAATTCAGTTTCTTCCTAAGTTTGGATCTTGGGTTTTGGGCGTCTTTCTTTATCCTAGAGGGGGAGATAGTGCGCTGGCTGTGTGTGCTCTGTGAGTGGGGGCCCTGTTCTGTGGCAGGTTGCGGGAGCGGAGCGAAATCACGGCGTGGCTTGATTTTCACTGGGCTCTGAAAGATCCACAGCCTTCAACTGGAAACCTGGGGGTCCAGCCTCATCTTGCATTCTGCAACGCCCAAGAATTAATCTGTCTGTGTTTCTTTCTTTCTGTTTTCTTTTTCTTTTCTTTTTTTTTTTTTTTTTTTGGAAAAAGATGTAAGAAACTATCAACACTGACAGGCTTTAGAGAGAGAAACTTGTGTCGGTTGGGTCAGGTGAGGGATGTGTTGAGGGATTTTTACTTTTTATTTTATATTTCTGTCTCGTTTGGCTTTTTACCATCTACACATTACTTTTTTAAAACTGTTAATGCATGAAAAGAATGTACTTCCCTGTGTGGGTCAACCATCTCCATTTTTGTACCTGGGTCTGGGGTAGGAAGAAGCAGAAACTGGAAACATGGGAAAAGAACCAGCGAGTGTCAACTTGGAACTCCTGCAAGAGGGGCTGTACACGGGGCCCAGCTGAGCCACCGAGTTTGGTGCTACTTGCCTTATCTGAGGAGTGTGTCTAGCCATGCCTTATTACTGAAGAAAGAGAAGGATTATATTAATGGGATCATTGCCCCTACTCCTCAGTTGATGGCATAAAGGCAAGAAATCTAATAAAAATGTATGAATTCTCCAAATAGAAAAGCACTGGACTTTTCTCATCTCCCTCTAAACTTTGGTGTGAAACTCAGAGATCTTGCCTGGTTCATATCTGCCTGAAACTGAAAACATTCCCACACCCCCAGAATTTGTCCTTCCTGGCCTGTTCTGTTGTCATCTGCCCTGCGAGAGAAGGAATGACCACTGGGCTTACCTACTGAGGACAGGCCTCTTGAATTGGTTCTTTTGAATTGATCATGCACTTTGCTGGGAAACAAGAGTATAAAACATTAGTTCTTGGGAGTAGTACTATCTCTGGGAATGGTAAGTAATAAGTGCCAAGTCTGAAGCTTTTTCAAATCAAGTTTGAAGAGGAAGAACTAGGAGAAGGGGGAAGAGGAAGAGGAAGCAGCTTAAGAAAATGGATTGAGGCTGGGCTTAATGGCTCATGCCTATAATCCCAGCACTTTGGGAGGCCGAGGCAGGTGAATCATGAGGTCAGGAGTTCAAGACCAGCCCGGCCAAGATGGTGAAACCCCGTGTCTACTAAAAAAATACCAAAAAAAGTAGCCAGAGTGGTAGCAAACACCTGTAATCCCAGATAGTTGGGGGACTAAGGCAGGAGAATTGCTTGAACCCAGGAGACAGAGGTTGCAGTGAGCCGAGATTGCAANACTCTGTTGCCCAGGCTGGAGTGCAGTGGTGCGCTCTTGGCTCACTGCAACCTTCACCCCCCAGGTTCAAGCGATTCTCCTGCCTCGGCCTCCTGGGTAGCTGCAATTACAGGCACCTGCCACCATGCCCAGCTCATTTTTGTATTTTTAGTGTAGGCAGGGTTTCCCCATGTTGGCCAGGCTGGTCTTGAACTCCCGACCTCAGGCAAGGCACTCGCCCTGGCCTCCCAGAGTGCTGGGATTACTTTCTAGCGTGAGTCCCAAAGACCTCGCTGCCTCATAAATCTCATTAACTGGAAGCAAGCATTCTATTGACGAATCCTTGACAAGGCCAGGCCTAAGCCACCACACCTGGCCTCTGTCAATCTTTGTGTAAGTTCCAAGGCATCTAGAGCGTCCTCTCACACGCCAGCTGTATTTTATTTATTTATTGCTGTGATTGATAATCGCAGTTGTCTGAAGACCTAAGAGCACCCTTGTTTCCTTGAAGTCAAAAAACCTTTCTGAGGCCAGGTGTGGTGGCTCATGCCCGCAATCCCAGGACTTTGAAAGGCCAAGGTGGGCAGATCACCTGAGCCCAGGGTTTCTTTGCCAGACTGGGCTACACAGCGAGACCCCATCTCTACAAAATAATCGCAAAAATTAGCCAGGAATGGTGGTGCACGCCTGTAGTCCCAGCTACTCAGGAGGCTGAGGTGGGAGGATGGCTTGAGCCCAGCAGGTCCAGGCTGCAGTGAGATGTGATCATGCCGCTGCCCTCCAGCCTGAGTGACAGAGCAAGACCCTGTCTCAAACAAAGAAGTAAAAATTATAAATTAAAACTAATCTGTGGAACTTGGTCCTGCTGTAAGATAGAGTTTCCTTTTTATTGCATTAGAAGCTGCTAAACCCGCCTTCTGTCCCTCTCTGTACCTCGTGCGTACCCGCACCCCGTGGTATGAACCCGAGCTGGGGAGAAGGAAACGCTTGCTGAGTGCGTGCTGTGCCTGGCACGCTCTTGGAACCCTGACCTGCATGGCAGCCACAGACATCTCTGTTTTACGGATAACGGAGCTGAGGCCTGGAGAGGTGCAGTGTACACGCTTTGAACTTCATGGCTGGTGGTTGTGATGGGACCGAGGGTCTAAACTCGGGCCTCGGTGACGCCGAAGCCCACGTCCCTTCCACTCTGTTCTTCTTTTGCACTGAACGGGAACTGGGTGAAATGGAATTCAGCTTGTTTCTTAGGAGGAGGTCGGTGGAAAGCCTTTCTCTCTCTTCCCCTCAGGCCACAGGGGCCAGCTGGCGGTGGTGGTTCACTGACACGGAGTGAACGGAAAACTGGGTCATGCGCTGCCGGGAGACCGCATTCCTGTTTAACTGGCTGGCGCGCGCGCGCTGTGTGTTTGTTTACCTTATGGAGAGTTCTGACAAATAAAATGGATTCTTTTCTTGGCTTCGTCACTTGGGAGGAGCAAGCCGTGGGGTTTTAGTGGCGGGAGTGCAGGACTGAAAATGCCCGGGATTTGGAAAATCTCCGAGTATGTGGTGCAGAAGGGATCCTTGACTTTGGTGGCAAGAGCATATGGGTGGCGGCTTCCCAGTCACGCCCACGGAATCCGACGTGGCCTTGTCACTGTGCTGTGTCCACGCACCATCCCGCTGCACCTCCAAACCCTCATCCCTCTGGCCAGTCCCCTGGGAGGGTCCTGGCTGGTCAGCTAGCGTGGATTTATGGAGCTCCCTCTGGGTAAAAGACTGAGGCCAGGCGCAGTGACTCACGCCTGTAATCCCAGCACTTTGGGAGGCCAAGGCGGGCAGATCACGAGGTCAACAGATCGAGACCAGCCTGGCCAAAATGGTGAGACCCCCGTATCTACTAAAAATACGAAAATTAGGTGGGCGTGGTAGTGTACGCCTATAGTCCCAGCTACTTGAGAGGTTGAGGCAGGAGAATTGCTTGAACCCGGGAGGTGGAGGTTGCAGTGAGCCAAGATTGCGCCACTGCACTCCAGCCTGGCGACAGAGTGAGACTCTGTCTCAGAAAAAAAGAAAAGGCCGGGCATGGTGGCCCATGCCTGTAATTTTACTACTTAGGGAGACCAAGATAGGTGCATCATTTGAGGCCAGGAGTTTGAGACCAGCCTGGCCAAAGTGGTGAAACCCCGTTTCTACTAAAAATACAAAAATTGGCTGGACATAGTGGCGCACACTTGTAGCTGCAGCTACTAGGGAGGTTGAGGCAGGAGAATCGCTTGAACCCAGGAGACAGGTTGCAGTGAACCAAGATCGTGCAGCTGTACTCTAGCCTGGGCGACAGAGTTAGACTCTGTCTCAAAAATAAAATAAAATGGCGGGAGCCGTGGCTCACGCCTCTAATCCCAGCACTTTGGGAGGCCGAGGCGGGTGGATCACCTGAGGCCAGGAGTTCGAGACCAGCCTGGCCAAAGTGGCGAAACCCCGTTTCTACTAAAAATACAAAAATTGGCTGGACATGGTGGCGCACACTTGTAGCTGCAGCTATAATGGTGCACCATTGCACCATTGCACTCCACCCTGGGCCACAAGAGTGGTCTCAACAAAATAAAAAGTAAAAAAATTAAAATACCTGGCTAGGCACCGTGGCCTCTGCCTGTCATCCCAGTGCAGATCACTTGAGCCCAGGAGTTTGAGACCAGCCTGGGCAACATAGTGAGATCCCACCCATGCCTGCGGAAAATTAGCAAGTAGAGTGATGGTGTGCGTTTGTAATCCTGGCTACTCATGAGGCCGAGGCTGGGGGATCGCTTGAGTGTAGGAGTTCAAGTCCAGCCTGGGCCACGTAGCGAGACCCTGTCTCTTAAAAAAACAACCCAGACCTGGAAGTCTTAAGCCTCGTTAGTCTCCATCCAGACCTTGGCTGATCATCATGGGACACGTCAGCCTGAGCAAGACCCTTTCCTGGGCCCGTCTCTCTCACACCGTTTCATCCCACCCAGGAGGCCTGACACAGCACCGCTTGGTCTTAGATGTCGCGCTTCTTGCCATAGACGCCCCAGGCCAGATTCTTCCTTCCTTCACACGCACCTCAATCATTCTTCCCTGTCCTCAGCCTAGTGTTTGGGCAAAAACCCAGACTTTCTTTGGCTCCCTAGGTTCTGGATTGGTGATTGGAGTAAGGGTACCTCAGAGCTGTTCACATTCTAGAAACATGTTTTATCAGGACGTCCAGAGCTGTTGGGACATGTGGGATCAGTCTTCAGCTCTGGCTGCGTATTTGTTCCTGAGGGGCCGTCCCCTCCCTGTTCTGGTACCTGGACATGTGGGTTCCCCATTCAGCAGGCTCCACTTCCCTGCCAGGTGGGTAGAGAAGGAAACGAGGGCCCAGAAGGTGTTCTAGAGAGTCGGTGGATGGGGAGGGAATGGTGGAGGACCCAGCCAGCCTGTGCCCAGCCCACCTGATGTCTCTGTCCAGTGTGTCGCCCTTCCCCTGGACAGCGCCAGACACGCTTCCATCACATACTTTGCCAGCCCTGGTTTTCTCTGCTGCTTGCTGACCATGACCTACTGTCATCGTCCACAGTTTCCCAAATTTCTGTTGGGTTTTTTTTGTACGATTATTATTATTATTATTTTGAGATGGAGTCTTGCTCTGTCACCAGGCTGGAGTGCAGTGGTGCAGTCATACCTCACCGTCACCTCGAACCTCTGGGTTCAAGGGATCCTCCCACCTCAGCCTCCCAAGTAGCTAGGACTCCAGGTGCACGGCACGCCACACAGATAAGTTTTATTTTTATCTTTTAGTAGATGCGGGGCTGCACTATGTTGCTCAGGCTGGTCTCGAACCTCGGCCTCCCAAAGTGCTGGGATTACATGCATGAGCCACCGCGCCTGGCCCTGTGTATCTGCCTTTAGATCTCGTGACTTTGCTGCCCTGCGTCTGTACAATTCGGGATCATTAGCCCTGAAATCCGTGTTCTGTGAGCCCTCCTTGTTTCTGTCCTCCTGGCACCAGCCTGGCTTCGTGGAGAGGGGACCAGAGGGTCTCCTCGGGGGTTGTCTGTCTTGGGAGGAGCCTTGGTTTCGTAGCCTGGGGTGTTTATGGCCAGCTTCTTTCTTTCCTTAGCCTGAGGTCACAAAGGGGGTCCAGAAGGGGTTAGAGCTGTGGATGTCCTGGAAATCTGAAGCCTGTGCTGGTTCAGCTCCAAAAACAAGGGCTACTTTGACAAGAGCCAGTGAGCAGCTTCTGCTGGGGGCTTCCAGGGGGAGAGAAGGGAGGCCTCTGTGAACAGGGTGTTTCTATGTCTCGGAAACTCAGATTCAGTGAGAGAGAGTCAGCATTGTCTTCCTCCAGCCTTTCCCTCCTGGCCCAGCTACCACCGTCGCTGCCCGGGCTGGTGTGGAAGGAGAAGGGGTGGGCAGGAGAGATGGGAAACAGGTCGCTGGTGTGTGTGTTTTCTTTTTCTTTTCATTTAAAACTTGGAAGTTGGCCAGGTGTAGTGGCTCATGCCTGTAATCCCAGCACTTTGGGAGGCTGAGGTGGGAGGATCTCTTGAGCCCAGAAGTTCAAGACCAGCCTTCGAACATAGGGAGACTACCCCCCATCTCTATAAAAAATAAATTGAAAAAAAATAGCTGGGTATGGTGGCATGTGCCCATAGTCCCAGCTACTCAGGAGGCTGAAGTGGGAGGATCACTTGAAGCCAGGAATTCGAAACCAGCCTGGGCAACAGAGCAAGACCTTTACACACACACGCACGCACGCACGCACACGCTCACGTGCATGGATGCACCAGGCCGAGGGGCAGCTAGGAGAGAGACTTCTGAGAATAAGTAATGCTTGATCCAAGTGGTAAGGGAGTTTCAGCAGGTGGACAGGTGCGAATACAGAGGTGGGAAGGGAACAGAAAGGGGAACATGGTGCTGGGGGCAGTGGTAACAGCCAAAGCCTGGAGGGTTTGACTCCCTTTGCTTGCCTTGCTGAGGAGTTTGGCCTTTATCCTCAGGGTGAGCCAGGGCAGCAGAAGGATGTTAAACAAAGACTTGTTGTTTTCAGGTAAGAATAGATTGGAAGGGAGCCAGACTGGAACTGGACAGGAGGCAGTTATAGTGACTCCAGGTATACTGACCCTGGGTCCAAACTCCAGTTATACTGACCCTGGGTCCAAACTCCAGTTACAGTGACCCTGGATCCAAACTCCAGTTATACTGACCCTGGGTCCACACTCCAGTTATAGTGACCCTGGATCCAAACTGCAGTTATACTGACCCTGGGTCCAAACTCCAGATATACTGACCCTGGATCCAAACTCCAGGTATACTGACCATGGATCCGAACTCCAGTTATACTGACCCTGGGTCCAAACTCCAGTTATAGTGACCCTGGATCCAAACTCCAGTTATACTGACCCTGGGTCCACACTTCAGTTATCGTGACCTTGGATCCAAACTGCAGCTATACTGACCCTGGGTCCAAATTGCAGTTATAGTGACCCTGGATCCAAACTGCAGTTATACTGACCTGGGATCCAAACTGCAGTTATAGTGACCCTGAATCCAAATTGCATGTGAGGCCAGGCGCGCAGTGGCTCATGACCGTAATCCCAGCACTTGGGGAGGCCAAGGTGGGCAGATCACCTGAGGTCAGGAGTTCAAGACCAGCCTGGCCAACATGGCAAAACCCTGTCTCTACTAAACATACAAAAAATAGCCAGATGTGGTGGCGGGCTCCTGTAATCACAGCTACTCAGGAGGCTGAGGCAGGAGAATCACCTGAACCCAGGAGGTGGAGGTTGCAGTGAGCTGAGATCGCGCCACTGAACTCTAGCCTGGGTGACAGAATGAGACTCCGTCTCAAACAGAACAACACAAAACACAAAAGAAACCCTTCCAAATGAGGCAGTTAGGGTGGAGACCTCATTCAGGAGCTGTCTGGAAAGTGAGCAGAAGTGAGGCGGAGAGAAGCGTGTGGAAGGTTTCTGCTTTGGGACACTGGGTGGAGAGCAGTTGGGTCCCTTCATGGAAATGGGGAGCAATAGCAGAGAAAGGCCGGGGGAGGCCGCCACGTGGGGAAGGTGGCCGTGGTCAGGAGGCGGCCCCTGAGCTCACTCTGGAACTCTCAGTTACCTGGCTCTCGATGAGATGAGGACAATTTTCTCCTCCCTCTTTTTGGCATGGGTTTTGGTTTTTTTTTAAGTTTAATTTAATGCAGTAAAATTCAGGGTTCTTAAGTACCCAGCTCGCTGTGTTTGAACAGCTGTTACACCTACATAAACAACCATCCAAACAAGATGCAGAACGTTTCCATCTCCGTGCAGAGTCCCCCACTGCACCTGTCCGGCGACACCCCTCCCACCCACCACTCAGTCGCCTGCTCTAGAACCATGGAAATGGAATCATACAGTTGGTGTCCTTTTGTGTCTGGCATAATCGCAGGTTCCTCCTTGTTTTCGGCTGTCTCTCTGTGTTCCTTCTTATCGCTGAGATGTATTCCCTTGGATGGACGTGTTGTCACAATGCATCCATTCTTCCAGTGATGTGTGTGTAAGTTGTTTTCAGTTTGGGGTGGGGAAGGCTGTTATAAACAAACATTTTTATGGACTAAAAACAATTACCTTGTATAAATACTGTTGAGTCGGAAGACTGAGGGTAGATTACTGAGGAGATGATGGGGTAAATGAACATTTATCTTGTAAGACCAAACAGGCCTTCAAAGCGGTTGTGCTGACCAGGCACGGTGGCTCACGCCTGTAGTCCCAGCACTTTGGGAGGCCAAGGCAGGCAGATTGCTTGAGCCCAGGAGTTTGAGACCAGCCTGAGCAACATGGCAAAACTTCATCTCTACAAAAACTTTTAAAAATTAGCTGGATATGGTGGCACACGCCTGTAATTCCCAGCTACTTTGAGGTAGGAAGATGACCTGAGCCTGGGAATGTGGAGGCCTCAGTGAACCAAGGTGGCACCACTGCACTCCAGCCTGGGCAACAGTCAGATCCTGTCTCGGCAGCAACCACGGAGTGTGGGTACCATTTCCATCCCACCTGCAGTGCGTGCGAGTCCCTTTTCCCCCCAGTGTGAAATAGTTTGAATTTGCATTTCCTTGATGATTAAAGATGTTGAACACCTTTGCATATTCTTCCTGGCTGCCCGTGTGTCTACTTTCTGGAAGTGTTTGTTCTTATCTCTTGCCTATTTTTTACTGAGTTTTTCATATTTTTAGTGTTGACTTAGTTCTTTTTTTTTTCTTTTCTTTTTTT
>NW_016107756.1:1486168-1487884 GCF_001604975.1 Cebus imitator | reverse complement strand
CATTGGAGTGAAATGGCGCAGTCTCATCTCACTGCAAACTCTGCCTCCTGGGTTCGAGCGAGTCTCCTGCCTCAGCCTCCCGAGTAGCTGGGATTACAGGCATGCGCCACCACACCCAGCTTATTTCTGTATTTTTAGTGGAGACAGGGTTTCACCACATTGGGCAAGATGGTCTTGATCTCTTGACCTTGTGATCTGCCCGCCTCAGCCTCCCAAAGTGCTGGGATTACAGGCATAAGCCACCGTGCCCGGCAAGAGTTATTTATATAGTCTGGGTATGAATCCTTTGTTAAAGATGTATTAGTATATCAGCTTTTGATACACTACTATCTATCTGTACGTTATCTGTACGTATATATATATTATACATTATTTTTGGTTTTAATATCACTTGTTTCTGCCTATCCTGAGGTGCTAAGCACTGAGGGGATTTTCATGTCAGGAAATTGTAAGATGGAAGGCGCTTTGGTTATGACGAGGATTTATTTCTGTTGTTGAAGGATGGCATGGGAGGGTGCTGACCGTTGGTCTAGGCTGGGGCTGGAGCTGAGCAGAGCTCAGGCGGGCGCGTGAGGCTCTGATTCAGGAGACAGGTTGGTTTGAGGTGCGGGAGAGCTCTGCCCCAGCTGTAGAACAGCTGGTTTTAGAGCCTTTTCAAAAAACTGTTTCATTGCCTGAGTTGGAGGAAACAGTGATACATTTGCGACCTCAGATTTGGAAGGAGGAGTATTCTAATGAGCCTCACTGCCCATCACCCAGCCGCCGTGGGTCTTGGCCGTAACATTTCCTCCACACCTGCGGGCATTCAGCTGCCGCCTCAGTTTATTTCAAAGCAAATCCCAGATGTCCTGTTTCCATCATCAGTGTCTTGGTCTGTATTTCTAGAAGATAAGAACTCTTCAAAAACACAACCCAAAATGCCACTCTCACACCTTAAAAATGAATGCTAATTCCTTCATAACACTTTGCTTTTTACCGTTTGTTTCTTTGCAAGACCTTGGTCTGAGTTTCACTCACCTCTGCCGGAAGACATGCCCGCTGCTTCTCTGTCCTTACTGGCTCTTTGAACTTGCCTGCAGGTTCTTTGTTCTTAGAGGTACACAGTGACCTTCTGTCAGTCCTCCTGGCTGCTACCCTGTCCCTCTTATTTTGAGACCGTTTCCCCCTCGTTGCTCAGGCTGGAGTACAATGGTGTGATCTTGGCTCACTGCAACCTCCACCTTCCGAGTTCAAGCAGTTCTCCTGCCTCAGCCTCCCACGTAGCTGGGATTATAGTCGTGCACCACCACGCCCAGCCAATTTTGTATTTTTAGCAGAGACGGGGGTTTCACCATATTGGTCAGGCTGGTCTTGAACTCCCGACCTCAGGTGATCCACCCACCTCAGCCTCCCACAGTGCTGGAATTACAGGCGTGAACCACCACGCCCGGCCAATTTTGTATTTTTTTTAAGTAGAGACAGGGTTTCTCTCTCCATGTTGGTCAGGCTGGTCTCGAACTCCCAACCTCAGGTGATCCACCCACCTCAGCCTCCCACAGTGCTGGAATTACAGGCGTGAGCCTCCGCGCCCGGCCCCGTTCCCTTTTTTCTCTTGAAAAGTATTATGTGGGCTGGGCGTGGTGGCTCAAGCCTGTAATCCCAGCACTTTGGGAGGCCGAGGCGGGTGGATCACGAGGTCAAGAGATCGAGACCATCCTGGCCAACATGGTGAAACCC
>NW_016107756.1:1483675-1485958 GCF_001604975.1 Cebus imitator | reverse complement strand
AAAAAAAAAAAAAAAAGTATTATGTGACGTGTACCATGGAAAAGTGCACCAAACAGACAGGTCCAGGTGAGTGCGTATTGTCAGCAGACTCCGTGCAGCAGCATCTGAGGAAGAAACGAACTGAGACAGGCCCCAGGGCACAGCGCCTTCCTCTCTGTCAGAGGAACCATCACCCCAACTTCCGCAGTTATCCTTCCTCGCTTCCCTTGATACTTTTCAGTTGATGTGTGCTTCTCTGAACACTCCAGTTGTGCGTGTTTGGAGCATTACATAAATAGAATTGTTTGTTCTTTTTTTTTTGATACAGGGTCTCACTCTGTTGCCTGGGCTGGGGGGCAGTGGCGCGATCACAGCTCAGTGTAGCCTTGACCTCCAGGGCTAGTCCCTCATGAGTAGCTGGGACTACAGATGTGCACCACCACCCCTACCTAATTTTTTGTGTGTGTATTTTTTGTAGAGATGGGGTTTTGCTATGTTACCCAAGCTGGTCTCGAACTCCTGGACTCAAGCAGTCCACCCGTATTGGCCTCCCAAGTGCTCGGATGACAGGCTGAGCCACCGTTCATTTTAACGAAGTCCAGTTTGACTTTTCATTTCAGGAGGTGCTTGTGTGTCATGAGAAGCACCCTCCCAGCTCCCCTGGGGCCTTTCCCCCTGAGTTCTCTCTCTCTCACTCTGTTGTCTCGTAGAAGCATCGTGGTTCTGCCATTCATCTTGCGGGCACCCTTTCGCCTTTCAGGCCAATTCTCAGTCTTTTCCCAGGAAGGCATTCTGCACCCATCAGATCAGCCGCCCTTCAGACCCCCTGGCTCCTGTCTGCAGTAGGGAAAGCTTTCTGCTTGTTTAGAGTGTGCACTCCTCGGGCCAGGCCTCAGCTCCCTGCCATGGGTGGGTTGAGAGGGATGAAGACGTTGGCAGAGATTTGAGCCCGCAGAGCCGGTCAGCCCCTCGGAGCCCCAGCCCAGGCCGTGGGATTCTTGGAGGAGGCCTTCATTTCTGTCCGTGGTATTTATTAGCAGACCAACTGCTCTACTTGGTTTCGGGTTGGAAGTAGGTGTCCTTCGGAGTTAACTGACTCTTTTGGCTAAAAGCAGGCTCTGCACCTACGTGTGTGTAAGGACTTTGACTGACCAGTCTCCAGCTGCTGCTGCTTTTCCTGCGGGCAGATGTCCTCAGGTGTGTCAGTCTGCTCAGGGGCACTTGGAAGACTCTGGCTTTTCTGTGGCCTCTCTATTTTGAGTCTGATTGTTTGGCTTTAATCAGAAAAATAAACTTATTTTTAATTTTCCCCCGGCCTGGCTGAGCTAGGTTCAAACAGGCTTTTTTAACTTGACCAGATGTGAATGGCAGGCAATGGTGGCCTGTTGGGGAAATAGGTCATTTCCACGGTTCTCTCTCCAGGAAAAGTGTGACTTGGGAGTTTACTGACAAAGGCTCAAGCCTTTGTCAGCCTTTACTGACAAAGGCCACAAGAAGCACTTAAGACATTTTCTCCTTTGATGTGGCTCTAATCACAGTCTTATCATAAGCCCCAGCCCTGGTAGTTAATCCAAGTTATTTAATTAAATCCTTTTATTTTATACGTGAGGAAACAGGGAGACACCTCCCTCACTTCTCCGCCCCTGGCGCCGGGGCGTGATTTGCTGAATGTTGGGTGTTTGGGAGCTGTCTTCAGGGAGCAGGACTGGGAGTGATGCCCTGACTGAGGATAAAGGCCTTTTTTCCCTTCACTAAAACAATCATTTAAAATAAAAATTGCTGTGATCTCACAAATTTTAAATTCCTTTAATGAAACCTCACGCTTGAACTTGATACATGAGAAGCTTGGCTTGGAATGAAGTGGAATTTCCATTCTTAACCACTGCGAGGTTCTGCTTTCAGAAGGAGTTGGGCTCCGTGTCATTTTCTTAGTCACTTTCTTCGTGGACCAGCAGTGTCTTCACCACAGCGGGCATTGTGGTTGGATTCCATACCTGTGAGAGTTTATAGAGGCCTTTGGCTTGAAACAGACGCATGTGCTCAGCCACGTTCTTTTCTTCTGAGCCTTCTTTTGTTGCTGTGCCCTGCTGGAGGCTAGAAGGAGACACCTGCAGAAAAGCTCCCCCAACCAACTACCACCGACCAGCTTCCCCCCACCCTGATCCTCCCCCACTCACTCCTCCCCCACTGGCTTCCCCCGACTGACTCCCCTCCCCACCACCTCCCCTCCCCACCGGCTCCTCTCCCCACTGGCTCCCCTCCCCACCACCGGCTCTGCCCCCACCGGCTCCCCTCCCTACCACC
>NW_016107756.1:1482244-1483295 GCF_001604975.1 Cebus imitator | reverse complement strand
GCTCCCCCCACCAGCTCAAGAAAAAAACCCCTTTTCCTACTCTTCACCAGTTTTTCTTCCACTTTTTTCTCCTCCTCCCCTGTCTACTCATTCTTTTTTTTGTTTTGAGACAGAGTTTCTCTCTTGTCTCCCAGGCTGGAGTGTAATCGTGCAATCTCAGTTTACTGCAGCCTCCACCTCCCGGGTTCGAGCGATTCTCCTGCCTCAGCCTCCTGAGTAGCTGGGATTACAGGCACCCGCCACTACACCTGGCTAATTTTGTAATTTTAGTAGAGATGGGGTTTCACCATGTTGTCCAGTCTGGTCTCAAACTCCCTACCTCAGGTGATCCACCCTCCTCGGCCCCCAAAGTGCTGGGATTACAGGCGTGAGCCACCGCATCTGGGCTGTCTACACATTCTTTCACTAATTTGTTCTTTAAACACATACTAGAGCTTTTAACTGGTTCTACTTTTTGTTTTTTTTGAGGCGACATCTAACTCTGTCACCCAGGCTGGAGTGTAGCGGCACCATCTGGGCTCACTGCAATCTCCACCTCCCTGGTTCAAGCAATTCTGCTGCCACAGCCTTCCGAGGAGCTGGGATTACAGGTGCCCACTGCCACACCTGGCTAATTTGTTGTATCTTTAGTGGAGATGGGGTTTTGCCATAGTGGCCAGGCTGGTCTTGATCTGCTGACCTCATGATCCGCCCTCCTCGGCCTCTCAGAGTGCTGGGATTACAGGCATGAGCCACCGCACCCGGCCTGGCCTCATTTCTTATTTCTGATAGTTTGTGGCCAGGACGTCCTGAATTGAAGCCCATTTGTTAGTCCCTGGGGCTCCAGCCTCCTCCACAGCTGCCGCCCCCTCCCTAGCAGCCTCCAAGGCTTCCTGTTTTACAGCCTGGAGAAACTAGTCCTGGCCCTGCCTGCCTCTGTCCCACTCTTGGCCTGGCTGCTGAGACCTGGTTCATTCTTCACAAAGCAGCTCGGATGCTGCGGCCTCTTTCCTCTTCCGTTGCTCTAACCCACAGCACGGTTAGATGGTAAAAACCGCTGGTACTTTGGGCC
>NW_016107756.1:1470629-1481904 GCF_001604975.1 Cebus imitator | reverse complement strand
AAAAAAAAAAAAAAAACCGCTGGTACTTTATAAAGCAGTAAGTGCGTGCCCCAGACATCGTTCTACGCATCTTGACTGATTTCCTCTGTGTGCCAGGATTATCGTGCCTGTATTTCCTGCACACTAATAGTTTACGTTCGTGTCTGTCTTCTGTGCGGGACTGGGGCTTCCTTAAAGGAAAGGCTCGTGTATCAACTGTCTTTCTGTTCCCAGCATTTAGCACAGGGCTCCACACGCTGGTAAATGCAGCTGTGGGAGAAAGTCGCTGTTCACATCGTTCTTTAGTACATGTTTAGTTTGTTTAGTATATTAAGAATTATTATTTTTCGTTTGTTTTTGAGATGGAGTTTCACTCTGTCACCCAGGCAGGAGTGCAGTGGTACGACCTCAGCTCACTGCCACCTCCGCCTCCCAGGCTCAAGCAGTTCTCCTGCCTCAGCCTCCCCAGTAGCTGGGACTACAGGCACGCACCACCACACCTAATTTTTGTATTTTTAGTAGAGATGGGGCTTCCCCATGTTGGCTAGCTGGTCTCGAACCCCCGACCTTGCGATCTGCCCACCTCGGCCTCCCAAAGTGCTAGAATGACAGGCGTGAGCCCCCGCGCTCGGCTGCTAAATGAGACTTCATTGTATGCATAAACTTTGATTTGTTCATCGCTTGAGCCACCGACGGACATTTGGATCGTGTCTCTCTCTTGCCTTCTGTGAATAGCGCTGCTGTGAACATGTGTGCACATGTTTTTGCTTGAGTATTTGTTTTTTATTCTTTTGAGTATAGACCTGAAAATGGAATTGCTAGATCGAATGGTGATTCTGATGAACTTTGGGAGAATCACCGAACGCATTTCCGAGGACATGGAACCATTTTCCCTTCGCGCCAGTCCATTGCCCTCCTTCCGTCTCTCGCCAAACTGTGCTGCTTCCATACGTTAAAACTCTGCTTAAAAACTGTTTCAGTGCTGGGTGCGGTGGCTAACACCCATAATCCCAGCACTTTGGGAGACCGGGGCAGGAAGATAGCTTGAAGCCAGGAGTTTGAGACCAGCCTGGCCAATATGGTAAAGCCCTATCTCTAGTAAAAGTGTGTAAATTAGTCCAGTGTGGTGGTGGGCACCTGTAATCCCAGCTACTGGGGAGGTTGAGGCAGAAGAATCACTTGAACCCGGGAGGCAGAGGTTACAGTGAGCTGAGATTGTGCCACCGCACTCCAGCCTGGGCAACAGAGTGAGACTGTCTCAAAAAAAAAGGTTGTATATATGAAGCAGCTTAATGTGGTGGCTGACACAAAGTGCCCCAGCAGTAATAAATTAATTGCACTCTTGTTGTATCTTTGAAGTTGTTCTTTTCTCTAGTCATGTTTGTCTTTCATTCCAGTAATTTTTTTTTTTTTTTTGAGATGGAGTTTTGCTCTTGTTGCCCGGGCTGGAGTGCAGTGGCGCAACCTCTGCCTCCTGGGTTCAAGCAGTTCTCCTGCCTCGGCCTCCCAAGTAGCTGGGATTACAGGCATGCACCACCACGCCCAGCTAATTTTGTATTTTTAGTAGACGCACGGGGTTTCTTCATGTTGGTCAAGCTAGTCTTGAACTCCCAACCTCAGGTGATCCCCCTTGCCTTGGCCTCCCAAAGTGCTGGGATTACAGGCGTAAGCCACCTGGCCCAGACTAAAGAGACTCTTAAAAAGGATTGACACACATGGTTATAGAAGCTCAGAAGCCTCAAGAGCTACAGTTGGCAAGCTAGAGACCCAGGAGAACGGACGGTGTGAGTTCCCGCCAAGTCTGAAGGCAGAAGAAGACGATGTCCCAGCTGGAAGACAGTCAGGCAGAGAGAATTCTCCCGCACTCAGCAGCTTTTTCTATTTAGACTTCAGTGGGTTGGGTGAGGCCCACCCACACTGGGGAGAGCAGTCTGCTTTATACTCTAAGTCTGCTGATTCAAAGGCTGATCTCGGCTGGCTGTGGTGACTCAACGCCTGTAATCCCAACACTGGGAGGCAGAGGTGGGCGGATCACCTGAGGTCAGGGGTTCAAAACCAGCCTGGCCAACATGGCGAAACCCTGTCTCTACTAAAAATACAAAAATTAGCCAGGCGTGGTGGTGGATGCCTGTAATCCCAGCTACTCAGGAGGCTGAGGCAGGAGATTCGCTTCAGCCCAGGAGGTGGAGGTTGCAGTGAACCGAGATGGCGCCACTGCACTCCAGCCTGGGCGACAGAGAGAAACTCCATCTCAAAAAGAAAAAATGTTGATCTCACCCAGAAACTCAGTCACAGACACACTCAGAACCATGTTTAGTCAAATATCAGGGCTAACTTCTAGCTCAGTCATGTTGACACATAAGATTAAGCATCGTACCCACACTCTCTCTCTGTCTCTCTGTATCTGTCTCTCTGTCTCTGTCTCTCTGTCTCTGTCTCTATCTCTCAGCTCTGTCTCCCTCTGCCTCTGTCTTTCTGTCTGTCTGTCTGTCTCAGTCTCTGTCTCTGTCTCTCTCGGTCTGTCTCTCTTTGTCTCTCTGTCTCTCTCTGTCTTTGTCTCTCTGTCTCTGTCTCTCGGTCTCTGTCTCTCTGTCTCTGCCTCTGTGTCTCTCTGTCTCTGTCCCTCTGTCTCTGTCTCTCTGTCTCTGTCTCTGTCTCTCTCTGTCTCTGTCTCTCGGTCTCTGTCTCTCTGTCTCTGCCTCTCTGTCTCTCTGTCTCTGTCTCTCTCTGTCTCTGCCTCTCTGTCTCTCTTTCTCTCCTTGACTTTGAATGAACTGTGGAGCATCCGGGCTGCTGAGCACTTGACAGCTTGGGGAAAGGCCGGCCTCCGCTAGGACTCCCCACGGTCCCTGCTTCTTGCGTTTGTGTCTTCAGGCTTCTTCCTCATCCTGTTGTAGGACCACAGCCCTTGACTTTTTTATTTTTATTTTTGCCACAGCACATATGGTGTATGAAATTCCACGCATGACACACTTCTGTGGGCTTGTCCAAATTTTGATAATTCCTCCCCCAATCCCTCACCCCCAAGTTTCCCAGGAAATAAAGCAGATAGTGCCGCAGATGCTGCGTGTGATATGTTCACAAAAGCATTTTACAAGCTTGGGAGCAGCTAGTAAGTGTTCATCAGTAACAGAGCGCAGCTGGATCCGGGCTGGATAAAACATGTCACTTCCAATTAGCGTCACATCAGCGTTCATTCAGGGAAACTTACCGGGAACAAATGCAGCCGGGCACAGTGGCTCACGCCTGTAATCCCAGCACTTTGGGAGGCCAAGGCAGGTGGATCACCTGAGGTCAGGGGTTTGAGACCAGCCTGGTCAACCTGGTGAAACCCTGTTTCTACTAAAAATACAAAAATTAGCCAGGCATGGTTGCAGGTGCCTGTAATCCCAGCTACTCGGGAGGCTGAGGTGGGATAATTACTTGAACCTGGGAGGTGGAGGTTGCAGCGAACTGAGATCCCACCACTGAACACCAGCCTGAGAGATAGTGCAAGACTACATCAAAAAAAAAAAAAAAAAAAAAAAAAAAAAAAAAAAAAAAAAAAAAAAAAAAAAAAAAAAAAAAAAAAAAAAAGCAGATGCGTATGCTGTGACTGATCATTAGAAAATAGAGCATTTACTAACTGCACTCTGAGTGATATTGGTAATGGATTGGCCTCAGCACTGAGGCGGTCACGTAGATGGGCGTCTAACCCGGAGCTGTGGGATACCTGGGAGGTCCTGTGTGTGCCCTTTTAGTTCCTGGTGGCTGCACATGTGGCTTCAGCTTAGAGCTGTGCAGACCACCGTGCTTAAAATAAAAGCAAATGGCTCCAGAAGTGTGAGAGATTCCAAACCATTTGCTCAGGAGGGAAGGCGGGTGGGGTGGGGATGGCGGGGATGAGATTTGTTTCCCAGACACAGTCTCTTTCTGTTGCGCAGGCTTGACTCGGTTCAGCAGCACCATCTGCACCTGCCGTCCAAGCTCAAGCCACATCCCCACCCCGGCCTCTCAGGTAGCTGGGACTACAGGCATGCGTCAGCACGCCTGGCTAATCATTTGCATTTCCTGGTAGAGACCAGGTCTCACTGTATTATCCAGGCTGGTCTCAAACTCTTGGACTCAGGCAGTCCTCCCTCCTTGGCCTCCCAAAGTTCTGGGATTATAGGCATGAGCCACTGAACTCAGCCAGGACTTTTCCTTCCACACGGCCCTCACGTCCCGTGATGCTTCGTTAGTCCTCCTCACTCCGATGGCGTGGTGACAGTGAGACTGCTCAGGCCTGCTCGGGAACCTCCCGAGTCACGCAGCAAGTCGAAGGTGCTTTCCCTGATAGTGACACACACAGAGCCAGAGCTTTGCTGGGTAACTCTCCCTTTCTCCTGTAATCCACCGCCTGTCTTCCTGTGCGGGAGAGTTGGGGTCTGAGAGTGATCGGGGGCCAGAGAGAAGCCGGGGTAGTCCCAGGGGTGGCCTGCTCTGCGGTTTTGAGGCACTGCTGATGTTCCGAGCCAGGTGATTCTTTGCCATGGGAGGAGCTGTGCTGCGCGTGGTAGATCGTCACCAGCGTCCTGGCTTGTACCTGCTCCATGTCAGTAACACTCCACTCCCAGAGGCCGGAGGGAGGACTGGCAGGGCCTGTCCGTGAATACGGACAAGTAGAGGGAGTGAAAGAGCAGAGCGGTGTGGAGATGTTCCCGACGGACCACACCCCCTTCCCTTCTGGCTCGCTGCTCTGGGTGACTTACGGAACTGGGCTCTGTCACCAGGCGTCTTTCCCTCGCGGGGAGGGCTCCCCAAGTGTTTTCACTGAAACCTACATGTGCCAGTGATTCTTACAGTATCTTTCTGAAGTATTAAGTCTAAATGCTGCAGAAATAATACTCAGAGTATGTGGATGTGAACAGGGACACGGGAGCTTTTGCCAAAATGCCTGGAGGAAATGGTCCTCTTTGCAGCTCAGGAACGTGAGAGAGCTTCCATCATCATCTGCGTAGGTTCCTGTCCCTGTCAATGGGCGCCGACACATCAGGCAGCCCCCTGGAACCTAAAGCCGCTTCCGGAGCTCCCTGATCAGAGCGTGAGCTGGCGCCTGGTGAGGCAGAAGCTGGTGGCTCTGAGTGGTGTCAGCAGCTGCTGGAGCAGCCTCTTCAGGCGTTCTGGCCTTCGATGTGACCCAGGGTGCGTGGGGCTCCCTGCCCTTTACAGAGAAACAGATCTGTGCTGGGAAGTTAACGAACGGGAGACAGGATTTGAGATGAGAAAGGAACTGTCTGTTCAATGGGGTTCACCCTCATCTTGATGTTCATCAGTGTGGAGGGTCGGACTTAAGAAAAGCAGGAGACTTGGGGAGAATCCGCCCCAGCCCCAGCCTTGCATCTGCAGTGACAGGAGGCCTGGGAGACCTTTCCCCCTGGGTGCTGGGAAGCTCCAGCAACTCAGCCTCCGTGTTTTCCACGCCATTCCCTGGCTGCAGTGATTTCTGAGCTTTCCTTTCTGTGCACCCTGAACTTTTGCCTTTCTCTGCTCATTTTCTCCTCTTGCAGACCCAGCATGGATGGCGAACGCGGCCCAGGTCTGCACCATCACTGGTGTGGCCACGATGCAGGAAAGGTGGTTTTTGTGCCTGGGGAAAGCCCAGGAGGAGCTCCTTCCCCCTGCAGGCTGGATGACAGTTCCAGGGAGATGAGGTCAGGGAGATTTCCTGGTGATTCTTGTCAGAGTCAGGTGAACATTGCTGGGAAGGGCGGATCGGATAGAGGGAGTCACACGTGCCGAGGCCGGAGGAGAGGTGAATTCCAGGGGTAGTTCCCAGGGAGGTGGCCTCGGGGATGGACGGAGGTGGGTCCGGAGCAGTTGCAGGTGTCCAGCCAGGAGATGAAGCATTGGAAGCTGCACAGTCTCTGCCGGAGGGCAGCACATGTCCCCACGGTATCCCCAGAACAGGTTATATTCCTGTGACCCTGCAGGTCATTAATGAGAGCAAGACAGAACCATGCACGACCCCACTTACATTTCAACAAGCTTCTGCACGCCCTTGGCAAGTCATTGCCTGTCAAGACATTTGTTTATAATTTTTTTTTTTTCTTTTTGTACTGCTCTCTATGAGAAGGAATTTGGTTCAAATTGTTTAGACTTTTTTTTTTCTGGGACAGAGTCTCCCAGTAGCCTCAGCCTCCCAAGGAGCTGGGATTACAGGTGCCCACCACCACGCCCGGCTAATTTTTGTATTTTTAGTAGAGATGGGGTCTCACCATGTTGGCCAGGCCGGACTCAAACTCCTGACCTCAGACAATCCACCTGCCTCAGCCTCCCAAAGTGCTGGGATGACAGGCGTGAGCCACCACACCTGGCCTCTGACTTTTCAATCTCCCCATGTTAATCTATTTTTCCCTTATTAACTGCAAGTTTGGGATTCTTCAGGGGGCCAAACTACTGTTCTCCCAGGCTTTGAGAAGAAACCCTTCGTATCATTTCGCTACATGGACTGTGGAGGAGGGGAGGAAGTAAAAAGTCAGTGTCAAGATTTTGTGCAATGCTGAGCTTTTCCTTCCGCAGTGGGAGAGCTTATTTTGGGAGCTGGGCAAGCCCTATTCTGAGCATAACCTCAAGGGGCTGGAAAGAACTCCCTGGAGAACCCGGAGAACTTACTGACAAAGTTGGCATCTGTCTTCTTTCCTGGGAGATGTTTCCACTCACGTGTTCCGACACCCGAGGCCGGCACCAGCTGAGAGTCTGCAGTATTTGAATGTTGGCCCTGCCCTAACCCATGCGCAAACCATTTGTTTCACTAAGAATATGGATTTTCAGATAGCAAACCGATGAGCTCACATCCAGAAGCTGGATTGCTGATTCAGTTAAAAAGCCTTGACCTGACAGGGTTGGGCTGAAACTGAACAGCGTCAGAGGCTGCGGGACCTGTTGTTTCATTATAAAAGCAGAACTCCACGTATGTACTTAAAAAATTCATGTGGCACTGAAGAATGTGACAGAGGTATAACCCCTCAGCTATAATCACTCTTAAGTTTCATTTATGTGTTTATTGAGACAGGGTCTCTGCTGCCCAGGTTGGAGTGCAGTGGCGGAATCGCAGCTCCCTGCAACCTCGGCCTCCTGGTCCAAGGGTTCTCCTGCCTCAGCCTCCTGATTTGCTGGGATTACAGGTGCCCGCCACCGACTTTTGTAATTTTTGTACAGACAGCGTTTCACCATGTTGGCCAGGCTGATCTTGAACTCCTGACCACGGGTGAGCTTCCTGCCTTGGCCTCTAAGTGCTGGGATTACAGGCGTGAGCCACGGTGCCCAGCCTTAAGTTTCTCATATACATCCTTCTGAAGTATCCTGTATGGATATGTGTATATGATGGGTATTCTCTGTCCTATTAACAAAAGAAACTTTGATTTTTTTTTTTTTTTTTTTTTTTTTTAGTTTTTTTTTTTTTTTTTTTTTTTTTTTTTGAGACGGAGTTTCGCTCTTGTTACCCAGGCTGGAGTGCAATGGCGCGATCTCGGCTCACCGCAACCTCCGCCTCCTGGGTTCAGGCAATTCTCCTGCCTCAGCCTCCTGAGTAGCTGGGATTACAGGCACGCGTCACCATGCCCAGCTAATTTTTTGTATTTTTAGTAGAGACGGGGTTTCACCGTGTTGACCAGGATGGTCTCGATCTCTTGACCTTGTGATCCACCCGCCTCGGCCTCCCAAAGTGCTGGGATTACAGGCTTGAGCCACCGCGCCCGGCAGAAACTTTGATTTAAAAAGAAGCTAACATCTTGTCAACATTTTCCTGTCGGCATAGGCTGACCTGCTTTAGTTGTGATAACAGAATTGTATTCTATTGAATGTCTAGAGCATAATTTGCTTGCCCACTGCCCGATACATGGGTATTTCGCCCCGTCCTTTACCTTTTGCTGTTGTAAATAACTCTAATGGTGAACGTGGTTGTGATACATCTTTGCACACTTCACGCATGTGTATCTGTGAATTGGAATCAGCCAAAGAAGACATACCTTATTAACTTCGATAGACATTGCCAGGGTTCTTCCTGGAGGACAGAGAATGTCGTTGCTTTGTAGAAAACGTGTGACTCGGCCGGGTGCATGGCTCACGCCTGTAACCCGAGCACTTTGGGAGGCCGAGGCGGGCGGATCACCTGAGGTTGGGAGTTTGAGACCAGCCTGACCAACATGGAGAAATCCTGTCTCTACTAAAAATACAAAATTAGCCGGGCGTGGTGGCTCATGCCTATAATCCCAGCTACTCGGGAGGCTGAGGCAGGAGAATCACTTGAACCTGGGAGGCGGAGGTTGTGGTGAGCTGAGATCGCGCCATTGCACTCCAGCCTGGGTAACAAGAGCGAATCTCCCTCTCAAAAAAAAAGAAAGAAAATGTGTTAACTCCAGCTTTTGACAGCCAGCCTAAAATACCAATAGTTTCCCTTGCCCAGAAAATGCTGCTCCTGATACAGAGAACGTCAGCTGTGCATTGCTGCTGGAAGGCAGCACCGGGAGAGGAGACAGGCGAGACGTTGGGCAGGAAAGACGGCTTCTGGGAGCGGTGCTTTCCTCTTGGACCCAGTGCATGTGGACAAGACGATCTGTTTAGTCCCATCTCCTGATTTTACATAAAACCGGGCGTCGTAGCTGGGCATGGTGGCGCGTGCCTGTAGTCCCAGCTACTCAGGAGGCTGAGGCAGGAGAATTGCCTGAACCCAGGAGGCGGAGGTTGCGGTGAGCCGAGATCGCGCCATTGCACTCCAGCCTGGGTAACGAGAGCGAAACTCCGTCTCAAAAAAAAAAACGAACAAAAAAAAAAACTGGGCGTCGTTCCACCGCTGAGATCCGGAGCCTGACCGCCAGGGCAGACTGAAGCAGGAGGTAAAACGCCAGAATCCACCGTTTAATTTCTAGATTCTTTATTTTTTCTATTTGTTTATTTATTTTGTATTTTTTCAGTCAGAGTCTTGCTCTGTCACCCAGTCTGGAGTGCCGTGGTACGATCTCGGCTCACTGCAAACCTCCTCCTCCCTGGTTTAAGTGATTCTCCTGCCTCAGCCTCCCGAGTAGCTGGGATTACAGGCGCCTGTCACCACGCCTGGCTAATTTTTGTATTTTCAGTAGAGACAGGGTTTCACAATGTTGGCTAGACAGGTCTCAAACTCCTGGCCTCAGGAGCTTAGTAAAGACGGTGATCTGCCCGCCTCGGCCTCCCAAAGTGCTGGGATGACAGGTGTGAGCCACCGCGCCTGGCCACTTCTTTATCTTTCCATCAGTGCTATATGAGAGAGAAGGCCTAGGGGTACCTGGCCCTTCCCTGGGCAGCAGACGGACCGAACACCTCCTGGGTCGCCTCTGTTCTCAGGAGATTCGCAGCAGCATCCTTAACTGTGCTGTCTCCTCTACCCCGTGGATGGCAAACACGTTCCTTCACAAGGTCCCTTAATTAGAAGAGCCTGAGTGAGTGTTGGGGTGTTACGGTTTCTGTTATAATCAGGCTGGAAAGGATCTCGGGGTGGAAGTCGGGTCAAAAGTTGTCTTAGATGTTGGAGCAGGGAATGATTTGGAGAGGGAGGAAACGCAAGGCAGGTTCCTCCAAAGCCTCAGGCGCCTCATGGGAGAAACCGCTTATACTGCCAAGGCAGCCGTGCGAATGGGCAGAGCCCTCTCTGTGCCTCGGTTCTGTTTCCTTCCATGCAGTCCACCCTCCTGACCTGATACCTTTGCGCTTGGGGTCCTATCCCATGGGACACAGAACTGGGGAACGTAGATAGGTCTAAGCTAGCACTCGCCACACTTGGGCACATTTAAGAATCAACACTTTGAACAACCATGGTTTTGATTCCCTGAGAAGTAAATGAATTAAGACTTACTCTCCCCACGCCCAACTTTTTATAGTGGGAAATGTCAGACCTACAGAAAAGTGGAAGGCAACTACAATGAATGTCCATCCTGTACCCTCCCCCTCAGCCGAGCAATGGTGAACATGTCACAGTGAATTCCCATCCTGTACCCACCCCCTCAGCAGAGCAATGGTGAACATGTCACAGTGAATTCCCACCCTGTACCCGCCCCCTCAGCTGAGCAATGGTGAACATGTCACAGTGAATTCCCACCCTGTACCCGCCCCCTCAGCTGGACAGTGGTGACCATGTCACAGTGACTATCATGTACCCGCCCCCTCAGCTGAGCAATGGTGAACATGTCACAGTGAATTCCCATCCTGTACCCGCCCCCTCAGCTGGACAGTGGTGACCATGTCACAGTGACTATCATGTACCCGCCCCCTCAGCTGAGCAATGGTGACCATGTCACAGTGACTATCATGTACCTGCCCCCTCAGCTGGACAGTGGTGACCATGTCACAGTGACTATCATGTACCTGCCCCCTCAGCTGAGCAATGGTGACCATGTTGCCACATTCTGTTCCCAGCTATTGCTGCTGCTGACCTGGGAACACACTGTGTGAACCTTTTGTAAGCCTCTACCTGTGTGTGAGGAGTGGATATATTTTTTCCCTGAACGTTGGTTGACCCCTGAATGACATGGGCCTGAATTGCCGTGTCCACTTGCACGTGGACTTTCGTCAGCCAAAGGTGAATCAAAAATACAGTGTCAGCTGGGTGCAGTGGTTCATGCCTGTAATCCCAGCATATTGGGAGGCTGAGGCAGGACGGTCACGTCAGCCCAGGAGATCAAGACCAGTGTGGGCAGCATAGAGAGACCCCAACTGTAATATGAAAAATTAGCTGGGTATGGAGGCACACACCTGTGGTCCCAGCTCCTCGAGAGGCTGAGTCAGGAGGATTGCTTGAATCAGGGAGGTCGAGGCAGCTGTGAGATATGACTGGACCGCTGCACTCCAGCCTGAGCAACAGAGTGAGACCCTGCCTCAAAACACAACACAAAACAGTAGTCACAGAAGGTGAAGCGCGCTCATACAGAGGGCTGATTCTTCCTGCACTCAGGTTCTATGGGGCTGACTGTAGGACTGAGGTGTATGCAGATTTCCGACACGTGGGGGTCCCGGAACCAATCCCCCAAGTACACTGTGGGGTAACTGCGTTTGAAAATAGAGGCCGGGCACGGTAGCTCATTCCTGTGATCCCAGGACTTTTGGGGGCTGAGGCGAGCGGACCCCAAGGTCAGGAGATCGAGACTATCCTGGCCAACATGGTGAAACCCCGTCTCTAATAAAAATACGAAAAAATGGCCGGGCGTGGTGGCTCACGCCTGTAATCCAAGCACTTTGGAGGCCAAGGCGGGTGGATCACCTGAGGTTGGGAGTTCAAGACCAGCCTGACCAACATGGTGAAACCCCG
>NW_016107756.1:1446337-1470359 GCF_001604975.1 Cebus imitator | reverse complement strand
TTTCATCCTAAACACTTCATTCTCTCCTAAACAACAAGGGCATTCCCTTCCTAATAGCAGTACCCGTATCATACCCAAGAAACTGAGCGCCGCTGTGTGAAGAGCACAGGTGCTTTGCCTTGCAGAATTCTCCACGGCCTGACTTTGTCAGGTGGTTCCCTTGTGATCAGATCCAGGCCGCGAGCTCCATCGTTCTCGCCAGGAGCCACACGATAGTCCCATTCCGGCACTGGCCGTGCTGAGGCTAAACGTGGCTGAGATCACGTCTGCCAGATTGCTCTACTTCATAAAGGTATTTTCCCCTTTGTAAGTACCGACCAATGAGTGCTCTGATACTTGGGCACCATAGAGATGTTCTCTTCCCAGTAACTTGTTACCCGGTGGCTTTCGCAGCCACTCATATGTGATGATTCTTTCATCTGTTTTGTTTATTATTTTTGTTCCCCCCCCTTTTTGTGGAGAACGGGGTCTCGCTATATTGCCCAGGCAGGTCTTGAACTCCTGGGCTCAAGCTATCCTCCCGCCTCTGCCTCCCTAAGAGCTGGGATTACAGGCGTGAGCCACAGTGCCCAGCCTTGTTTGTTTTTTTAAAAGACAGGGTCTCACTCCATCACCCAGGCTGAGGTGCAGTGACACAATCATACCTCACTGCAGCCTCTAACTCCTGGACTCTAGTGGTCCTCCCTCCTCAGCCTCCTGAGTAGCTGGGACTACACCCCACCCGGCTAAGTTTTATTTTTATTTGTATGTTTTTGAGATGGGATCTTATATGTTGTTGGAGCTGATCTTGAATTCCTGGTCTCATAGGATCCTCCCTCCTCACCCTCCCAAAGCACTGGGATTACAGGTGTGAGCCACCATGCCTGGCCTCCCGAATCTGTTTTTGCGTTGAAAGATTATTATTGAAGAATGCTGGTCTTTAAATTGTCACTGCTTCTACATTTATTACATCACATTCCTTTAAAGCCCCTCATTGGCTGGGCACAGTGGCTCACGCCTGTAATCCCAGCACTTTGGGAGGCTGAGGCGGGTGGATCGCTTGAGCTCAGGTGTTCGAGACCAGCCTTGGAAACAAGGTGAAACTCCATCTCCACCAAAAATACAAAAAATTAGCCAAGCATGGTGGTGTACTCCTGTTATCCCAGCTACCCTGGAGGCTGAGGTGGGAGGATTGCTTGAGCCCAGAAGGTGGAGGTTGTGGTGAGCTGAGATCACACCACTGCACTCCAGCCTGGGCAACAGGGCAAGACTCTGTCTCAATTAAAAAAGGAGCCTCATGTTCCCCCACTCAATTTTTTTTAGTGTCATTTCAGACTCATGGATTAAAAAAAAAAAATTCTATTGCTGTAGCGTATTAATTTCATTATTTTTAAAATACTCTAACCCAAATTTGGTAAATGGGAGTGTTTTCTAGATGGCTCTTGAGTCTTTTGCCATGTTCCTGGCGTCCTGCAAGCACTCACTGGGATGTTCAGGCTCAGCTTGTCCTCTCCCTCCCCTAGTCTTGGAATCAGCTCTTTCTCTGAGAAACCCTCGTTCGTTTGGTGAAGGGATAGCCTTGAGAAACCAGGATCTGGGCATCTCACTGCTCACTGGCACTTTCAGTAGAGCAGAGAACAGCCTGGCGCGGTGGCTTACACCTGTAATCTCAGCACTGCGGGAGGCCGAGGTGGGTGGATCACCTGAGGTCAGGAGTTCAAGACCAGCCTGGCCAACATGGTGAAACCCCGTCTCTACTAAAAATACAAAAATTAGTCTGGTGTGGTGGCTGGCGCCTGTAGTCCCAGCTACTCGGGAGGCTGAGGCAGGAGAATCGCTTGAATCCGGGAGGCAGAGGTTGCAGTGAGCCAAGATCACGCCACTGCACTCCAGACTGGGTGATGGAGCAAGACTCTGTCTCAAAAAAAAAAAAAAAAAAGTTAGCTGGGCATGGTGGCGGGTGCCTGTAATCTCAGCTACTCAGGAAGCCAAGCCACAAGAATCACTTGAACCCAGGAGGCAGAGGTTGTAGTAAGCCAAGATGGTGCCACTGCACTCCAGCCTTAGGCAACAGAGTGAAACTGTTCCAAAAAAAAAAAAAAAAAGAGCTGAGAAATTTAAATGTTTTTAAAATCTTGAGTTGATACTGACAGGCGCCATTCAGAGCTGGCAACCCAGGCCCGTCTTGACTTCCCTAGTCTGTATTTCTGTTCCTCTTGTCCCACCGTGAAACCCTAGTTTACAGATTGGCAGCATCCACGTCACGGCCAGCAGTAAACCTAACACGTCAAGTCCAAATTTTCTTTTCAGTTGTTTTTGTCCTTAGACCACATCCAAGTAAGGAGGAATAGTCAGCTGTATCCAAAAGTCACTGGGATTACTTGCCTTCTTCTATAGATAGGCAATAAGTATTATTACAGTTAGGTTCACGTTTCTGTTCATAGTAAACTTTAGAATTTGCTTTTTTCTCCTACTTTTTACTTGATTTTATTCTTTTAGTAAGTAAAATGTTTATGAGATTGAAAAGTCAAAACTAGGCTGGCTGTGGTGACTCACGCCTGTAATCCCAGCACTTTGGGAGGCCGAGGTGGGTGGATCACCTGAGGTCAGGAGTTCAAGACCAGCCTGGCCAACATGGTGAAACCCCGTCTCTACTAAAAATACAAAAATTAGTCTGGTGTGGTGGCTGGCGCCTGTAGTCCCAGCTACTCGGGAGGCTGAGGCAGGAGAATCGCTTGAATCCGGGAGGCAGAGGTTGCAGTGAGCCAAGATCACGCCACTGCACTCCAGACTGGGTGATGGAGCAAGACTCTGTCTCAAAAAAAAAAGTCAAAACTGTATAAAATAATATACAAAGAGAGGCTCACTTGCACTCCCAGAAGTGAGCGTTCTCCTTAGTTTGTGTCATGCGCTTTCTGGCTTTCTTACTCTGCTGCTCTGTCTTGGGTCTTTTCTTGGTATGTACACAGGAAGGGTCTGACACTGTTCTCAGGATCAGCTGTGACCAGAGGAAGCACACGAGAGCAGGTCAGCAGGTCGGAGTTCCTGCTCTTCCTCGCGCTGTTGATTTGCTTAGTTTTTGTCTGTTGCATGCGAACCTGTGAAAAGGCAAAGCTCCCCGTGGAGAAGGAAGGGGTGTCTGGGACGACCTGCGGGCAGCCTTTCGGATAGAAGGAAGCAGCTGATTGGGTTTGGTGGTCTGTTTCATCGCTCCTGACCGGAGTGGAGCTGGCCATGGTGTTCCGGGGCGGGTCTGGAATGCATGGACGGACGGTGGCTAAGCAGAGAGCCTCCTTCTCTGGCAGGCCTGTTCCTGCAGCTGTTCTCTGCCTCACGAGCGCGGGCTTCCTTTCCTTTTTATACGAGATTATCTCGTCCTCATCCCTCCCTGCTGCAGAAAGGTTGCTGGGAACCATTTTTTTTTTCTTTTGAATAAACATCTTGGGGAAGTTAACGGTTCACATTTGTTGTTGTTCTTTACTTGACATGAAGGAGCTTTTATAAGCAATTAAAACTAGGAGAAAACCCAAACCAAAAATTTCCCCTAAACTCCAGATGACCTCAGTGGGAACCCCTCCAGGATTCCCAGCCTCAACTCCTTTGGTGAATTTAGAGTGACTCTTTATCCTAGTTCCAGACGACGGCTTTGAACTATTGGTCAGCATGGACACATCTCGTAGGTTCCGTTAAATATGGTTATGGGGTCAGGTTTGAAGACCTCATTTGCAAACTGTAGCTTGACAGGAAACTGGGTCTGAAAGTATTTCCTGGAATAACTTGGTCCATTTCTTGAGTGGCGAGTTTTTTCAGTGACGATCCTCTTCCAGGCAGCGGAGGTGGCGTGGCCTTTGAGCCAGACTCTTCAATAGTAAGTCATCTTGTCAGTTCTTCCTTGGTGGATGGAATCCATTTTTTAGCATGCCAGAGAGCCTTCAAAGTAGAGTAAATAAACTCAGAAAAGTGGCCCCTGCCTGCTCTTGGCATCTGTGGGATAGAAAGGGCAGCCTGAAGTTTTCATGGTAGAGCTGTTTTCTGTATCTCAGCCGTTCAGTATCACCTCTGTGGCTCTTTCCTGTCAATACCAGCTATACTACTGTTTACTTACATTTTTCTTTAAAGATCCTCATTTTAAAAATGTAGATTTAGGCTGGACGTGGCTCATTCTTGTAATCCCAGCACTTTGGGAGGCCGAGGTGGGTGGATTTCTGGAACTCAAGAGTTCAAGACCAGCCTGGGCAATATGGCAAAACCTTGTCTCTATAGAAAAATACAAAAATTAGTTGCAACGTGGTGAAAACTTGCCTCTACAAGAAATACAAAAATTAGCCGGGTGTGGTGGTTTACACCTGTAGTCCCACTGCTCGGGAGGCTGAGGTGGGAGGATCACTTGAGCATGGTAGGTTGAGGCTTCAGTGAGCCAAGATGGCACCACTGCATTTCAGCCTGGGCAACAGAGCAAGACCCCGTCTCAAAAAAAAAAAAAAAAAGATTGATATCTTCGGTTAAAAAGGGAGATGAGCAGGTGTTAGAGAAATGTTAATAATTTACTGACATCACACCGACACTCTTCCCCTAAAGTAATTGGAACTACAAAAGGGCTAACCTTCTCAGTATTTCACTCAGCGTTATCAGTGAGGGATACTCTTGCCACCTGGAGGAGACCTCTGCCAAGTATCAGCGAGGAATTCCACTTAGAGGAACGCTGCCCACTGCCATACAGTGATGGCCTTGGCGATATTTGGGATGGCGGTGACCATCGATAGAGCTACAGCTTTTCTGCTCAGCTTTTTAAAATATTCTTGGAAACTAGAGGTTTCTACTGTGTAGTTTGAGGTATGTGAAAAAAAATCCTTAACTTCAGCTTTAAAATAGTGGGTGTTTAGGCTGGGCATGGTGGCTCATGCCTGTAATCCCAGCACTTTGGGAGTCCGAGGCAGGTGGATCAACTGAGGTCACAAGTTCGAGACCAGCCTGGCCAACATGGCAAAACCCTGTCTCTACTAAAAATACAAAAATTAGCTGGGCGTGGTGGTGTGCGGCTGTAATCCCAGCTACTCGGAAGGCTGAGGCAGGAGAATCGCTTGAACCTGGGAGGCGGAGGTTGCAGTGAGCCAAGATTGCACCACTACACTCCAGCCTGGGAGAGAGAGCGAGTCCATCTCAAAAAAGGCCAAAAAGAGACCACATCCACTACGTGAGGGTGCAGCAAGAAGATGCCATCTGTGAGGATCATGTCCTCTCCAGACCCCAAGTCCACTCACCAGGCACCAAATCCACTGACCAGGCCCCGAGTCCACTCGCGGGGCACCCGGTCCACTGGCACCTTGACCTTGGACTTCCCGCTCTCCTCAACTGCGAGAAAGAAACTTCTGTGTTTATAAGGCACCCAGTCTGTGCTATCCTATTATACCGGCTTGAATGGATTCAGACAGAAGCAAATTGGTACCGAGAAGTGGGGTGCTGCTGTAATTGATCCTGAATCTGTAGCAGTAGCTGTAGAACAGGGTAACATGTAGAAGCCAGAGGTGTTTTGAGGTTCGTGATAGAAAAGGCCTAGGTTGCCCTGAACAGAGTGTACAGGGCTGTTCTGCTGCAGGCTCGGGAAGAAGAGAAGGGAGCTGGAGAGAAAGTCGCTGCTGTCTCGGAGAAAACCTAGGGAGCTGTGAACAGGACTTTGGTAGAAATGTGGATGGTAGGCCAGGCACGGTGGCTCACGCCTGTAATCCCAGCACTTTGGGAGGCCCTGGTGAGCGGATCATAGGGTCAGGAGTTCGAGACCAGCCCGGCCAACATGGTTAAACCGCGTCTCTACTAAAAATACAAAAAGTTGGCTGGGAGTGGTGGTGGGTGCCTGTGGGTTCAGCTACTCGGGAGGCTGAGGCAGGAGAATCGCTTGAATCCGAAGGCAGAGGTTGCAGTGAGCCGAGATCACGCCATTGCACTCCAGCCTGGGTGAGAGCCATCTCAGCTCGCTGCAGCCTCTGTGGAGTAAGCTGGGATTGCAGGCGTGCACCACAACACTCGGCTAATTTTTGCATTTTGTTTTCACCGTGTTGGCCAGGATGGTCTCAAATTCATGACCTCGTGATCCACCCACCTTGGCCTCCCAAGGTGTTAGAATTACAGGTGTGAGCCACGGCACCTGGGCTAGATCGGACCCTCTTCTCTCTGTCTCCTCCAGGGCCGGCTGTGGGGTTGCCGGTCTCATGTGAGAGGAGTCGCTTTCTGCTGGTTTTGATTGAGTTCTCTGGCACGCTGGATGGGATTTGTTCTAACACACACATTCCCCCTGCCAAGGTACACAGAGTCTTTAGACTCAGGGGCTTGTTTTATGATTTTCCCCCAAACTTAATTTATTCTACATATCCCATGGCAGAGCTAAACGTTTGTGGGTATTTGGCTGTCAGAACGGGTAGATCAGATGGGACCCGCCTGTACTTGCTGAAGAATGGGAGGACCGCTTCCTTCTGGAGAGTGTTTTCAGAGACAGAGCTATGCTCATTCAAGCAAAACTTTTCAACAGACCTATTCATGCATAGAACTTAGGAGATAAATCTGGGGAAAATTTGACCCATGTTTTGATCCTGGGGTAGCAGTCAAGGTTTTGCTAGCCACAGAGAAGGTGTCTTGGGCTGGGTAGAAAACGTTTACCTCCTTTTGCTCGTAACTCTGAGCAGAGCTGTCCTAGAGCCCCATAGGGCACTGTCAGACCCAGGAGACTCAAAGGCTGCCTCTCTTCTTACTCTTTGTTAGTATATGAAAATTACGTATGTATTTATTTACGTGAGATGGTGTCTCGCTCTGTACCCAAGCTGGAATGCAATGGCATGATCAGAGGTCACTGCAGCCTCGAAAACTCCTGGGCTCAAGTGATCCTCCCATCTCAGCCTCCCAATTAGCAGACAACCAGTTTGCTCCACCACACCCAGCTAATGTTTTACTTTTTGTAGAGATGGGGTCTTGCTATGTTGCACAGGCTGGTCTCAGACTCCTGTGCTCAATCGATCCTCCCACCTTGGCCTCCCAAAGCACTTGTAATTATAGGCATGAGCCACTGCACTCAGCTTCTAGATGCAATATTTTTTTTTTTTTTTTGAGACGGAGTTTCGCTCTTGTTACCCAGGCTGGAGTGCAATGGCACGATCTCGGCTCACTGCAACCTCTGCCTCCTGGGTTCAGGCAATTCTCCTGCCTCAGCCTCCTGAGTAGCTGGGATTACAGGCACACGCCACCATGCCCAGCTAATTTTTTGTAGTTTTAGTAGAGACGGGGTTTCACCATGTTGACCAGGATGGTCTGGATCTCGTGACCTCGTGATCCACCCGCCTCGGCCTCCCACAGTGCTGAGATTACAGGCGTGAGCCACCGCGCCCGGCCTCTAGATGCAAAATTTTAAACTCTTAAATCTCAGCTCACTAAAACCTCTGCCTCCCGGGTTCAAGCGATTCTTCTGCCTCAGCCTCCCTAGTAGCTGGGACTACAGGTGCCTGCCACCATGCCCAGCTAATTTTTGTATTCTTAGTAGAGATGGGGTTTCAGCATGTTGGCCAGGCTGGTCTCGAACTCTGACCTCAGGTGATCCAACCGCCTTGGCCTCCCAGAGTGCTGGGAGCCACCACACCTGGCCGGGAGCTTTCTTAACATTTATGTTTTTAGGTCTCACCCCTGGGAGTGAGATTCATTGGGTGAAATGGGGCCTGGAAAGCTGCGTGGCTCACGGAGACTCTGATGCAGGCGTCTTGGGAAATGCTGCATTCAGCCCTTCTGGTGAAGCTCTTTCTTCCTGATTTGTAGTTTGTGCCGGAGGGAACTCCAGGCCTCGTTTTTACGGACAGGGATAGTTAGGCTTGGTGTAAGCGTTAGCGTAACCCCAACCGTTCCGGGGAACCTGGCCCCGCTCTATAGCGCAGGCTGACTCAGCAGACGGGTTCCTGCCTCCCTCCTCCCCCCACCCAGCCCTGCTTTCTGCCCACATATACTTCCAGGAGCCCCATGTCCAAATCTGATACCACCTCGGAGCTCTGGGAGCTGGGTCGGAAAGGAAAGGAAGTGTTGGGTTTTCTTTCTTCCCTCCCCTGAAATCTGGACATGAGTATGGACATTCAGAGGCCAGTCCTTCCTCACAGCCCTTCCTAACTTCTTCTGGAGGTAGAGAGGAGAGAGAAGACAGGGTTCAGTTTGGGGCTCAAGACACCAGCTGTGGGCATAAGGGGTCCCAGGGAGCCTGTGGCCACTTCTTGGTCAGCGGGGAGCTTTACAGGATTCCCGGATGGAGATGCCACTGGCTGAGGCTGAGGCAGGTCCTTGCTGGTGGGGCTTGTGAGGAGGCGTCATCAGGATGCCCCCAGATGGCAGAAGAACTGGGGCTCAGCCAGCAGGATTGCTCCTCAGCCTTCTGCGGCTGTGGGGACTTCACCGTCGTGCAGAGGGAAGCCTCGGCCACCAGACCCTTGCTGCCTCTCTTCGCCGTGGCCACGGCTGGCACTGGGCCTGAGGGATTAGGGTGGCACGGCGGTTCCTGAGACTGGTGCCCCTGAGTGACAGCTTTTTCCATCCTCCGTTTCAAGTCTCTGGTTAGATCAGGAGAAGATCTTGCTGTGGCGCTCCATCCTTAAACCGCTGGAAAACTTGCTGATCTCCCTTCCAGGAGAGAGAGTTGGCGTCAGCTTGCCGCAGGCAGCGGGAGTCGATGGCGTGTAATCACTGCTCTTTGTTCTTTTCATTCTGACACTTGGCCTCTGTTTATGGCAAGTCGTACTGATTCTCCACTGACAATAGCAGTGTAGAGTTTCCTTTCAAAGTAGATTGTTTTTATTTTAAACGAGTCTATTCAAAGCAAAATAAGTAAATAAGAGTCCGAGTGAGTGGGGCACAAATTGTAAATGATACATGCGACGCCTAGGCTTGGAACCCAGGTGCTGGGACAGGTGCTGGGAGCAGCCGTCTGGATCTCACATCTGGCTTCATCTTCACAGCAAGCCTGCGTGGGGAGCAGGAGCATTCTGCACACTGCGCAGGGGACGCGGCTTCGCAGAGAGGCGCAGGGACCGGCACAGCCTGGTGACTTTGCCTCCCTGATCTTTCCGCCTGCTCCTTCTTGTGGCTGGGGACACTGTGACCTTGGGTTCATTCTGTGGCCCTCAGCCCCTCCGCTTGCCCCCTCGCACTGTCTCAGTACTTTCTCTCCCATCTGCAGCCCTGAGCTGCCTCCGGGAGGAGCAGGCCGGCTTGCGCCGCTGTGTCCTGGCCTCTGCATTTCGGCGGCGGAACTTGGGGTTGAGCCGTAGCCAGGCGAGTAGTGGAGCCTAGCCTCCCCCAATCTCAGCCTCCCCCAGACCCCAAACTCCCGGGACCCCAGCCTCCCCGGAGCACAGCCTCCCCCAGACGCCAGCCTCCCCCGACCACAAGCTCCCCCAGACTCCAAACTACCCCAGACCCCAGCCTCCCTGGAGCCCAGACTCCCCCAACCCCAGCCTTCCCCAGGCCTCGCCTTCCCCGGACACCGGCCTCCCCGGACTCCAGCCCCCCGGACCCTGGCTTCCCCACCTCTTTTCCTGGCTATTGGACACAGGCCTTTTTGTGGGGGCTCTGGAGACCAGGCTGAAACTTACTGACGTTTCGCAATTTGGTTCTGCCAAAAGGTGAGGGGGATGGCCATGCTCTTTAAAGCAGTCAGCCTGTCCCGGGAATCCGTGCTTCTGATGGGGAAGCCATTTGTGTGTGGTTTCTGCTCAGAAGGCCTCAGCAGTTTTACGTTTCCTAAGCAGTGATTAGTGGCATGGTGGGGGCCTGATCCACGGGACCGTTCTGTCCTGGAGGAGAGAGTCAAGTCTCGCTGCAGCCTCAGAAACTTGACCCTCTGCCATTTTGTTTCTGTGGCACCAGCGGCTCTAGGAGCCAGCCCACGGAAGGTGCCCACACTCGTGGCCTGGGGCTGTCCGCCGATGGCTGCGGCACATTGAGCTGTCTTTGGAAACTAAAGCTGGGGAGACGTGCTGTGTCTGCTTCTGAGTATTATGTGCGGTTATACCTTGGGAGTGCGCTCTCCGGGCGTGCTGCATTCATCTTGTCTGCAGAAGGAACCTCCTGCCCTCTTCCCTCCTGACTCAGCTCCAGGTGCCCCCCCGGCCCCCCTGGAGAGAGTGAGCAAAGCCCTCCTGGAGGAAGAGCCCTCCTTTGGGAACTCAAGGCATGGCCTTTCTCGGCCAGTGTGTGCATTCGCTCGTGGTCACCTTCCTTTGACCCACAGGTGGGAGCGGCGGGCTGACCCCTCTGAGATCTGCACACGGTGTCCGGTATCAGGCCCCCACCTAGGACGTGGGCTTCCGGCTGCGGGAGACAGGACGCCCGGGACGCATTTGCTGCTCCTTCCTCTATGTCCCAAGCACGAGCAGGAGCAGGAGCAGCGCTCTCCTCCCCGGGCCCCGGGGCTCTGTGGGGAAGGCAGAAGATGACCCGTGGGAAAGGGATTTGAAAGGGCTGAGACGTCAGGTGATTCTGCTTTTCCTTCTCTGTTGGTCTAAGCACTTGAGGATTCGGGACTCTATGCGCACACACCACGTGCCTGTCTTGGTTAGGAGTTATTTACAAGGAGCAGAAATGGATTCGAGCTGCCTTGGGTCAGATTGTCCAAACACAGTGGTTCATGGCAGGGGTGTCCAGACGCAGGACCGGTGTCTAGCTGGGAGCGGAGCGGCCCACATGGGGCATCGGAGCAAGTCGCTCGCGCTCCCTGGGGGCTGTCCCGCTTCTCTCCTTCGCTCCCGTCTGACTCTGGTGAGTTTCCTGCCCCTCCTCATCTGTCCTCCTCTCTGCCAGCTGCACCTCTCTCTGTTGTCCCTGGCCCAGCGAGGCGACCCCGGCCTGCCCCTGACCTGAGTTCATGGTTCTCAGCTCCTCATTGTCTCAGCTCTTCTCTCCCTTCTCTCATCCTGCCACATGTAGGAAAAGATTGCCGCTAGCTGCCCCTGAGGCTGAGATGCCAACGAGGTGCCCTCCTGCAACCTGCTGTGGCACATGGTTTGGGAAGCACCCTGCTGTTTTTTGAGACGGAGTCTCACTCTGTTGCCCAGGCTGGAGTGCAGTGGTGTGACCTCAGCTCACTGCAACCTCGGCCTCCCGGGTTCAAGCAATTCTCTCTCCTCAGCCTCCGGAGTAGCTGGGATTACAGGCACCCACCACCATGCCTGGATACTTTTTGTATTTTTAGCGGAGACAGGGTTTTGCCATGTTGGCCAGGCTGGTCTTGAACTCCTGACCTCAGGTGATCCACCCACCTCAGCCTCCCAAAGTACTGGAATGACAGGCGTGAGCCACCGTACTGGCTGGGAAGCTCCAATCTTAATGAATCCATCTTTGTATCTAATTTCTGAATTCCCAGGAGAGAGTGTGATTGGTCTCAGATCAAGCGTGCACACCCACTGTGATCGCTGTGGCCTAAGGAAGGGCATGGTGGGGCGGGGACCGGCATCTCAGGGGAGGGGCCGGCGAGGAAGCCGAGCCTGTAACACAGCCAGATAGGCCTCTTTGCTTTTTCGGAGGCGAAGACTGTGGTCCTGCTGTAACCCCACGCCATCTGGCACAAGCACCTGGTAGGTTTGAGCTGCTCAGTAAACGTGTATTGATGAAAAGTGACCAGGCACATGTGTGGTGTGGAGCCAGTGCCCTGCTGAGTAGCGCTTTGACACGTGGCACTTGTTGGATCCAGCAAACCTCCATCATCTGCCCACCCTCCCCACCCCACTACCTGGCGATACAGCCTCAGACCAGCCTCAGTTTCTCCGCCTGATGCCTGTAACATCTGGGGGCCTTCCCACTGCCCTCCACTTTCTCGTTACCATCTGAAGCCTCAAACAGAGAAGTTAACCAGCAAGGCACGCTGCCTGTGCTTTTCTCTC
Organism: Cebus imitator; assembly: GCF_001604975.1. Lineage (NCBI taxonomy): Eukaryota > Metazoa > Chordata > Mammalia > Primates > Cebidae > Cebus > Cebus imitator. The sequence continues at coordinate 1,458,483 of NW_016107756.1, read as the reverse complement.
AGCAGGAGGCATTTGGAACCAATCCTGCAGTGGCCCCTTCCAGTTGGCTGTTTGGAAGTAAAACGACACACACTAACACCGCATTGTAAAAACGGCTTTCCGGCCACAGCCTTGGGCTTTTGTGTTTCGATGGAAACGCCCATCTACATTTCCTGCTTTGTTTTTTGTTAATGGCCAGGCAGTAACCTGGCAAATGCCACTAATTTTTAAATCCTGCTCATGTTAAGCTGCAGCAGTACTTTTAGAGACGAGAAATCGGCCGGCCGTGGTAGCTCACGCCTGTAATCCCAGCACTTTGGGAAGCCATGGGGGTGGATCACCTGAGGTCAGAAGTTTGAGACCAGCCAGGCCAACATGGCAAAACCCCGTCTCTACTAAAAATACAAAAATTAGCTGAGTGTGGTGGCGCACGCCTGTAATCCGAGCTACTCGGGAGGCTGAGGCAGGAGAATCACATGAACCCAGGAGACAGAGGTTGCAGTGAGCCAAGATTGCACCACTGCACTCCAGCCTGGGGAACAGAGCAAGACTCGGTCTCCAAAAAAAAAGAGAAAGAAAAATGAAATCGACGTTCAGTATTTGGAAATGAATTGTTAGTGGCTGGCAGCCTCCCGAGGGTGACAGGGACCACAGGGAACCTCTGCTTAATTTATATTGTTTCATCTTCCATCCTTCTCCCACCCTGCTTTATACCAACTTTATGTAGCAGAAAGAGAGACGGGAATTGATGCTGGTCTGGAAGGGCAGGGAACGTGATACTTTGTTCTGTATTTACTCCTGTCTTTATTTCTATATTGGGCTTGTAGCTCTTTTTTCCTTACTCTACATGAATCACTTGGATGCATCAGTTTAAAAGACATATGTTTGCGGCTCTCCCACATCTGTGTTGAATTTCATGTTTTCCGTCCTCTCTTCTGCTTTCCAAACAATCTGCCTCCCTCTCTCTTTCTCCTGCTGTTACTGATTTCACTGTGCGATGGAACCCTTTCATTCCAGGAGCTGGTGGAGGGGAAGAAGGCCAGCCACAGTCCGTTTCTGTATAAAGGCATCTTGGCACAGGGTGGCCACAGTTTCTTAGTACAGGACACGATTCCTTTTGCGATGAACGTGGCTGGTCCGCCGCAGTGGGCTGAGGCTGCTTGCAGAGCTGAGGACGCGCGGGGCTTGCCGGATTCCCAGTGAGGTGACTTTGTCACCGCTGTGGACCTGTCCAGTCCAGTGTAGAGAGAGAGCTTCACGTGCCAGGCTTTGGGCAGAACGGTCCCTTCTGACTTCTTCCTCTGATCTCTTTTTCCAGCCTGGGAATTTCTCCCATCATTGTAAATGTTTCCTTTCCTCTCCGTGTCCTAGGGCTGGGGCTCAGTGGCGACTTCCTGGCTCAGGAAAGTGGGAACGAGGGGTTTATGACCGGGCTCTCAGAAAGTTCTGCCAAGAAACAGCTTTCTGTGCAGCCAAGAAGGAAAAAAAAAAATCCCTGATGGAATAACAATCAAACAGGAATTGAAAAGGGGGCTGCACTGAGGACTCCTGGCTCCGGTGGGACAGGCTCACAGAACCGTAAGCACCTCCGTTGTGCTCACGGCTCCGCCAAGTGCTCACGTCTCCGCGGTGGGACAGGTGCAGACGGTGCCAGACCGATAGACATCTCTGCTGTTCTCACAGGCCACACTTCCTGCTCTTATTTTCATTTGCAGAGCGGACGTGGACAGGCTCACCCTGCTGACTTGTAATTTATAAGAGCATTTAAATGGCGCTGTAGGCGCTTCGTGATCACATTCCTAATCTAGAAGCTGCAGAAAGTTTCGAGGCTATTTGCCTAATGTTAAAAAATATTATTATTTGTTTTTGTTTTGTTTTTTGAGATGGCGTTTTGCTGTTGTCACCCAGGCTGGAGTGCAGTGGCGCAATCTCAGCTCACTGCAACGTCCGCCTCCTGGGTTCAATTGATTCTCCTGCCTCAGCCTCCCAAGTAGCTGGGACTGTAGACACCTGCCACCACACCTAGTTAATTTTTTTGTATTTTTAGTAGAGACAGGGTTTCACCATGTTGACTGGGATGGTCTCAATTTTCTTGACCTCATGATCCCCCTGCCTTGGCCTCCCAAAGTGCTGGGATTACAGGCGTGAGCCACCATACCCGGCCAATATATTTATGATATATTTATTTTTGAGATGGAGTCTCACTCTTTCCCCCAGGCTGGAGTGCAGTGGCGTGATCTTGGCTCACTGCAGCCTCCACCTCCTGGGTTTAAGCGATTCTCCTGCTTCAGCCTCCCAAGTAGCTGGGATTACAGGCCCCCACCACCGTGCCCGGCTAATGTTTATATTTTTAGTAGAGACGGGCTTTTGCTGTGTTTGCCACTCTCATCTCGAACTTCTGACCTCAGGTGATCCACCTGCCTCAGCCTCCCAAACTGCTGGAATGACAGGTGTGAGCCACCACGCTTGGCCTGTTTGCCTGGTTTCTTTTCTGCATAGCAGCTTACCGAGTAGCTGCTGGGAGCCGTGATGAATGCGTGAAGATGGAATGCTGACCTGCTGTGGCTCATGCTGTGGCTCACACTGTGGCTCGTGCTGTGGCTCACACTGTGGCTCGTGCTATGGCTCATGCTGTGGCTCACGCTGTGGCTCCAGGTCAGATGTGGGAGCTCACAGCCCACCCTTCATCTGCCTGAGCATCATCATCATCATCATCATCCCCATTTACTGAGTGTCTCCCACGTGTAAGGCAGTGACGATCAAAGTGGCCTCAGATTTAGGCCCTGGAGGCCTTATCTACTGAGGGAGAGGTGAGATGGTCTCTGGATGTGAGTCCGTAGGAGGAAGACACTGGGATTCTGGGAGGTGGAGTTCTCTTTCGCTCTTAGCCTGGTGGATCATCTCCTGTCTTCCCATAGCTCCTGAACTGACCTTTCTCCTGCAGCTGCTGCTCCCAAGAGTTCTGCCACATGCGGTGAGTCCACGCTGGACATGTCTGTTGGGTGCTGTGTTGGAAGTTAGTGGAAAACAGAGCTCGGGGCTCTGGAGTCCCATCCTCAGGCACCTGCACTGACCCTGTCTCCCGGGGGCAGGTCTGTTTTCAGCTGAAGAGGGCGTCTTGGCATGGATTTTTGTTTTAATTTAAAAAAACAGGCCAGGCGCAGTGGCTCATGCCTGTAATCCCAGCACTGTGGGAGGCCAAGGCACGCAGATCGCCTGAGGTCAGAAGTTTGAGACCATCCTGGCCAACATGGTGAAACCCCGTCTCTACTAAAAATCTAAAAATCAGCTGGGCGTAGTGGTGTACGCCTGTAGTCCTAGCTACTAGGGAGGCTGAGGCAGGAGAATTGCTTGAACCTGGGAGGCAGAGGTTGCAGTGAGCCGAGATCACACCACTGTACCCCAGCCTGGGTGACAGAATGATACTCTGTCTCAAAAAAAGAAAGAAAGAAAGAAACCTTGTACTTGGAAACCTACCATATTTTTGCATTTTTTGCCGAGCCCTTTCATTGGCTGTCACACGTGATTGCCTCATGGCTTGTACTGAGCCACAAAGGATGGGGGGTTGGGATTGGGGTGAGCTGGTGACATCTGCCCCCTTCCAGCTACGGAGGGCCAGGGCCGGACGGACCATAGCCTTGACCGGCATATTCTTCAGCAGATTCCCTGAAGCTACAGGGACGGCACTTTTCCCTCCACAGAGTCCTTATTCCTATGCTTCTGTTCTTCCTTTTTCTTTCTTTCTAAGCTGACGGGTTCTGGAAAGATCTGGAGTGAAAGCAGTCAGGTTTGTGTCTCTTTGTTAATGAGCGTGACATTCTGTGTGGAACCGGTGTGACAACACATCCCCCAAAGTCCGCTGCCGATCAAGGCCCCTGCGGTCACCTCGAAAGGCGCTGCTCAGAGTGGGCGCGTCTGAGCTCTTTCCTGGTGATGTCAGCAAGAGACCCAGGACACCATGAGCCGCAGAAACCCTGTCCCCCTCGAAGTGGTTGCTGCTGGGACGGGGGTGCTCCCACTCCAGATGGACGCTGGCTCCTTGTTCCCTGCCCTGTGCAAACTCCCGGCCGTGGGCTTAGATCTCTCTCTGTGGAGCATATGGGCTGTGATCAGCAGCCACAGCATGCTGTTGCAAATCACTGTGCCCAGCGGAGGCTTTCACACAAGACGGGGCTTTAGGAAATCCCTTCTGTCAGCCTGCGAGGGCCGCTGCGTGGGGACACAGCCTTTCCTCCGTCTGTGCTGTCACACAGCCTGGCAGCCACATGGCGTGTGTGCTCCCGCTAACTGCTCATCTCCTGGCTGGCGGGGCTGTTAGGGCAGGAAGTCCAATGGCACAGTCCCTGAACCCCCGGAATCGCTGTCACAAACGAGTTGGGGTTCCCTGTGCTGGGTCCTGGACTCCCCTCACTGGCGGTGGACCAGAGGATTTAAATGTTCTGCGTTCAGCACTTTTGAAAGGGTGGGAAGAAAACACGGATGCGTTTGTCTTTGTGGCTGTTACTTTTTATCTCACTAATTTGTTGTTGTTGACTGAATTCAGTCTGAAGGGGCAGCTAGCTTGCTTGCCTTTCTTTTCTTTCCTTCTCTTTTTCTCGCTCTCTTTCTCTCCTTTTTTGAGACAGAGTCTAGCTTTGTCGCTCAGGCAGGCGCCATCTCAGCTCACTGCAACCTCCGCCTCCCGGGTTCAAGCGATTCTCCTGCCTCAGCCTCCCAAGTAGCTGGGATTACAGACACGAGCCACCACACCTGGGTAATTTTTGTATTTTTAGTAGAGACGGGATTTCTCCATGTTGGTCAGGCTGGTCTTGAACTCCTGACCTCAGGTGATCTTTTCACCTCGGCCTCCCAGAGTGCTGGGGTTGCAGGCGTGAGCCGTTGCGCCTGGCCGGAACCCTCGCTGTGTACCAAGCAGTGGTGTCAGCCCAGCACACACATCAATCCAGTTAGTTCCCATGGCAGAGTAGGAAGCAGTGTCATTATTAGCCTCGTTTTACTCATGAGGAAACTGATACTCAGAGAGGGTGTGACATGCTGGAGTTCACCCCGTGCCTTATAGCAGAGCTGGGGTCTGAACCCTGGCAGTCTGGCTCCAGAACCGCATTCTCCATCATTTTCTCTATCCCATACTGCCCTCCAGCAAACACGAGTACTGAGTGAAGATTTCACTGACCAGCGAGGACCCGACTCAACCCTGAGCTTCCGATCCTTGTAGCTTCCCCAACTGGAACGAACGCACCGGAGGGCGGGTGTGTGAGATAGTTCTGCGTGTGTTTGATGAACATACTGAGCCCTTCCCTGCAGCGCTGGTAAACTAGAAGGCAGCCAGTCCTCCTCCCGGCCCTTTTTCTGCTCGTTTATCCTGGCAGGTGGCCTGATCTGCCATATGCGGTTGCAGCCTCACATTTTTATATTGTGGCCAAATATTTGTAACTTAGAGTTTACCATTCTCACCATTTTCCGCTTCTAAATGGTAAGGTAGACAAGGTGTCTCACCACCTTCATTTCCCTGCGGCACTTCCATTCGAGTGTTATAAATCACAGCTGATCAGCTCTGTTGGTTGCAAGCTCAGCTAGACCATCTGTACATCGGTTAGAAAATTCACCTTTCGCCGGGCGCGGTGGCTCACGCCTGTAATCCCAGCACTTTGGGAAGCCGAGGCGGGTGGATCACGAGGTCAAGAGATTGAGACCATCCTGGTCAACATGGTGAAACCCCGTCTCTACTAAAACTACAAAAAAAATTAGCTGGGCATGGTGGCGCGTGCCTGTAGTCCCAGCTACTCAGGAGGCTGAGGCAGGAGAATTGCCTGAACCCAGAAGGCGGAGGTTGCGGACAGCCGAGATCGCGCCATTGCACTCCAGCCTGGGTAACAAGAGCGAAACTGCATCTCAAAAAAAAAAAAAAAAAAGAAAAGAAAATTCACCTTTCAGGCTTGGCGCGGTGGTTCACACCTGTAACCCCAGCACTTTGGGAGGCCAAGGTGGGCGGATCTCCTGAGGTCAGGCGTTCAAGACCAGCCTGGCCAACATAGTCAAACCCCGTGTCTACTAAAAATAAAAAAAATTAGCCGGGCATGCTGGTGGGCACCTGTAGTCCCGGCTACTCAGGAGGCAGAGACAGGAGATCCCTTGAAGCCAGGAGGTGGAGGTTGCAGTGAGCCGAGATTGCACCATTGCACTCCAGCCTGGGGGACAATAGTGAGACTCTGTCTCAAGAAAAAAAGAAAAAAGATGGCATGGGGGCTGGGCACAGTGGCTTGTACCGGTCACACAGCACTTTTGGAGGGGGGAGAATGGCTTGACCCAGGAGTTCAAGGTTACAGTGAGCTGAGGTCATGCTGCTGTACTCCAGGCTGAACAACAGAATAGACCCTGTCTGTACAAACAAAAGCACGGAACGGGCGGGGATAACAAAAACAATGATAGTGGGGCCGGGCGCGGTGGCTCAAGCCTGTAATCCCAGCACTTTGGGAGGCCGAGGCGGGTGGATCACAAGGTCAAGAGATCGAGACCATCCTGGTCAACACGGTGAAACCCCGTCTCTACTAAAACTACAAAAAAAAATTAGCTGGGCATGGTGGCGCGTGCCTGTAATCCCAGCTACTCAGGAGGCTGAGGCAGGAGAATTGCCTGAACCCAGCAGGCGGAGGTTGCGGTGAGCCGAGATCGCGCCATTGCACTCCAGCCTGGGTAACAAGAGCGAAACTCCGTCTCAAAAAAAAAAAAAAGAAACAAAAAAAAAACGACAGTGATAGCAGCTACGCTAGGTGTGGTGGCTCACACCTGTAATCCCAGAACTCTAGGAGGCTGAGACGGGAGGGACGCTTGAGCTTGGGAGTTCGAGACCAGCCGGGGACACGTAGTGAGACCCTGTCTCAATAAAACATCAGAAAATTAGCCAGGCATAGTGGCGTGTGACTGTAGTCCAACTACTCAGAGGCTGAGGTGGGAGGATCATGTGAGCTGGGAGGTTGAAGCTGCAGTGAGCTGAGATTGCCCCACTGCACTCCAGCCTGGGCGACAGAGCAAGACTCTGTCTCAAAATAATGACGGTAATAACAATAGTGGCAGCTAAGCCAGGTATGGGGGCTCACACCTGTAATCCCAGCATTTTGGGAGGCTCAGGTAGGAGGTGGAGGCTGCAGTGGGCCATGATTTGGCCACTGCACTCCAGCCTGGATGACAGAATGAGACCCATACTCATTACTTAGCAGAAAGCAGTTAACCCTTATGTCAGACGTAATCCTGGCCAGGCTTTGTGCGGAGGGATCTGTGTAACTCATCTGCACAACAGTTCAGTGAGGTGTAGGGTCTGTTACCTGCATTTTGCAGCTGAGGAAACCAAGAGAAGTGAGAGGCGTGACCAGGGTCACCCACTAGTAAGTGGCTGGAACAGACCAAACGAACACGCAGGCTCTAGAGCCAGGGCCTGTGCTCGGTAACCTCTAGTGCATGTTCTGCTATGACCTTGGAGGTGGCACCAGGGGGATTCCTGCTCTCAGGATAGATCTCGGGCTTTGGTCATTGTGGGTTCAGAAGGGTGTGAGCACATTTAAGGCTCTTTTTTCTTTTTTTCTTTTTTGAGACGGAGTCTCACTCACTCTGTCACCCAGGCTGGAGTGTAATGGCACAATCTTGGCTCACTGCAGCCTCCACCTCCCTGGTTCAAGGGATTCTCCTGCCTCAGCCTCCCAGATAGCTGGGACTACAGGTGCCTGCCACTATGCCCTGCTAAGTTTTGTATTTTTAGTAGAGATGGGGTTTGGCCTTGCTGGCCAGGCTGGTCTCAAACACTTGACATCAGGCGATCCACCTGCCTCGGCCTCCCAAAGTGCTGGATTGCAGGATTGAGCCACTGTGCCTGGCCAAGGGTCTGTTTTCTTTTCTTTTTTTTTTTTCTTTTTTGAGACAGTCCTGCTTTCGCACCAGGCGCCAGGCTGGAGTGCAGTGGCGCAATCTCGGCTCACTGCAATCTCTGCCTCCTGAGTTTAAGCAATTCTCCTGCCTCAGCCTCCCGAGTAGCTGGGACTACAGGCGCACACCACCACACCCAGCTAATTTTTGTATTTTTTTTTAGTAGAGACGGGGTTTCACCATGTTGGCCAGGATGGTCTCAATCTCTTGGCCTCATGATCTGCCTGCCTTGGCCTCCCAAAGTGCTGGGATTACAGGCGTGAGCCACTGCGCCCAGCCCAAGGCTCTGTTTTCAAATGCTGCTCAGGGAAAGGATGGTTTTGATTGTGGTCAGCATTTGGCTGGAGGGCAGAGGTGACATTTGCCCAAGAAGGCTCAGCTGACCTGGCCCAGGAGTTTGCTGATGAATCCTGCGTCTGCGTTGGCTTTGCCTTGATTCCACAGATTTGCAGCTGTTTCCAACAGAAGCTGTTGGAAAGAAAAGCTTAGACCCCCCCAGTCAAGTGCAAGACCCAGCCCTTAGCATGGGGGGGCAGATTCAGGCTTCTCAGAAATCACCAGGTTTCATTTCCCTGCGGCCTCTGTGGGTGCTGACTAATCCCATCCGTGTTCCAGATTCACTGGGTTTTCTCCTTCGCATTTTTGCAGTTTCCCGGTTCCCAGCTCTGTCGCTTCTGATGTTTGCTTCCTTGTTGCGTGGGTCCCTGTGAAAGCGTTTCTGGCCTGCATTCCTAGGATAGTTCCAACCGCAGCCTTGGACGCTTTACCAGAACCAACTGCCAGGCAGAGGAATGGGAACTTTCAAGTAACTAGATAGCCCATTTCGTCATCCTTTTCAACGTTTGCCAAGTTGAACTAATGTTGTCTCCTTTTTCTTTTTCCTCTCTCTTCTCCGTGGCCTTGCTTCTGAACTTGATGAGCTGATAGTGAGCAGTAGGGCTGTAGGTGCTGTGGTTTTGCTGTGATGTTCCCCACTGTGCCGCATGGCCTCTGGGTGGTTGTGGTAGGAGGCTCAGCAAGTCGAAGGATGATCAGGACGCACCCCGCGGCCGGGCGCAGCGGCTCACGCCTGTCATCCCAGCACTTTGGGAGGCAGAGATGGGAGGAATGCTTCAGCTCAGGAGTTTGACACCACCTTGGGGCGAATAGCAAGACCCTGTCTCAACAAAACATCAAAAAATTAGCTAGGCCTGGTGGTGTGCAACTATAGTCCCAGTGACTCAGGAGGCTGAGGCAGGAGAACTGCTTGATCCCGGAAGGTGGAAGTAACAGTGAGCCGAGATCACGCCACCGTGTTCTGGTCTGGGTGACAGGGCAGGACTCTGTGTCAAAACAAAATGAAACAAAAAATTAGCCGGCGTGGTGGCAGGTGCCTGTAATCCCAGCTACTCAGGAGGTTGGGCCAGGAGAGCCACTTGAACCCGGAAGGTGGAGTTTGCAGTGAGCTGAGATCGTGCCACTGTACTCCAGCCTGGGTGACTGAGCAAGACTGTACCTCATAAGAAAAAAGGGACAGAATGCCCCCTGGGTGGGAAAGTTGCCAGGGTGATCTCTAGGCAGAGTGAACACTGGACATAAAGTCATCTGCTATTTCCCAGCTGCTGCAGTGCCGGACAGCACAGCCCTGTTGAGACAGGGTCTCGCCCCATCACTCATTCTGGAGTGCAGTGACCGCATCACAGGTCACTGTAGCCTCGACCCTGGGGCTCAAGTAGGGTCCCACCTCAGCCTCTCAAGTAGCTGGGGCTGCAGGAGTGGCCAGCACACCCAGCTAATTTTTGTATTTTTTTGTGGAGCGACGGGGTTTAGCCACGTTGCCCTGGCTGGTCTGAAACTCCTTGGCTCAGGCGATCTAGCTGCCTCGGCCTCCCAAGGTGCTGGGATAACAGGTGTGAGCCACTGCACTCCGCCCGGCGCAGCCCCTGTGAAGGGCACAGGTCCCCGTTCGCCTTTTCTCTCCAGCAGCCAGCAGAATGTGAGCTCTTGCCCTCGCTCCTGCCTCCTGATTCAAAGGCTGCCGGGAACTCCTCGGCCCTTGTCCCTCCCACGGTCTTTTGTGCGAGGCTGCCTGCATTTCACACTTCAGTTCTCCAAGCCGGGAGGTGAGGAAATGAAGCAGACATTCCTTTCAGAATCAGAGGCGGTGTTGGAGTTCTGTTAGAGGCCAAAAGCAAAATCCACTGAGTCAGTCAAAAAGAGTTCTTGAGGCCTCTTTGAAAGGGACCTCCTAAAGTGCTAGAATTACAGGGCTGTGAGCCACTGCGCCCAGCCAGAGCAGCTTTCAAATACCTTCCTCCTTAGGCCAGGCACGGTGGCTCACGCCTATAATCCTAGTACTTTGGGAGGCCAAGGCGGGTGGACCACAAGGTCAGGAGACCAAGACCATCCTGGTCAACATAGTGAAACCCCATCTCTACTAAAAATACAAAAATTAGCTGGGCATGGTGGCACGCACCTGTAGTCCCAGCTACTCGGGAGGCTGAGGTGGAAGAATCACTTGAACCCAGGAGGTGGAGGGTGCAGTGAGCCAGATCACATCATTGAACTCTAGCCTGGAGACAGAGCAAGACTCTGTTTCAAAAAAAAAAAAAAAAAGGATTAAAATGATTGAATTTTCCTGGTTTAAAAAGTAATTCTTGGGGGAAAAAAATCACTGGAAAAAAGTTGGTAAACATAGCAAACCACAAAAATTGAGGTTAAAAATTACCCATGACTCACCACTTAGAAAAGCTTAGACCTTTTTTTTTTTTTTTTTTGAGACGGAGTCTCGCTCTGTCAGCTGGAGTGCAATGGCGCGATCTCGGCTCACTGCAACCTCCACCTCCGGGGTTCAAGCGATTCTCCTGCCTCAGCCTCCTGAGTAGCTGGGATTACCGGCATGCACCGCCACCCCCAGCTAATTTTTGTATTTTTAGTAGAGACGGGGTTTCACCGTGTTGGCCAGGCTGGTCTCAAACTCCTGACCTTGTGATCCGCCTGCCTTGGCCTCCCAAAGTGCTGGGATTACAAGTGTGAGCCACTGCACCCAGCCACATTTATTTATTTATTTATTTTGAGATGGTGTCACCCAGGCTGGAGTGCAGTGGTATGATCTCAGCTCCCTGGAACCTCCACCTCCTGGGTTCGAGCAATTCTCCTGCCTCAGCCTCCCGAGTAGCTGGAATTACAGGCATGCGTCACCATGCCTGGCTAATTTTTGTATTTTTAGTAGAGACGGGGTTTCTCCATGTTGGCCAGGCTGGTCTCAAACTCCTGACCTCAGGTGATCCTCCTGCCTTGGCTTCCCAAAGTGCTGGGACTATAGGCATGAGTCACCGCACCCGGCCCAGACACTGCATTTAATTATGTGGCTTTTGGGGCTTGGCGGTGAAGTTCAGGGGCACCCTGTTGCCCACCCACATGGCATTCACCCTGATGGCTGTGAGCCAACAAAGGAGGCTGGCCATACTCGTCTTCCCACCCCGGGATTGGCATTCACATTTTGTCGGTTTCATTCCTCTGAGACCCTGGACCTCTGACCGTGTGCACAGCCAGCCTCAAGGATCTGCCGAGAGACCAAAGCGTGTTTTGTGTGGCGCTGAGAGCTAGGGGTCCGGGCTGGCTCTGGGCCTGGCTTCCCTGGTGTTCTGCATGCTGAAAGGCACGTGTAACAGCGACTGTGATTGTTCAGAAGCAGGGGCCTGGTGAAGGGGTGAGGGGCAGATTGTAACTCCGTGGCCTTCTACTGGAAAACCTGTCTCTTCTCCCTTGGTGGCAAGGGGCCGTGGCAGAGTGGCTGGCTGCTGTTGCTGCTGCCAGGGTGGAAAACCTTCCCTTCCTTCCTTAAGCACATGGTGGTCTCGTCGTGTTGTGAATTTGCAGATTCCATCTTCATCTTCATGCTTTTTAGAGAGGTAGAAGGGCAGTCCCCTCCAGGATGAGTGCCGTCCTCCATCATTTCCACCTGGGAGTCCCCGCACTGTCCCAGACCACAGGGGCCAGTGGGACCATCAGTACTGTGGTAGAGTTCCCGCACTGTCCCAGACCATGGGGGCCAGTGGGACCATCAGTTCTGCCGTGGAGTCCCTGCACTGTCCCAGACCACGGGGGCCAGTGGGACCATCAGTTCTGCCGTAGAGTCCCTGCACTGTCCCAGACCACAGGGGCCAGTGGGACCATCAGTTCTGCGGTAGAGTTCCCGCACTGTCCCAGACCATGGGGACCAGTGGGACCATCAGTTCTGCCGTGGAGTCCCCGCACTGTCCCAGACC
>NW_016107756.1:1435737-1446007 GCF_001604975.1 Cebus imitator | reverse complement strand
CCCCGCACTGTCCCAGACCACGGGGGCCAGCGGCGTTGCAGTGACCGTGCCCGTTTGCCCAGCAGCCCCGTGTAGAACCGATTATTCTTTTCTGTTTGCTTTGAGGCTTGCCCGTTCATCTAGCCTCCAGGCCTAAGAGGCTCTAAAGAACTCTGCAGGGAATCTGGTTTGGACTTAACCACCTTCTTTTGCTTTTTTTCCTGCAGCTCAAACTCTGGAACAAATACCGAATTTCCAACATTCCATCGCTAATATTCCTAGATGCCACCACCGGGAAGGTCGTGTGCAGGAACGGGCTGCTGGTGATCCGGGACGACCCGGAAGGTAAGACCTCGGCATGAGCGGGTGGGCCTCCCGTGACCGCGCCTCTCCCGCGCCCCTCCCCTAATCCCTGCGTGGAGTCCTCTCCTGACCCTGCCCTTCCCTCACATCCCTCCCCTAAACCCTGCGTGGGGTTCTTACCAGACCCCGCCCCTCCCCCACGCCCCTCCCCTAATCCTGTGTGGGGTCCTCTCCTGACCCGGCCCCTCCCCACGCCCCAGTCTCTGCCCCACTGGTAGAGAGCACTTGTGAAACATACATACGTGGGTGTGCGTGGCTAGAGAGTATCGTCCTGGTGAAATTACAGTATCCTCCATGGTTAGAAGATTTTTACAGGGATAGGAATGTCCCTCCTCGGGGCTTCAGTTCACGGGACAAAAGAGATGGAATCCGCAAAAAGGAGCAAGGCTCGGAGGCCCGAGGAGGCCGTGGGAGAGTGGGAGAGGAAAGGCCGTGGGAGAGCTCAGATCCCGGCTTCTAGTGCTGCTTCCATGGCAGCAGCCCCTTCACAGCTAGAGGCAGGCCGAGTGGGGTTTTTCCTCCTTAAAATGTTACACAGCAAAGTCCCAGTGCCTGCCTCGCTCTCCCGGCTTGGTGGTGAGCGTGCCTGATGCCTGGAGCTGCCGGCCCTGCAGGCCATAGTCTCGCTGGCCGCTCGTGGAGCTGTTCCTCCAGTCCCACTCAAGGCTGTCCACGTGGCTGCTTTCCCTCCTGCACTGGAGTGAGGGCAGGGCTGTGAATCTCCTTACCTCCCTTATCCATTCAGTGAGAACATTCAAGACTGCTCACACGTTTTTCCCAGTTCAGATGTCACTAAAGACCAGGCGTGGTGATGCACGCCTGTAATCCCAGCACTTTGGGAGGCCAAAGCTCATCACCTGAGGTCAGGAGTTTGAGACCAGCCTAACTAATATGGTAAAACCCTGTCTCTACTAAAATTACAAAACAAAAGTAGCCAGGCATGATGGTGGGTGCCTGTAATCCCAGCTACTCAGGAGGCTGAGGCAGGAGAATCGCTTTAACCTCGGAGGTGGAGGTTGCAGTGAGCCGAGATTGTGCCACTGCACTCCAGCCTGAGCAACAGAGTGGGACTCCGTCTCGAGAAAAAAAAAAAAAAGCCTGGTGCAGTGGCTCACACTTGTAATCCCAGCACTTTGGGAGGCTGAGACGGGCGAATCACGAGGTCAGGAGGAGTTCAAGACCAGCCTGACCAACATGGAGAAACCCCGTTTCTACTAAAAATAGAAAAATTAGCCAGTGTGTTGGCGGACGCCTGCAGCCTCAGCTACTCAGGAGGCTGAGGTGGGAGAATCGCTTGAACCCGGGAGGCGGAGGTTGCCGTGAGCTGTGATCACGCCACTGCACTCCAGCCTGGACGACAGAGCAAGACTCTGTCTCTAAATAAATAAATAAAATAAAGTTTAAAAAGTCACCTACTTCAAAGAATTGCCCTCAGTAAAAACCAGGGCATGGTGGAGGCAAACACGAACCTTTTCCTTTGTTTGGAGACAGTATCTCTGTCTTTCCCAGGCCAAGTGCTGTGGTGTGATCACAGCTCACTGCAGCCTCGACCTCCCGGGCTCACCTGATCCTCCCACGTGACTGGGACTACAGGTGTGCACCGCCACATCAGCTGGGTTTTCATTATTTGTAGAGACAGGGTCAGCCTAAGTTTTCAGCACTAGCAATCCACCCGCCTCGGCCTCCCAAGTGCTGGGATTCTGGGGGCAGCTGGGGAGCCTGGCCTGGTGTGGACTCCTGAGCCCAACCTCCAGAGGGTGGTGGATTTTGCTTGTTTCCAGGAGGCCTGACCACCTGCATGTTCAGCCAGGCTGTGCTCTCCTTGCAGTGGTCCTTGGACCATGAGGTGAGAAGACACTGTTGAGTTGAGTAGGGGGCATGTTATTCAGTCTACCCGCCTGGAGCTTAGCTGCCGTCAGAACGTGGAGCATCTGGGCTGGGTGGGCTTTACTCTTTTCTTTTATTAGACTTAAATTCTCACTTGGTTCCCTCAGCCCCGTCGAGAGCCATCGAATCAGAATCTCAGGTTGGGGCCCAGGACCCTTGCATTTTAAAATCCCCCAGCTGGTGACTACCAAGACGGGATGGCTGGGATTGAATCCACAGTCCTGGGTATCAGGTGGACACTGGGGCAGTGTCCACACCGAGCTCGCCATCACAGTGACTGCGGAGCCTGCTTGGCTTCGCACAGACATCGCTGCGTTGCTCCTGGCTCTCCAGCCGCAGGATGTGACCTGGGCATGCAGACTTCTCAGAAGCCCCCAGAAGACAGTGACCATCCGGGTTTGGGAAGCGTTGCCTGGAGGGCAGGTGGTGGTTCTGCTTTGATTCCTGTGTCAGCTGCAGAGCCTGTGGACGTGTGAACAAATTCCCCGTGATGATGATGTCATGCCCGCTGCGCTGAGGCCTCCTGGTTCCTAGGCCATCACGGAGAGTCGTAACCACCACCGTCTGTTTTCTGTTTCAGGTCTGGAGTTCCCCTGGGGCCCTAAACCGTTCAGGGAGGTCATCGCCGGGCCCTTGCTGAGAAGTAGCGGGCAGTCCCTGGAGAGCAGCAGCCTGGAGGGCTCCCACGTGGGCGTCTACTTCTCTGCACACTGGGTGAGCGTTTGGCCCCCCTTTCTTTCGGACAGAAGGAAGCGGTGAGGTGGCCAGCAAGCCCGGCTGTGGCTGGCCTCTGGAGGTGAGATGGCCGGGCAGGAGTTTCCAGCTTCTCCTGTGCCCGAGGCCTGCTTGACAATAAGTGCTTATGATTATGAATGAAAAAAGCAGCAATAAATGACTTCTTTAGACGGGTCTATAACAATAGTCCACTTTTTTTTTTTCCTGAGACAGGGTCTCGCTCTGTCGCCCAGGCTGGAGTGCAGTGGTGCAATCTCAGCTCATTGCATCCTCCACCTCCTGGGTTCAAGTGATTCTCCTGCACCAGCCTCCCCAGTAGCTAGCATTACAGGCATGTGCGCCACACCCAGCTAATTTTGTATTTTTAGTAGAGACGGAGTTTTACCATGTTGGCCAGGCTGGTCTGGAACCCTGACCTCAAGTGATCCGCCTGCCTTGGCCTCCCAAAGTGCTGAGATTACAGGAGTGAGCCACCATGCCTGGCCCTTTTTTTTTTTTTTTTTTTTTTTTGAGACAGTGTCTTGCTGTGTCACCCAGGCTGGAGTGCAGTGGCGTAATCTCGGCTCCATGTGATGATGCACCCACGTGCATCATCTGCACCCTCCACCTCCCGGGTTCAAGTAATTCTCCAGCCTCAGCTTTTCAAGGAGCTGAGACTATAGGCACATACTGCCAAGCCCAGCTAATTTTTGCATTTTTAGTAGAGACAGGGTTTTACCATGTTGGCCAGGCTGGTCTCGAACTCCTGACCTCAAGTGATCCCCCCACCTCAGCCTCCCAGAGTGCTGGGGTTACAGACGTGGGCCGCCGCGCCTGGCCTGGATATTCCTTTTAATCCATGCAGATGAATCCATGCTGGCTGCTGCCTGCTCACACTGCACAGGGACAGTGTGGGCACTTGCGCTGGATGCTCACCTTTAAGAGAGGCATGTTTATTTTTGTCTCATCATTCACTTTCATTCATTCAAGAGACTAGGTCTTGCTCTGTTGCCCAGGCTGGCCTCACACGCTGAGGCTCGAGCCATCTTCCTGCCTCAGCCTCTGGATAGCACGTCTCACATCCACCCCTCTCGTGAATGGGATATTGCTGTCCCAATCCTGCTCGTCCTGCTCCCCTGGCCTCTGATGGTTAGTGGTGGGATGTGGAGAAGGGGCATCACAGCGGGTCTCACTGTCCTGCCTTTCAGTGTCCGCCCTGCCGAAGCCTCACCCGGGTGCTCGTGGAATCCTACCGGAAGATCAAGGAGGCCGGCCAGAACTTCGAGATCATCTTCGTTAGTGCAGACAGGTCAGTCGCATGGTGACAAGCCTCACTGGGCCCCTTCTCTGTAGGTGGCTGACATCTTTTTTTTTGGTTTTGAGATGGAGTGTCACTCTGTCATCAGGCTGGAGTGCAGTGGCATGATCTCAGCTCACTGCATCCTCCACCTCCCAGGTTCAAGCAGTTTTCCTGCCTCAGCCTCCCGAGTAGCTGGGATTACAGGCGCCCACCACCATGCCCAGCTAATTTTTTTTTTTTTTTTTTTGAGACGGAGTTTCGCTCTTGTTACCCAGGCTGGAGTGCAATGGCGCGATCTCAGCTCACCGCAACCTCCACCTCCTGGGTTCAGGCAATTCTCCTGCCTCAGTCTCCTGAGTAGCTGGGATTACAGGCACACGCCACCATGCCCAGCTAATTTTTTGTATTTTTAGTAGAGATGGGGTTTCACCATGTTGACCAGGATGGTCTCAATCTCTTGACCTCGTGATCCACCTGCCTCGGCCTCCCAAAGTGCTGGGATTACAGGTGTGAGCCACCACGCCCGGCCCCCGGCTAATTTTTGTAGTTTTTAGTAGAGACATGGTTTCGCTATGCTGGCCAGGCTGGTCTTAAACTCCTGACCTCATGATCCACCCGCCTTGGCCTCCCAAAGTGCTGATATTATAGATGTGAGCCACTGCTCCTGGCTGAGAACCTCTTCTTGTCATAAATACTGGAATACGTCCCCATTCAGGCCTGGATTGTTTGAGATTAGGACGCATCTTCTGATTTGCTCAGCTTTGTAGATTGTGGTAAAAAGACAAGGCAGGGGGAGGGTGGGAAGGAGCCGGAGACTGATGTAACCGGACACCTGTCTTGGGTGGCTGTTTTCTTAGCTCTGGCCATGCACTGTATGCGGTGCTGTTTGAATGCACACAGATAAGGAATCACAAAACAGGAAGGGCAGACATCCTGGAGTAAGTCAGGTCCCCCTCGTAAGGCCTCTCTTACCAGTGAGCTTCCTGCATCTCAAAACCCCCGCCCAGTATGGATGGAGTCGCCTGCCGCCTCTGCCACTTACGTTCCTGTTCACAGCAGGACCAAGATGCTGGCACTTGGAGGGCACTTTGCCCTTATTCCATCTGCCGTGTCCACGCCATCCAGGGCGCGCTGTCGGCCCACAGTCCTGCTCTGCCATGCCGCGGCTCCCGTCTCAGCCTGAAGCTGTGCCAGGTGCGGCTGTCAGTTTTTTTGAGACTGAGTCTCTCTCTGTCACCCAGGCTGGAGTGCAGTGGTGCAATCTCAGCTCACTGCAACCTCCACTTCCCGCGTTCAAGTGATCCTCCCACCTCAACCTCCCGAGCAGCTGGGACTATAGACACACACCACCACATCCGGCTCGGCTGATTTTTGTATTTTTAGTAGAGATGGGGTTTTGCCATTTTTCCTGACTGGTCTTGAGCTCAAGGGCTTAAGTAATCCGCCCACCTTGGCCTCCCAAAGTGATGGGATTACAGGCATGAGCCATCATGCCTGGCCACAATCATTTTTGAAAGCTTTAAGCTTCAACTTTATTGAAGCATAATTTATGTTATAAAATGCATGCATTTTAGGTTTACAGTTGAGTAATGTACGTGCCCACGTAATCACCACCATCACAGATAAGATACAGAACATTTTCGTCACCATGTAGGTTCCTTGGGTCAGTCTCTACCCATAAACCCCAGCCACAGGGAACCCCCAATCCACCTTCTGCCACTTGAGTAGGTGTGTCTTTCTGAGAGTTTTTTACCTGTAGAATCATAGGTATATGGTTCTTAAATTTGTGAACCCGTGTAAGTCGCTGTTTCATGCACAAATTAGAACTCTCAGGGTATACAGTGCCTGTGTACATCGAAGCTCCCTGGGCAAGTAAGACCTGTCTGTGCTGAGAAATGGAAAGCTGGACATGAGTTAAATTGCTGGGATGGGAGCTGTGAAGTGGCCTGGCTTCTTAGTGCGGACCTGCCTGCTGTGCCAAGGCATTTGCTTCTCGGTGGACACCAGCACACGTGGAAGAACGCACCCCCGTAGCCTGGTGTCTGAGAAGCACAGGGGTTGGAAACTCCAACGTCTGCAGAAACTCTGGGCAGAACTCAGGCAAGGTGGGAGGACTCAGCGGTGGTACAGGCGGGAGGACTCAGCAGTGGTCCAGGCCGGGAGGACTCGGCGGTGGTGCAGGCGGGAGGACTCGGCGGTGGTGCGGGCGGGAAGGACTCGGCGGTGGTGCGGGCCGGGAGGACTCGGCGGTGGTGCGGGTGGGAGGACTCGGCGGTGGTGCGGGTGGGGAGGACACGGCGGTGGTCCGGGTGGGGAGGACTCGGCGGTGGTGCAGGTGGGAGGACTCGGCAGTGGTGCGGGTGGGGAGGACACGGCGGTGGTCCAGGTGGGGAGGACTTAGCGGTGGTGCAGGCGGGAGGACTCGGCGGTGGTCCAGGTGGGGAGGACTTGGCGATGGTGCAGGCGGGAGGACTCAGCGGTGGTCCTGGTGGGGAGGACTTGGCGGTGGTGCAGGCGGGGAGGACATGGCAGTGGTCCAGGTGGGGAGGACTTTGCAGTGGTGCAGGCGGGGAGGACATGGCAGTGGTCCGGGTGGGGAGGACTTAGCGGTGGTGCAGGCGGGAGGACTTGGCGGTGGTCCGGGTGGGGAGGACTTGGCGGTGGTGCAGGCGGGGAGGACATGGCAGTGGTCCGGGTGGGGAGGACTTCGCAGTGGTGCAGGCGGGAGGACTCGGCGGTGGTCCGGGTGGGGAGGACTCGGCGGTGGTGCAGGCAGGAGGACTCGGCGGTGGTCCGGGTGGGGAGGACTTGGCGGTGGTGCAGGCAGGGAGGACATGGCAGTGGTCTGGGTGGGGAGGACTTCGCAGTGGTGCAGGCAGGGAGGACATGGCGGTGGTCCGGGTGGGGAGGACTCAGCGGTGGTGCAGGCGGGAGGACTCGGCGGTGGTCCGGGTGGGGAGGACTCGGCGGTGGTGCAGGCGGGCGGACTCGGTGGTGGTCCGGTTGGGGAGGAGTTGGCGGCGGTGCAGGCGGGAGGACATGGCAGTGGTCCGGGTGGGGAGGACTCAGTGGTGGTGCAGGTGGGAGGACTCGGCTGTGGTCCAGGTGGGGAGGACTCGGCGGTGGTGCAGGTGGGATGATCATAGAGCCCTGCCTGCCACATGTGTCTCTCTGTAGGTCGGAGGAGTCCTTCAAACAGTACTTCAGTGAGATGCCCTGGCTGGCCGTCCCCTACACCGACGAGGCCCGGCGGTCGCGCCTTAACCGGCTCTATGGAATCCAAGGTAGGTGCTCCAGCCCTGGCTCCGTGCGGCTCCTGGACACCTGCTCCACAGGCTCACCGCACCTCTGGCTTTCCTTTAAGAAGGGCATCATTATTTCCATGAATATTCGTGGTCCTCAACATCTTAGAATTGTCACGGTGTGAATTCTATGCCACTTTTTAAACATAAGAATTGTGGGGCCGGGTGTGGTGGCTTATGCCTGTAATCCTAGCATTTTGGGAGGCCAAGGCAGGCGGATCACCTGAGTCAGGAGTTCGAGAACAGCCTGGCCAACATGGTAAAACCCCATCTCTACTAAAAATAGAAAAGTCAGCCAGGTATGGTGGCACACACCTGTGATCCCAGTTGCTGGGGAGGCTGAGGCAGGAGAATTGTTTGAACCCGCCAGGCAGAGGTTGCAATGAGCCGAGATGGCACCATTGCACTCCAGCCTTGGCAACAGAGTGAGATTCTGTCTCAAAAAATAAATAAATAAAATAATAATAATAAATACTGTCTTAGTAAGACAGCTGCTTCTCACTGCTGGCATGGTGGGTTCTAATATGGTTGGGACATGGAGTACAGCCTCTCAAATGACTTCACCAAAATCTTATCCCAAAGGTTTACTGTGAAAGACTTGAGAGTGATCCTCAGTTTCATCACTCAGAGTCATTGGGCCTTAGTTTTCTCTCCTGCAAAGTGGGGATGGTAAAGCTTTGTCCATATAATTGTTGGGAGCATGTATAGGTAATGTATGCAAAGAGGCATAATAGTGTGGGCTGAATGGGTATTACCTTCTAGGTAAGAAAATTAGTTTCCTGAGAGTGTTGTAAACCAGGACTTAGAGTACTAATCATGGTGTTTTTCAGAAATTTTTTTTTGAGACAGTCTCACTCTATCGCCCAGGCTGGAGTGCAGTGGTGCAGTCTTGGCTCACTGCAACCTCTGTCGCCTGGGTTCAAGCAGTTCTTCTGCCCCAGCCTCCCGAGTAGCTGGGGTTATAGGTGCCTGCCACTGTGCCCGGCCAACTTTTATATTTTTAGTAGAGATGAGGTTTCACCATGTTGGTCAGGCCGGTCTTGAACTTCTGACCTCATGATCCACCCACCTTGGCTTTTCAAAGTGCCAGGATTACAGGTGTGATCCACTGTGCCTGGCCTATATGTGTATTTTTAAGTCAGGGTCTCACTGTGTCGTCCAGGCTGGAGTACAGTGGTGCGATCTCTGCTCACTGCAGCCCCTGCCTCCCAGGTTCAAGCCATCCTCTCACCTCAGCCTCCCAAGTAGCTGGGATTACAGGTACACACCACCATGCCCTTCTCACGTTTTGTATTTTTAGTAGAGACGGGTTTTGCTGTGTGGCCCAGGCTGGTCTTGAACTCCTGGACTCAAGTGATCCACCTGCCTCGGCCTCCCAAAGTGCTGGGATGACAGGCTTGAGCCGCTGCATCCATCCCGAAATAATGATTGTTAATAAGACAGACCGTGCTTTTATTCTTTATTGTGTGAATGCCTCCTTCCCAGCCTTCACCCAGCCAGGTTTTTTAATTAGCAAAGCACTTAACTGGGCAGTCTGAGATGCATTTTCCTTGTATCTGTTAGCTGTAGACAGATTCAGCTAATAATTGAGTTCTCGGTGCTCCTGGGGTTACATAGAGTGAAAGAAAGATAAATCCGATTTACCCACAAGTTCTGCACTTACAGGCATCTCATCAGCCTCTTTTTTTTTTTTGAAACGGAGTCTTGCACTGTTGCTTAGGTTGGAGTTCAGTGGTGCGATCTCGGCTCACTCCGAGGTTCAAACAAACCTCCACCTCCCAGGTTCAAACAATTCTCCTGTCTCAGTCTCTCAAGTAGCTGGGATTATAGGCACAGGCCGCCACACCTGGCTAATTTTTGTGTTTTTAGTAGAGATGGGGGTTTCACCGTGTTGGCCAGGCTGGTCTTGAACTCCTGACCTCAGGTGATCTGCCCGCCTCAGCCTCCCAAAGTGCTGGGATTATAGGCGTGAGCTGGCGTGCCCGGCCTCATCAGGCTCTTTGACCTTTTTCCTTCACCATTTAGAATACATACATAGGTTTGTTTGGAGCTGAAGTTTTATAAAATTAATATTTAATTTTAGATTGGTACTTCTCAATCCCAAGTGTGCATGGGAATCACCTGGCAATCTCCTGAACACGCAGATTTAGATTTGGTGGGTCTGAGTGGGAGCTGAGAGACTGCATGTCTGGCCAACCTCCAGGCCATGCCGAGGCTGAGCATTAATACACTGGCTCCATCCATTAATCCTAGGGGAGTCTGGGGGGCCCTGCCTCCTGCTAACAGAAGTTGAGGGACATGGCATTGCCTACAAGACCAGAAGGAAAGGCACCAAGTTGGTGATGTCAGGGAGATTACTGGGTGCTTCTGTCTGACCCTCTGCAGTTGGTGATGTCAGGGAGGTGGCCAGGTGCTCCTGTGTGACCCTCTGCAGTGGGTGATGTCAGGGAGGTCTCTGTGTGCTCTTGTGTGACCCTCTGCAGTGGGTGATGTCAGGGAGGTGGCCAGGTGCTCCTGTGTGACCCTCTGCAGTGGATGATGTCAAGGACGTGACCGGGTGCTCCTGTGTGACCCTCTGCAGTGGGTGATGTCAGGGAGGTGGCCGGCTGCTCCTGTGTGACCCTCTGCAGTGGGTGATGTCAGGGAGGTGGCCGGCTGCTCCTGTGTGTCCCTCTGTAGTGGGTGATGTCAGGGAGGTGGCCGGGTGCTCCTGTGTGTCCCTCTG
>NW_016107756.1:1430629-1435281 GCF_001604975.1 Cebus imitator | reverse complement strand
GTGCTCCTGTGTGTCCCTCTGCAGTGGGTGATGTCAGGGAGGTGGCAAGTGCTCCTGTGTGACCCTCTGCAGTGGGCGATGTCAGGGAGGTGGCTGGTGGTCCTATGTGTCCCTCTGCATTTGTGATGTCAGAAAGGTTGCATCATACTCCTGTCTGGCCTTCTGCAGAGAGACTTTAGGTGGCTGTGCCTGGGGGTAGGAGCCGTGCTTCTTGAGCTAAGAATCGGGATGACCATAGGCCAGTGGTCCTGAATAAATGGCTGATTTCCCAGTGTGTGTGGGTGTGGAGAGCTCTGTCTCTTAATTCATTTGTTCATTCATTACTGAGTGAATGTGTTTACTGAGGGCTGACTGCATGCCTGGACTGCATTCTGCCTGGGACTGGGGACACAATCTTGAATAAAAACAGATACATCCCTGCCCTTGTGGAGCCTGTAGATCTGGAGCGGAGACTCACCCTGATGGTACAGCTGGACGTCAGTTGAACTGCGAGTGCTTTGAATGCAAAGCCGCCCGTGCTGGAGGCTGTGGTAGTGAGATTCCGCCTCGTTGGAGAGATCAGGGAAGGCTAAGGATGCTGCACTCCAGTGGGTCTGGAAACCTACTAGGAACGGACCAAGCAGATGGTGGAGGGAAGGTTCCGGCAGAAGGAACAGCCCGGGCAAAGGCCAGGCCGACATGTTTCTTGTGGAAGGAGGCCGTGATGTCACAGAATCCACCTGGCCTGGTAACCACAGGGCTCTCTCCTTCCTCGGAGGCTCTGCCAGGGGCAGCCAAGGTCTGCCGGGTTGTCCGCGTTTTGCACTTTAAAAAAATGCATGGCTTGTGCTTTGTCCTTCTGATCCATGGGGTTCCTGTCTTCGTCCCAGAAATGACTCTGTTCCTTAAAAGCGACATGGCTGCCTGGATGTAACTGGATGGCGGGAAGGGGTTCCACATGGCCAGTGCAGATGTTCCCCGCGTCAGTTTCCAGCTGTGATTAGAGGCCGTCGGAGGGGCTGCAGGTGAGATGCTAGTCAGCTCTGTAGAGCCCAGATCTGTCCTGTTACTGGGAGCCGTGTCCCGCCTCTTCTTGTATCCACAGATCTCCCATCCTTCAGCAGTAGAGATGCTCCCACATTCTTTCGTAACCCCCGTGATGGTGTCTGACATGTGTCCTCCTCTGACTCCCCTAACAAAGCCCCTTGGTCACATTCAGGCCTCTCACCCCTCCTACTGGCCTCTGTGCGTGTGTGTGTGTACAGCTATGTGCAAAGCGTGACTGTTTGACCTGGCTTGGAACACGCCTCACAGATGACTTGGAGGCCCTCTAAAGGTTTAGGCCAAGAAGAAAGTCAGCTGTTTATATCTTGAATGAAGACACTTACAACCCTGCCCTTTGCGGAGCCTGCCGGTCTGGAGTGGAGACTCGCCCCAGTCATGCAGACGGGTGTAAGTTGTGACTGTGAGTGCTTTGAAGGCATGACCGTGGTGCCTCACCTCAAAAGCTTCCAGGCAGTAGGTTTTTGGTTTTGTTTTTGTCTTTTGTATAGTTTGAATTTCATTATGAACCACAATTTTTTGCTTTAGCCCCTAGAAAACTGCTGAATTTGCAACTACCGGCCACGTGCATGGCTCACACCTGTAATCCCAGCACTTTGGGAGGCTGAGGCGTGTGGATCACCTGAGGTCAGGAGTTCAAGACCAGCCTGGCCAATGTGGTGAAACCACATCTCTACTAAAAATACAAAAGTTAGCCAAGTGTGGTGGCTCACACCTGTAATCCCAGCTACCCCGGAGGCTGGGGCAGGAGAATCACTTGAACCTGGGAGGCGGAAGTTGCAGTGAGCTGAGATCACAGCACTGCACTCCAGCCTGCACGACAAGAGCGAAATTCCGTCTCAAAAAAAAGAATGAGCCGCTACCTTTGGCAGTTCCGCAAAGCTTAGCATCTGATGCCTGACCTTGACCTGGCCTTCATACTCTCTTCTTCCTTGTCTTTGCTTCAGGGCGATCGTTTCATCTGTATTGGATTATATCACGCATTTTTAAAGCCTCCTCAAATCCCATTTGGAATAAAGGGGTAGATTTAAACGCACAGGGTTCCATCTCTCAAGTGCCCACTCACCGTTCAGTGCTCTCGGTGCTGAGCTGCGTGGAAGTCGCCAGGAGGGGGCCCAGTGCTGGCTTTGAGCGGACAGGCAGAGATGGGCCGTGGGCGTGAAGGAGTAGTGGTGCGTGGCGATGTCTTCAGGAGCAGACAGTGCTGGTCTGAGCACGCGTCATTGTGGATGAGGGCTTGGAAGACGGAAACTCGTCCCTGAGAGTGCGGCTGCTGCCACTCTGTTGGGTGGGAGACCTCTCCGCACGGAGGGGTTTTCCTTCCCAGTGCCTCCTCATCAGGGGAGTGGCAGCTTCCTCGCTGAGGTCCGGGTTCCTTCCTGGATGTGAGGCCCATGTGTCACTGGCATGGCGGGTGGTCAGCGCTCAGGCCAGGGGGTCGCCTGAAACTACAGGGCACCCAAGGATAGCCTTTGTTTGTTTTTTGTTTCTGTTTTTTGAGACTGAGTCTCGCTCTGTCGCCCAGGCTGGAGGGCAGTGGCGCGATCTCGGCTCACTGCAACCTCTGCCTCCCAGGTTCACGCGATTCTCCTGCCTCGGCCTCCTGAGTAGCTGGGATTACAGGTACCTGCCACCACACCCAGCTAATTTTTTGTATTCAGTAGAGACAGGGTTTTACCGTGTTGGTCGAGCTGGTCTTGAGCTCCTGACCTCAGGTGATCCACCCCCTTAGGCCTCCCAAAGTGCTGGGATTACAGGCGTGAGCCACCACACCCAGCCCCAAAGGACAGCCGGTATAAGGCGTAGCCAGTTCGGGGTTGGCTCTCTGTGCCTCACGGTGCTCCGTGGCGCTTGTGAGGGCCCAATCTGTTGGGCTTCAGAAAGCAGAAGAGGGAGCTCTTCTTTGAGCCGCTCCAGCTGGCAGTAGGTAAACGCTGCAGACGGAGGAGCCATGGCCACTGTGTGTGGCCCAGACGGCCAGAAAATGGGGAGCGTAGCTGGGGCAGAAGAAAATGGAGTTTCCAGAGGCTCATTCACTTAGCGCCAGCTCTGAGGCCCTTGGCAGCATGGGGACGACAGAGCTATGTGTCCCCGACTTCACAGAGCCCTCAGGAGGATCAGAAGCGGATCTGGAGAGGCTCTGTCCTCAGGTAGGCGGCAACCAGGCAGCCGAGCCCCATGAGAAGAATGTGGGATTTGGCAGGAACTGGGCTCCGGCCGGGAGTGTCTCTGCAGCCCAGCCCTGCACCTGGGCCTTCCCAGCTCCGTGGCGCCCACACCCCTGCCTCTGCCATCTGTTCTGGTCTCCCTTCAGCTTGGAACTGGCCACTTTTCCAGCTCCCACCTCCTGCTCCTTCATCCTCTTTTCCTTTTTTGTTTGAGATGGAGTCTCGCTCTGTCACTCAGGCTAGAGTGTAATGGTGCGATCTCAGTTCACTGCAGCCTCTGCCTCCTGGGTCCAAGTGATCCTCCTGCCTCAGCCTCCTGACTAGCTGGGATTACAGGCACATGCCACCACACCTGGCTAATTTTTGTATTTTTATTAGAGATGGCCAGGCTGGTCTCAAACTCCTGACCTCAGGTGATCTGCCCGCCTCAGCCTCCCAACGTGCAGGGATTACAGGCGTGAGCCACCTCGCCTGGCTCATTTTTTTTTTCTATTTTTTTTTCTTTTTGCTTTTTTTTTTTCCCCTCAGGTGCACACCCAGCTGATTTTTAAAGTCTTTGCAGCAACAGGGTCTCACTGTGTTGAATAGTCTGGTCTCGAATTCCTGGCCTGAGTGATCCTCCTGCCTCAGCCTCCTAAGGCTCTGTCTTCATTCTTCTTGGGCCTTGCTCTGGCTTCGTCCACGTCTCCATTTCTTTCTGTGTCGCTGCTTCTCCACCTCACAACTTGCTCAGTTCTCTCTTAGCCATAAAAAACCTTATTGCCCGTTATGTGACCATTTCAATCCACTGGGGCTGTCGTAACAGAATACATTCTTAAACAACAGAAATACATTTCCGAGAGTTCCAGGGATGTCCAGGACGAAGGTGCGGGAGGCGTGGGTTTCTGGCTGCGGCTCGCTTCGGGTTTGCAGGTGGCTGCCCCTCACTGTGTCCTCACACGCCAGGGGGAGCAACCTCTGACATCTCTGCCTTTCCTTACAAGGACACCAGTCCTTAGCCAACCAGGATCCCACCTTTAGGACTTCAGGTGACACCTCCTCACAGGGCCTGTCTCCAAATATGCCCACGCTGGGCATCAGGGCTTCAGCACACAGAGTGGCAGGAAGCAGTGAAAAGACTCACCCCATCACAGTTACTGCCCGTCTCTATTGTAGACATCAAAACTCTCCAAAGAGGTTTATAAATTTAAACTTTTTGGGCTGGGCACGGTGGCTCACGCCTGTAATCCCAGCACTTTGGGAGGCCGAGGCGGTGGATCACGAGGTTAAGAGATCGAGACTATCCTGGTCAACATGGTGAAACCCCGTCTCTACTAAAAATACAAAAAAGTAGCTGGGCATGGTGGCGCGTGCCTGTAATCCCAGCTACTCAGGAGGCTGAGGCAGGAGAATTGCCTGAACCCAGGAGGCGGAGGTTGCGGTGAGCCGAGATCGCGCCATAGC
>NW_016107756.1:1415441-1429979 GCF_001604975.1 Cebus imitator | reverse complement strand
CTTTCACCCAGGTGCAATCTTGGCTCACTGCAACCTCCACCTCCTGGGTTCAAATGATCCTCCTGTCTCAGCCTCCCGAGTAGCTGGGACTACAGGAGCATGCCGCCATGTCTGGCTAATTTCTGTATTTTCAATAGAGACAGGGTTTGTCTACATTGCCCGGGCTGGTCTTGAACTCCTGACCTCAGGTGATCTGCTCACCTTGGCTCCTGAAGTGCTCGAATGACAAACCTGAGCCACTGTGCCCTGCTCACCATAGTTTCTTAAACAAAAACAAATACCGAAGTTAAATACCAAATATGCATATGCTTCTTGACACACAAAAGCGTCAGTGGCACCAGTTTGATTCATATTTCTACACAGAGTTCCAGATCTTCCTAGGTTTGAAGGATGCCCACTTATTGAGGAAGTAACTGTATCGTTGCAGTGATAGCATTTGGAAGCGTCTTCTGGATGCGTCAGATTGTGCTGAGCCCCGCGCCCAGCCTTCGGTCCCGTTTGTGGCTCCGTGTCCGTCCGCCAAGTGGGCGGCTGTTTCCTTCAGAGCCTTCCAGCTCCGTCCCTGGTTTGACTGCTGCTGTTTCTGCTTCTCTGTGGTCGTAGAAGCCGGGAGCCCTCTCCAGGCAGCACCGTCCCTTGCTGGGATTTTGCCTTTCTTGGCCTCTGAGGAGGTTTAAATGTGGCCAGGCTGGACCTAAATACCTTTGAACTTGAAGGAACTGTGCTGCTTTCATCAGCTTCATAGCATCACAAAACTCGGACGGTTAGTTTCTATTGAATTCTGAGTATTTCTGAGCTCTTGTGTGATTCTGTGGTTACAGCTTCCGCAGTCATTCAGCGGACGTGTTCTGTGTATGTGTACACATGCACACTCACATACACACAGTTACTTGCACACACTCACACATAAACTCATGTGCGCACACGCGTACACACATGGACGCTCACGCAGCCTGAGGGGAAGCACTGCCACGAGGTTACCATGCATCGTCATGATGGGTCTCACGTTTTTCCTGTGTGTAAATGAATCCGTGAATATCATACAGCATTGCTTGGTGTGTCTTTTAGGAGCCGACTTCAAATACCAACATGCCACATATCTTTTGCAACTGGCTTTTCTCACTTCATGTTATATTTTCAAGATTTATCCCTGTTGATATTTACATGGAGCTCATTTCTTTTCAGTGCTGAAAAGTCTTTTATTGTAAGACCATGCCCCACTTCGTGTATCTGCCCACTGCTGACGGGCACAGGCTGTTGCTGGAGAGTGTTGCCGTGACTGTCCCCTTGGCTGCCCCGGAATTTATCTGAGCTTCGTCACACTGCCAGCTGGGCTGCTTTCCTTAGAAAGGAAACCTTTAAGGAAAGGAATTTCCTCAACTGTTTTTTGTTTTTTTCTTTTTTGAGACAGAGTCTCCCTCTATTGTCCACGCTGCAGTGCAGTGGTGTGATCTCAGCTCACTGCAACCTCCGCCTCCCAGGTTCCAGCGATTCTTCTGCCTCAGTCTCCCAAGTAACTGGGATTACAGGCGCCTGCCACCACGCCTGGCTAATTTATTTTTAGTAGAGACAGGGTTTCACCATGTTGGCCAGGGTGGTCTCAAACTCCTGACCTCATGATCCACCTGCCTTGGCCTCCCAATGTGCTGAGATTACAGGTGTGAGCCACCGCGCCTGGCTTCTTTCCTTAACTCTCCAACCAGGGAAACGTTTCTGGGGAGTCAGGAGGACGCAGGAGCGGAGGATCCGAGGGGCAGGCCCAGGTGTTGGCTGGTTTATGTCTGTCATCCCCGCCTCACCCCCACGGCTCTTCCAATCTGATTTTCCTCTGAGTTCACGTGCTGAATCCGATGCCATTTGAGAAAACGTATCCAGACATAGCTGTCCCGCCGTCACCCACCTTCCTGCCTCAGCAGCACAACCATTGCCGCTTTTCCGAGTCTCTTTTGGTTCCTGCCCACGTGCATCTGGACTCACACAGACTTGCCACATGCACACAGCACTGTGCGCTCTGCAGCTGTCACTAAACAGGGCAGTGCAAGCATTTCCTTGCAACGGTGCTATGGTCTTCGTAATGACCGTTTCCATGATCACGTAGTATTTTGCCTGCTGGTGCATCCTCACCAGCTTTTCTGTTCCAGTACCTGCTTTTCCTTCCATTTCTCCTCCCAGCTCCTGGCAATCTTTGGGGAATTCCTCCTGGCTGCCTCAGATCATGGTGCCACCCAGATATAGAGAAGGCTGGGTCACAGCCCTGCCCACTCCTCCCAGCCTCCCAGGGTCCTGGACCCCTTCAGCTTCTTTGCCCCAGCCCCCACCTCCTTTGGAACCCCCTGTCTCCTTGGCAGTGGAAAAGTCACTAAACCATCAGACGGTCTCGGCGCACCTGGCCTAGAGATTGCTTTAAATTCGTGCACGTAGGCTCCTCCTTGGAGAATAAAAGAGTTTGGAGTTGGCTCTTGTGTGTGTTTTGCAGGAGATGGTGAAAGGGGTCTGTAGGCCCCACTTACATCGCAGAGCAGGGGTCTCGGGGCCAAGCCCTCTCCAGGAACTTAGAGTACATGTTCCAAGCCCACAAGTATAGCTTGCGATGGTGGCAGCAAGAGTGCGCCAAGTCTACCCTTGGCTGACATGACACTGTGGCTGGGACTCTCACTGAGGTCTTGGCCACATCTCTGCTTTCTGTTTCTTTCGCTAACTTCTTCCCCCCAGCACGGAGTCCTCTGTGGATCTCACTAGAGCAAGCTCCCAGTTTTCCACAGCTCTGCCTTCTCATGAGCCAAATAATCATTTAGGGATGATTAAAAACTATAAAGTCTGGGCACAGTGGCTCACACCTGTCATCCCAGCACTTTGGGAGGCCGAGGCAGGTCGATCACTTGAGCTCAGGAGTTTGAGACCAGCTTGGCCAACATGGCGAAACCTGTCTCTACCAAAAAATGCAAAAGTTAGCAGGGCATGGTGGCAGGCACCTGTAGTCCCAGCTACTCGGGAGGCTGAAGCAAGAGAATTGGTTGAATCCGGGAGGCGGAGATTGCAGTGATTTGAGATTGCGCCACTGCACTCCAGTCTGGCAACAGAGTGAGACTCTGTCTCAAAAAAAAAAAAACAAAAAAAACAAAAAACTGATTCATAATAACAGCCAATACTTACGAAATACTTACAATATCAATATACCACGCACTCTGCTAAAAAGTATTGTATACTGGCTGGGCATGGTGGCTCATGCCTGTAATCCCAGCACTTTGGGAGGCCGAGGTGGGTGGATCACCTGAGGTTGGGAGTTTGAGACAGGCCTGGACAACATGATTAAACCCTGTCTCTACTAAAAATAGAAAAAATTATCTTGCTGTGGTGGTGGGCACCTTAACCCAGCTACTCGGCAGGCTGAGGCAGGAGAATCGCTTGAACCCGGGAGGCAGAGGTTGTAGTGAGCCGAGATTGCACCTCTGCACTGCAGCCTGAGGGACACAGCGAGACTCCATCTCAAAAAAGAAAAGTACTTTACACTAATACCTTGTTTATTCCTCACAATAACCAAGTCGGATAGGAAACTGTCATTATCTCCATTAGGCAGCTGTGGAAACGAGACTTGAAAAGTGAGGCCAGATGCAGTGGCTCAGGCCTGTAACTCCAGCACTTGGAGAGGCTGAAGTGGGCGGATTGCTTGAGCCCAGGAGTTTGAAACCAGCCTGGTCAACATAGGGAAACCACATCTCTACAAAAAAATTTAAAAATTAGCTAGGCTTGGTGGCACATCCCTGTAAACCCAGCTACTCCAGAGGCTGACGTGGGAGAATCACTTGAACCTGGGAGGTGGAGGCATACAGTGATTTGAGATCTCCCCATTGCACTCCAGCCTGGGCGACAGAGAGAGTGTCCATCTCAAAAAAAAAAAGAATTGACTTGCCTGGATCTTCCTTAGAATCCCAGCTGTACTTCCCCCAGGCATCCCAGCTACCCACGCAGGGAAACAGTTCAGGCAAAGCAGCGGCATAAAGGCATGCAGTAGAAGTTTGCTGGGGAAACAGGGAGTGCATGAAGCAGGAGAAAGGGAAGCAGTGACTGTCCTCTCAGCCTTCTCCCCCAAGAGCAGAGGGAAATGGGTGTGCAGAAAGCTTCAGGTACAGGGCTTTCCTGCCCTGGTTCAGTCAGTCCCCACCCCAGGTGCTGGGAGAGCCTACCATGACCTGGTAGAAAGTGCAGCAGAAGCCAGTTCCTTTTTCTTGCTCCTGGTTCGTCTGTGGAGGGAGGAGGGATGTGCACATGTCAGGCTCTAGGCCAAGCAAGTGAGGACCAGCTGATGGGGCGGAGCCTGGCACCGCAGATACGGACGGTTCCCCTGTGCAGGTGATGGGGGGAGCCTGGCACCACAAATGCGGATGGGTCC
The DNA here is from genome assembly GCF_001604975.1 of Cebus imitator. Taxonomy (NCBI): domain Eukaryota; kingdom Metazoa; phylum Chordata; class Mammalia; order Primates; family Cebidae; genus Cebus; species Cebus imitator. Next base: position 1,425,589 of record NW_016107756.1, on the reverse strand, counting down.
CCCGTGCAGCTGATAGGGGGGAGCCTGGCACTGCAGATACTGATGGTTCCCCCATGCAGCTGATGGAGGGAGCCTGGCACCGCAGATACTGATGGTTCCCCTGTGCAGGTGCTGGAAACTAGGGGCTTCCTTGGGTCCAGGTCTGCCTGTGATGATTACCAGGTTGGTTTCTGCTTAAGCCGACAGTCACAGGGCCCCATCCCCACCGTCTCTGCACAGCTTGTCTTAGGCTCTTAGATGTGATCCCCTGGGGCATCCTGGGGAAAGCTGCCGAGTGCTCCTCAGCAGCCAGGCAGGGCTTCTGTGTCCTTGCCCTGCTGTCCTCGGCCCCACAGGCACCGACTTGAAAGAGGCTGCAGCCACAGTCATGAGAAAGGCCCCTTAGAGGGGGCTCTGGGAGGGCCCCAGCTCTGAGCGGGAAGTGGGTGGAGGAGACCCTGGCGAGCCCCCATGCTGAGCTGGAAGTGGGTGGAGGAGGCCCTGGGAGAGCCTCGGCCCTGAGCCGGAAGTGGGTGGAGGAGGCACTGGACGAGTGCCGGGCCCTGAGCCGGAAATTGGTAGAGGAGGCCCTGGGCGAGCCCCCGCCGGCCCTGAGCCGGAAGTGGGTGGAGGAGACCCTGGGAGAGCCCCCAGCGTTGAGCTGGAAGTGGGTGGAGGAAACCCTGGGCCGGAAGTGGGTAGAGGAGGTCCTGGGCGAGTCCCAGGCGCTGGGCCGGAAGTGGGTAGAGGAGGCCCTGGGCGAGTCCCAGGCTCTGGGCCGGAAGTGGGCAGAGGAGGCCCTGGGCCGGAAGTGGGCAGAGGAGGCCCTGGGCCGGAAGTGGGCAGAGGAGGCCCTGGGCCGGAAGTGGGCAGAGGAGGCCCTGGGCCGGAAGTGGGCAGAGGAGGCCCTGGGTGAGCCCCGGCGCTGGGCCGGAAGTGGGTGGAGGAGGCCCTGGGAGAGCCGCGGTGCTGAGCCGGAAGTGGGTAGAGGAGGCCCTGGGAGAGCCCCCCCAGCGCTGAGCTGGACGGGGACGGAGGCTGCTTTGCCTCCTCGGCTCCTCCTCCCTTCCCCGTCCTCCGCGGCTGCTTCTCCTCCACATACCCACTCGGCCTCCCACGCGGGGCATCCGCAGGCCTGCGCTGGGCCTCGTCACGGCAGCAGGGGCTGGGTCACCACAGTGCTCTTGATTGTGCGATTGCAGAAGCACCGCAGCTCTGAGGAGACCTTGCCACAGGGGTTTTGAGACGGGTGTGTGGTGAAGCGTAGGCGCCTTTTGCGGCCAGCTGGTCCTGTGGCAGACCCGGCCCGGTTCCCTTTGCGCTGCTGCTCGAGATCAGCCCCGGAGCCTCAGGGGTGGACGCGTCTTGGTCCCCGGCCTCCGGGAGAGAACAAGCAGCCGGGAGGACTGGGCTGGAAATGCCCGGGGCACCTGTGCAGCGGCAGACACGCGACTCCTCAGGGGCGCTGTCAGCACGGGGCATCCGGGAGCCACGGGAGAGCCGGCTGCGTGCCTGCGTGATGGGGCAGTGTGTGTGTGTGCTCGCGTGTGTGAGTGATGGGGCAGTGTGTGTGTGTGCGTGAGTGATGGGGCAGTGTGTGCGCATGCGTGTGTGTGTGATGTGGCAGTGCGTGCGTGATGTTGAGGCAGTGTGTGTGCATGCGTGTGTGTGTGATTGGGCAGTGCGCGCGTGATGTTGGGGCAGTGCGCGCGTGATGTTGGGGCAGTGTGTGTGCGTGTGTGTGTAATGGGGCAGTGCGTGCATCATGTTGGGGCAGTGTGTGTGCATGCGTGTGTGTGATGGGGCAGTGTGTGCATGATGTTGGGGCACCGCATGTGTGTGTTATGGGGCAGTGCATGCGTGATGTTGCAGCAGTGTGTGCGTGTGTGTGTGTGATGGGGCAGTGCGTGCGTGATGTTGCGGCAGTGTGTGCATGCATGTGTCTGATGGGGTAGTGCGTGCGTGATGGGGCAGTGTGTGTGTGCGTGTGAGTGGTGGAGCAATGTGTGTGCATGTGTGTGTGATGGGGCAATGTGTGCATGCGTGTGTGTGATGGGGCAGTGCGTGTGTGATGGGGCACTGTGTGCATGTGTGTGATGGGGCAGTGCGTGTGTGCATGCGTGTGTGATGCAGTGCGTGTGTGATGGGGTAGTGTGTGTGTGCATGCGTGTGTGTGTGATGGGGCAGTGCGTGCATGATGGGGCAGTGTGTGTGTGCATGCCTGTGTGTGTGATGGAGCAGTGTGTGTGTGATGTTGGGGCAGTGTGTGCATGCATGCGTGACGGGGCAGTGTATGTGTATGTGTGTGAGGAGGAAGTGCATGTGTGATGTTGGGGCAGTGTGCATGTGTGCGTGTGAGGGGGCAGAGTGTGAGTGATGGGGCGGTGTGTATGTATGTGTTTGTGTGTATGATGGGGCTGTGTGTGTGTGTGTGTGTGTGTGTGTGGTCTGGCAGTGAGTGTATCTGAAAAGCCCTGGGGAGAGCCAGCTGTGTGTGTGTGTGTGTATGTGTGTTGTCTGGCAGTGAGTGTATCTGAAAAGCCCTGGGAAGAGCCAGCTGTGTGTGTGTGTGTGTGTGTGTGTGTGTGTCTGTGTGTGCGCGTGCGCACGTGTGTGTGTGTGTTGTCCGGCACTGAGCGTTTCTGAAAAGCCCCGGGAGAGCCAGCTGCGTGTGCGTGTGTGCGTATGTGATGTCGGAGCAGTGACCATCCTTGAGGACCCGCCCCCGACACAGCCGCCTTCGTCTCCAAGGTATGAACGTGATGGACACATTGACGACTCTCGAAGGCAGCCCTGCCACGTGCCCGCTGTGACAGTTGCTGCAGTGGGGTATGAAACACCAGGGCCATACTTCTGGTACCTCAGCACCCCCCACGGAGGAAGATGTCAGTGGAGCAAATTGGTGATCGAATACCTTGGAATCTAAATACTGAATTGCTCTGGCATTCACGTAAAATTCAGACTCAGGCAGCCTGAGAGGAGAGGCGTCTGGAACGTGCTGGGGGCTGGGTGGGGAGCAGCTGCCAGCGGAGAGACAGAGGTGCCTGAAGGCTGGGGCTGAGGCTGCCCCTGTGGGCTGTGGCTGGGGGTGTCATCCTGCTGGAGGAGAAGCTATGGGGAGTAGGGTAGAAAGAGCAGGGAGGCGGAAAAGCCACGTGCAGCTGTGACCACAGGGTTTTCTCTGAATTTTCATTGAAGGCTTTTTGGTTGGGGTTACGTGTGGTTTGCAGGCAAGCTTACTGTGACTCTTCTTCCCCAGCCCTGGGGAGGGGAGCGAGGAGAGCTGGGGTGCACATGGCGGGGGCTGCAGTCAGCCGGCCACCTCCTCGGAGTCTCCTATGCAGCAGCCTTGGTCTCTTCCCTGCACTGGCCCTGCATTCACCATGGCCGGCCAAGGACTCCTCTCCTTGGTGACTTTGTGCTCCTGTGTGGCCCTAGCAGGTCCACTGCATGGTCGCTGCTCCACCTCTGTTCCGGCTTTGAGCCCCTGCTGCTGGGGACGGTCTCCTGTGCCTTTGGAGTCTCTGTAGGAGGCTGGCAGTGATCAATTCCTCTGATGTGACAAGACCCTGTGCTAGCTTCTTTATTATTTATTTATTTTTGAGACAGAGTCTTGCTCTGTCACCCAGGCTAGTGTGTAGTCATGTAATCTTGGCTCACTGCAATCTCCATCTCCCGGGTTCAAGCGGATTCTCCTGCATCAGCCTCCCGAGTAGCTGGCATTACAGGCATGTGCCACCACACCTGGCTAACATTTGGATTTTTAGTAGAGATGAGGTTTCACCAGCCTGGCCTGTTGAACCTGTTGACCAGGCTGGTCTCAAACTCCTGACCTCAGGTGATCTGCTCACTTCAGCCTCCCAAACTATGTAAGTTCTTTAAACGGGTGAACTCACTGATCTTTCCGTAATGAAGTAAGGTAGAAACTACAGCACCTTTATCAGGTCACAGCTGAGGCTCCTGAGGCCCTGAAAGGCGAAGGTGATGGGTGACAGGCAGACCTGAGGGAGTGCCGTGGCTGCCCCTGGCCAGACCAGGATTCTCCCCAGGCTTTGTGACTGTAGACCTGGACTCTTCATTGTGAGCCTGTCCTGGGTCTTCCTCGTACTCCATTGCTGTGGGTGGGACCCTGGGCTGGACCTGCCCCTTCTGCCAGGCAGGGCCTGCCTCCCCCAGGCCAGCAGCCTCACACCCTCTCTCCCTTGAAGGCATCCCCACAGACCTGCTCCTCCTTCCAGGCAGGGCCGGCCTCACTGAGGCCAGCGGCCACACACCCTCTCTCCCTTGCAGGCATCCCCACGCTCATCGTGCTGGATCCACAGGGCGAGGTGATCACGCGGCAGGGGCGGGTGGAGGTGCTGAACGACGAGGACTGCCGCGAGTTCCCCTGGCACCCCAAGCCCGTGCTGGAGCTCTCCGACTCCAACGCTGCCCAGCTCAACGAGGGTCCCTGCCTCGTCCTCTTTGTAGGTATGAAGCTCCCAGGGTATGGGGACCTGGGCGAGGGGCGGGGGGTGGGGCAGGAGGGGCATTGCTTGGGAGGAGCCTGTCCCTGCAGCTTGTCTCTGTCAGGAGCAGTGCGGCTGGGCCTTTGTCTCTCCGGGAGCCTTGCTTTTGACCCCAATGATTTATTCATGGCGGCCTCTGTGGGAGCTGCAGGTGCGCTTGCCCTCCTAGCTGCTCCCCAGCTGCCAGCTGGGCAGAACAGGTCAGGTCTAGAGGATGCCCTCGGGGGCCCATGCACAGACCCATTGTTGGAAAGAGGCCGGCTGCACACACAGCAGCTGCAGGGGGCTGGACCCCTCTGGCTGAGGCTCCCTATGGCTGTGGCTGCTGATCCTCTGTGCTCTGATGAGCCGCTCCCTCCCGGCTCCTCCTTCCTCTATGGCACCTCCCAGTCTCCCATCTCACCCATTGTGTGCTTAGCGGTTAATGGCCTAGCCTGGCCAGGAGGGCACAGCAGTGTGCACGCCAGGCTCCCAGTAGTGTGGTTGGATGACCCTTGTTCCTTTTGCAAGACCTGGCCTCTGCCTTGGACTTCTCCCTCCAGCAACACAAAATTACCGTACGAGGCCGGGTGTGGTGCCTCACGCCTGTAATCCCAGCACTTTGGGAGGCCAAGGCAGGAGGATCACCTGAGGTCAGGGGTTCAAGACCAGCCTGGCCAACATGGTGAAACCCCGTCTCTACTAAAGATAGAAAAAAATTAGTCAAGTGTAGTGGTGGGTGCTTATAATCCCAGTTACTCCGGAGGCAGGAGAATCACTTGAACCTGGGAGGCGGAGGCTGCAGTGAGCCGAGATCTCGCCATTGCACTCCAGCCTGGGCAACAGAGCGAGACTCCGTCTAAAACAAAACAACAGCCTCTGAGAAGGCCAGAGCCCTCACCGCGTCACTACCAGTTTTTTCCACCATTTTCACTGGGAAGCCGGAAGTCTGAGGTCTTGGCTTCTCATTCTGTAACTGAGAGAAACGGTAGCAGGGCCTCAGGTCCTGGCTTGAGGATGCTCAGCTTCTCTGGGCGTTTGTGAGGAATCCAGGGGAAAGGACTGGGCGTCAGGGGCAGTAGCACTGTTCACTGGGGTGGGTTCCTCGGGTGAGCCCGGTGCAGGAGAGCGCTGTGTGCGAGCTTCTCTGCTGTGATGCGGGGAGGGTGCTGTGAGCTTCGCTGCTGGGACGTACGCGCTGTGTGCGAGCTTTGCTTCTGGGATGCGGGGAGGGCGCTGTGTGCGAGCTTTGCTGCTGGGACGTATGCGCTGTGTGAGAGCTTTGTGGCTAGGACTTGTGCAGACGCATCTGCACCTGCCAGAAGCAGGATTGGTGTCAGAGGGGAGGCCCATCTCCATTCTGGGGCTGCCCACATGGGCGTTGTTGCAGCTTAGGCCCACTCGGTGGGCGCTGCTCTATTTGACAAGCCAGCGTTTCTTCCCGTCTTTTTTTCCCCTGACTCCCATCATAGATTCTGAGGATGATGGAGAGTCCGAGGCAGCCAAGCAGCTGATTCAGCCAATAGCGGAGAAAATCATTGCCAAGTACAAAGCCAAAGAGGAGGAGGCGCCGCTTCTGTTCTTTGTAGCTGGGGAGGTGAGTGTGGAGGGAGGTGAATGTGGAGGGAGGCTCAGCTCCCAGGGCTGGCTCCCAGGGCTGCCTGAAAGGACCCCAGGGTTGCCTGAAAGGACCCCAGGGTCAGAGTGGCCTGTGCTTCTGAGAGAGCCCACAGACAAATGTGGGAAGAAAAAGGGGTCATTCACCCTGGAAAACGATTTCCTACCCTGCAGCTTCCTCCTCCCGTCCTTCTCGCCTGCTCTGCTTGGAGCCTTCCCCCCAGGGGCTGCTCCGCATCCGAGGTGCTGGGGAAGGCGCCAGGCCGCGGTGTGATCCACACCCCTCCCTTGGTGCTGGTCACAGCTAGGCCCCTGAGGCTTCACAGGATGCTGGACTAGGGCCTCCACCCAGGCTGCAGAGCGGGCCCATCTCACCATAGGGATCCGGCTGCAGCCACCACTCACCCCTGTGGTCACCCCACCAACCCTGTGAGCACTGAGGCTGGAAACAGCCGCCATTCCCTACCTTTCACACAGGCTGCCCCTTCGAGGGCTCCAGTGGGGCTGGACCCAGGCAGGAAGTGTTTCACAGGGTGAGAAAGTGGGTCTGCCCACAGGTGCCCCTTTATCCAGGGCCTGAGACCCTAACCCTGCACCCTGCAGACAGGGCTTCTCTGCAACTCAGCCAGCTCAGCACAGGTGCCTGAGCTTCTGCAGCCTGGGAGCCTCCTCCACGCATGCTTCGCTGCCTCCCACCCCACCCCGACCCACCCCACCCTACCAGCCAACAGACACTGGCTGCCCCTGCCCCCTCCCCTCCATCCACCCATCTGTACCTCCAGTTGGTCAGAGCCCTGGGCTAATTTCACACTGTGTTTGGGTCCCAGAAGAGGCTGAGGAGACACCAGACACCCGGAGCCACCCATTTATCCCCTCCACAGTAGCCAGCCTTGCCCCGCCCTGGGCCCCTCCCAGGCGGCTCCAGTCACCTACTCAGCCATGCTCACTTGGGCTGGAGGGGAACAGAGAGGCTCACAGGCCCTGCCTTGGGGCCACATCAGCCTCTATGCACAAAGCCCAGCCCAGGGGAGGCTGTGCCCTGTGTAGTAAACTCTAACCCTGCAGCGTGGCTCTGCACAACAGCCAGGGCTGGGTGCAGGCTGGGGCAGCCTTTAGAGGTGTGTCTGGAAGGAGCATGTGCAGGTGTTCTGTAACCCAGGCACGGAGCACATGCTTCTCCCAGGCTGTCTCTTCACTCCTGCCTTCTGGTTGGGAACAGAGTTGTCCTCCTGTTTCACAGGGGAGGAAGGCATGGTTCAGGGTGGGTGAGGGGCAGCTCCAGGGCTGTGTGCTGGGAGGAAGGTTCAGGGCAGGTGAGGGGCTGCTCCAGGGCTGTTTGCTGCTCCTGCCTGGCTGGGCTGGGAGTGCTGCAGTTCATGGACCCCTCAGTCAGCCCATGTTGGGAACCATCATCAAATCTGTTTCACAGGGGATGAGACCTGGACCTGGAGAAGGAAGTGACTTGCCAGAGTCATGGGGTAGGCAGGGAGCAGAGAGGCCAGTGGGACTCTGGGAGGCCTCAAGGGTGGCAGGAAGCCTCTGTTGTAACTGAATGAGTTAGAAGCAAAGCACCACACTCTGAGTTCCAAATTAAAAGTCATTTATTTGTCAGCGATCGAGAGATGGCTAACACTCAAAATTCTCTTGGCACTAAGGAAGGGGTTTGATTCTCCTTTCTACCTTGATGTAGGTAGGGGAGGGGGAGCCTAGCTGAAGCGGGATTGTACAGAAGCAGAAAAGCAGGTTAGATAAGGAGGTTGGTAACCAGGGGCAGGAGGTTCCCAGGATTGTTGGTTGCTAAGGGTATTTCCATGTAGTCATCAAAGGAGGGTAGCAGGGGGAACTTTCCATACACTCAATCCCCAAGGAGGGTATTCAGAGTAGCAGGTAGACTTGCCAAGCAGGGCATGGTTACAGTGATTACAGGTGCTGTGGACAGTGTGAGCCACTCTCAGTGGTTCAGGGCTGTGAGTGCAGTGGTTACAGGTGCTGTGGACAGTGTGAGCCACTCTCAGTGGTTCAGAGCTGTGAGTGCAGTGGTTACAGGAGCTGTGGACAGTGTGAGCCACTCTCAGTGGTTCAGACTGTGAGTGCAGTGGTTACAGGTGCTGTGGACAGTGTGAGCCACTCTCAGTGGTTCAGAGCTGTGAGTGCAGTGGTTACAGGTGCTGTGGACAGTGTGAGCCACTCTCAGTGGTTCAGAGCTGTGAGTGCAGTGGTTACAGGTGCTGTGGACAGTGTGAATCACTCTTCACGGTTCAGAGTTTTAAGTGCAGCCTGACCCAGTAATGCACTTGAGGGGCCGAGGCACGGAGGAAGAAGCTAAGATGGAGTCAGTCGGGTTAGCAGAAGCTAGGTTATTATACCCCGAGGACCCCACATGGCTGCCGTTCTTCCTGCGCTTCGCCTGGGCTTGTGGCCTTGGTGGCATTCCTAGTCCCATTCTGTCATGTTGAGAAGCAAGACAGCATGGAAGAGGGGTAGGCCCAGCAGGCAGGCGTCCACAGAGCCCTGCTGAGCCTAGAACTCCAGCCCTGGGCTACCAGGGTGAAGGGCACCCATTGATCCCGTCTCGATCCCATCCCGATGGCAGGCAGATGTCAGCCCTTACGAAATCTTCGTAGCATTAAAATCCGCCTCCGTGGCCGGGCACAGCAGCTCACCTTGTCATCCCAGCAGTTTGGGAGGCTGAGGCGGGCTGATCACCTGAAGTCAGGAGTTCAAGACCAGCCTGGCCAACATGGAGAAACCCCATCTCTACTAAAAATACAAGGAGTAGTTGGGCGTGGTGGCGGGTGCCTGTAATCTCAGCTACTTGGGAGGCGGAGGCAGAATTGCTTGAACCTGGGAGGTGGAGATTCAGTGAGCCGAGATTGTGCCACTGTACTCCACCTTCCTGTGGTTTGCTGCAGGGAGCCTAGAGGGAGGTAGCAGAGTTCTTGGCTTGGTCTGGGCCTCCCAGTGGGACTTAGATGGACATGTTTGTCAGGTGCCCACGCTCTTTTATTGGCCCACATGGAGGCCTGAACTGGGTAAAGAGTGAAGAGGTGCTGAGTGGCCCCGCAGGGCTGGGAAGTGCTTGCTGTCTCCAGAGTGGGGTGAGGGGCAGACCCTTGCTAACAGCCTTCCTAAGGATTTGCCTTTGAGAAAGGATTGTGCTTGTCTCAGAAACTGGTGAATTTTATGCCTCCTGCTCCCCACCATGGAAGGTCAAGAATACCCCAAGTCCTTTCTCTACAGGAGGGCTCAGGTGTTTCATTCCCTTGAGAGTATTTATATTTGCGGTGAAACAACCCCAGGGTGGGTTTCCAACTCCATTTTCTGTTACCCACCAGTGAAAGTCCACAGTGCAAAGAGTGCTCTCAGATGGCAGCTCTGGCTGGGTGCAGTGGCTCACGCCTGTAATCTCAGGACTTTCAGAGGCTGAGGTGGGTAGATCACTTGAGCCTAGGAGTTTGAGACCAGCCTGGGCAACATGGCGAAACCTCCCTCTCCAAAATGTGTAAAAACTAGCCAGGCATGGTGGTGCATGCCTGTAGTCCCGGCTACTTGGGAGGATTGCTTGAGCCCAGGAGGTGAGGCTGCAGTGAGCTATGATCGCGCCACTGCACTCCAGCCTGGGCGACAGAATGAAACTCTGTCTCCCCCCTAAAAAAGAAAACAAGGTAGCTCCCTTACAAATCCTCTCTCCTTGGATTTCTGTGTTTGCCTTTGTAAGTACATGAGGCTGTACCTGGTATTAGGGAAATTGCCCTGGACAGCTGCTGGGCATGTAGGATCAGTGCCAGCTTCCTTCTCGGAGGAGTACAGGGAGGCAGTGTAAGCCTGCATGGGCTTCAGCAGCCCTGTCTTCTGAACTGGCCGGCTCTGCGGCTCCGATCCCTCCTGAAACCACAGGGGTGGAGGTTGGAGGACACTGAGCTGTTTCTGTTTAAAAACATTCCAGAGCCGGCCGGGCGCGGAAGCTCAAGCCTGTAATCCCAGCACTTTGGGAGGCCGAGGCGGGTGGATCACGAGGTCAAGAGATCGAGACCATCCTGGTCAACATGGTGAAACCCCGTCTCT
>NW_016107756.1:1409283-1414556 GCF_001604975.1 Cebus imitator | reverse complement strand
TGGAAAGCAGAGGTTTCAGTGACCTGAGATCGCACCACTCTACTCCAGCCTGGGCGACAGAGCGAGACTCCATCTCAAAAAAAAAAAAAGGATGTGACATTTCCAAAATGCTGAGGATGTGTTAAAATGGCATTGGTGCTAATAAATATGTAAATAACTAAATGCAGATGACTTACCTAGCGGTCTGGGGGAGGGCAGATGCAAAGAGGGAATTTTACAAAACAGCCCCTTCCTCCCAGAGGCAGGGCAGGTCTCCAGTTCCCATGCTGGGCTCCCCTTTCCTCGGGAAAGCCTGTGCTTCAGGGTGAGGGAGCTGCCACGCCTGGGGAGCCGGGCCAGGGGCCTCTCCACCTCCTTTCTTTAAAGCTTCTTGGTTTTCTCTTCCTCCCGCCGACCTCAGGACGACATGACTGACTCCCTGCGAGACTACACTAACCTGCCCGAGGCTGCCCCTTTGCTCACCATCCTGGACATGTCGGCCCGGGCCAAGTACGTGATGGATGTGGAGGAGATCACCCCCGCCATCGTGGAGGCCTTTGTGAATGACTTCCTAGCAGAGAAGCTCAAGCCTGAGCCCATCTAGTGTGGCTGCGGCCTCCCGAGACATTATTTAAAACTCCGCCTTCTCCTCCTCCTCCCCTCCTTCCCTCCGCCCTTGGACCTACCCAGCGTGTCCCAAATCACACAACCCAAGTGTCCAACCTCTCTGTGGTGCCTTGTCTCTGCGTTAAACTCCTCAGTAGCACCCTGGGGTGCAGAATCCAGCAGCAGCAGAATCTGCCATGTTAGGAGGCTTCCATGTTTGGGAGCATGGGATGGCCCAGCCCGGCCACAGCAGGGATGGCATCACTCTCGCAAAGTCACTAGTGTTTGGTGAAGGCTCTGCCGGGGTCTTCTGGAACAGAGTGAGCATGGAGGGCCAGTGGCCCGGGGCTCGGGAGCTGACTGTGGCACCGGCACGCACACGCAGCCCCGGACAGCCAGAGGGGAACCGCCAGGTGACACCTGTGTGAGGGGAGCCAAGAAAGGGCCTGGGTCTTGGTGGCCTCAGCTTAGAGCTCAGGTGAGAACATCCTTTTCTGAGTGACACAGTCTTTCCAGGTCTGTGGGAAAGCAGCAGCCCATCCACGTGTTCCTGGGCAGGGCATCTCCAAATGCGGAAAGAAGCTTATGGAGTTTTTTTGGGTGAGAAAGAAGTGTAGCTAAGGTAATGGTTCATATAGTAATGGCTTGTTTTTATGGAGCTCCCACCTCGTGATGAGAGCTTCTTACTCCTTATCTTTCTTCCTTGACCTTGACCTTTCCCAAGTCTCCACCTGCTCATATAAACAGCTCCTACCATCTTGAAATTTTGTTGACAAATCCCTCTCCTTGGACATCTTCCCAGGAAACTTAGCCCAGAGTTCTTAGAGGAGCACCTCGGAACAAGCACAGGTCTCTGACTCCACCCAGCTCCGTGCCTGAGGCCACTGATCTCTGCTAAGGTACCCATGCCCACGTTCCATTACCCCATCATTCCCTTTTATTTTTTTTGAGACAGAGTCTTGCTCTCTTGCCCAGGCTGGAGTGCAATCATGCAATCTCGGCTCACTATAACCTCCGCCCCCAAGGTTCAAGCAATTATCCTGCCTCATCCTCACTTGTAGCTGGGATTACAGGCATGTACCACCATGCCCGGCTAATTTTTGCATTTTTAGTAGAGATGGTGTTTCACCCTGTTAGGCTGGTCTGGAACTCCTGACCTCAAGTCATCTACTCATCTGGGCCTCCCAAAGTGCTGGGATTATAGGTGTGAGCCACCATGCTTGGCCCCCTTTTCTTTTCTAAGCAGAACTACAAATTTGAGAAATTACCAGAAGCCTCGAATTTTCCTGAGCACCAGCAGGAGCTGTGCCCTAGGGTGGAGCGAGGGTGGAGGGCGTGGCAGCCGCCAGTGGACCTTGAGGCCCAGGTAGCTTGCTGGCCTCTTACGGGGGCTGACCTGACACAGAGAGAAACAGCAACTCTGTTCTCAGGACTGGGGATGGATGGCTTTGGCCTCAGTCAGGTGTCGGGGACTCGAAACAACTGTGGGCGTTCCCCTCGGCTCCACTCAGGACTGCCAACCAAGACTGTTTATTTGGAAAATTCAGCCCCCACCCCCGAATGAGCTGTTGACACTTGTTCCTTGCTGAATTGGATTGTTGATTTGTAGTTGAGAGGTATAAAGTTAGTTGGCAGTTAGACTTGTGATGTGATGTTGCTGGCCTGAAATGCGATCGCTCAGTAGGAAATAAAGCAGGCATCTCTGGGCCTTTTCCACCACGGGGTCTCTCCTGTCCTTGGTAGCAAAAGGCTTTTTCACTTGTGCTGTGCTCTGTCGGGTGGGTGGCGGAGGGCAGGGCGTAGAGAGCCTCCCGTCAGATACCTGAGGACTGTGTATGGGAAGTTCTGAGGCCCACATGACGTAGCTGGTCGTCCGTCGGAAGTTTCTTGGTGTCCAGCAGCATGAAGCTCACTTGGATCACAGTGCCAGACACAGATCCCTCCTGGAGCTCTGGCCACCATCTCTGCAGGTTGGACTTGGCCCTGGACAAAGGGTGAATCCTTAGGTTACATACCTCATTGTGGACATTCTTACCCATTTCCTCCCTACAGAGGCCAAAGTGCTCTGAACCCTGAGAAAGCCAGCTGGGGAAACGAGGAATCACACACGGGTCTCCTTGTGGAGAATGGGGCAAGAGTGAGAGACCCCGAAACCCAGGTCGTCACAGGGCTCGGGACTTCTCTGGGGCTCTTCCAGCATCTCCCTTAGGGGTCGAGGTGGATGGGAGTCCAAGATGAATGTGGCTGGCCTGAATGTGGGCGATGGCAGATTTCTGTCCACGCCCTGTATCATGATGGCCTTGGAAGAAAGGTAGGTTCTCTTAGCAGCTGCTTACCTTTGGGGCAGAAGGAACAGAGTCCAGCAAGGGGTTGCTGTAAGTCATTGCAGCTGGTCTCGACACCAGAATTCCCCTTAGAGAGTGGATTTGTAGGTTCCTTAAGATCCGTGGGGGAGGTGTACTCCAAAGGTTCAGGGTTATACGGTGGCTACTTTGTGGGAAATCATTCGGGAAGAATCACTTCTGAATGTTGGGGATCGATGGTGAGGGAGATGTAAAGGTCACCGTTGCAGGCAGAGTGTGTGGCGTGATAATTCCCACCGAGCAGCTCCAGAGTACCTTGAGATTCTTGTTGCTAATTGGAAGCAGGTTAAACACCAGCTGTGATGGATTCAGGGGCTCCTCCAGCCGACAGGGAACCCATGCCCTGCAGGTGGAGGCCAGGGCAGCTGTCAAAATCCACCCGAGGTCCACAGTGACTTCCAGATCCCATCTGCCCATTCTCACAGCAGAGATGAGGGTTATTTTCCTTTTCTTTCCTTTTTTTTTTTTTTTTTTTTTTTTTTTTTTTTAAGATGGAGCCTCACTCTGTTGCCCAGGCCGGAGCTGGGACTACAGGCACGTACCACCACGCCCAGATAATTTTCATATTTTTAGTAGAGTCGGGGTTTCGCCATGTTGGCCAGGCTGGTCTTGAACGCCTGACCTCAGGTCATCCACCCACCTCGGCCTCCCCAAGTGTTGGGATTATAGGCGTGAGCACTGCTCCCGGCCTGTTGTTGCTTTTTAACCTGTCTCCCAGCGTTAAAAGTCTGTTTAAGAAAAAGGGTGTGTTTTCCACATTGAATTCCTATTTGGGGAAAAAATAATAATTTAAAAAGGAAAAGCATTACTTTACATAATGATCGTCAAAAAAAAAAAAAAAAAAAGGGGAAAAGCGTATGTTTGGGACTGGCACGTCCAGCGACGAAAACCAGCTGCTTATCCCGAGCGAGTGACTTCCTGCTGTCCTTTTCGCCCCTTGGCATGTCCTTGAAGTCACTGATCAGAGCGCACAGAGCCAATTCTGTGCTGGCGCCGGCCACACTTCAGACAGTCACTTTCAGCCAGACTGTTTTTCCCTGTTGCCTAATTAAAGACACTGGAAAGCTGTTCTCCCTCCTGCTGCCTTGCTCCAGGACAGCAAACTGAATTCAGCAGCAGTGCAGCCGTAGCAGGATGGGCCCAGGAGCTGATCCGTGGGACCTAAGATGCGGTGGCGCCAGCGGGCTCAGGGCGAGAACTGCGATGCGTGGGAGGACGCATGCGTAGAAACCCTGCACACTGGGAACTGTAGGGCTGGGAGGGCGCCCTTGCCCAGCCAGGCCATACACGCCCGCTAGGGCTGGGGCGCCACTGTCACACACGCGGCGGGTGGCCATGCCCGTATGCCCAGAGGTTCCGGAGTTCCTGACTGCCTCCTGCAGCTTCTCTCTGGGGGCTCCTTTGGGAGCCAAGGACTGAGCAGGGGGCCGTGAGCTCAGAAGGATCTTTCTAGTTTGCCCCGAAGCAGCTGAATGAAAGAGGTGGGCGCCTGCCTACATCCCTCACGGCTGCTACCAAGATGGGAGCACCTGCCTTGCTTCCTCCAGGCTGCTCAAGGGAAAATAATTTGGGAAGAAATAGCTGTTGACAGCTTCACACTTAGTGCTGGGAATATAACATCAGGGTGTTGCAGGTACATCTACGAGGGCATGAAGACAGGTGAGTAGGCCGACTGTCATCTCTCACGGTGTAAGTGTGTCTCAACCCTTCATGCTTTGGAATACTTCCCAAGCCAGAGAATGTGCTGGGAGGTTTGCGTGGAACTGTTGGGTTTCTGTTAATGCATGAAAGCCTCTGTTCCCAGGTCTGTAGGCCAGTGTGCAACCCAGAGGCAGAGACAGCTTCCGGTCCGGATTCCTGGGTGCTCACAACTCACACAAGTAAGTCACCCACATGTGCTAGAACCAGGACACAGCAGGAGACAAGACCCTAGGGACCAGGGCCAAAAAATCAAATCTCTTGACCGTCAGAGGACATGGAAATCCGTCCCCAGCCAGAGAAGAGCCACTCAGCAGGCTGGCGGTCAGTTGGCGTGTCCCGCCCTTGGCCTCTCAGAGGAGCAGGCAGGGAGGCTGAGCCCAGACCTTGCTGCAGCCATCAGCTCCTCCCTCCCCGACCTTGTTCCCTTCCTGCGTTGTTTTTTTTGTTTTGAGAAGAGTTTCACTCGTCACCCAGGCTGGAGTGCCGTAGCGCGTTGCACTACTGGAGTCTCCGCTCATTGCAGCCTCCACCTCCTGGATTCAAGCAGTTGTCCTGTCTCAGCCTCCCGAGTAGCTGGACTACAGGCGCTTACTACCACGCTTGGCTAATTTTTTTTTTTTTTTT
>NW_016107756.1:1404301-1408443 GCF_001604975.1 Cebus imitator | reverse complement strand
AAAAAAAAAAAAAAAAAAAAAAAAAAAAAAAAAAAAAAAAAAAAAAAAAAAAAAAAAAAAAAAAATAGAGGAAATACAATCGTGGAATTTTTAAGGTGGCAACATGTTTCCCTAAAAAACAAAAACAGGTGGGTCTGTCAGGCCTGCTCCTGAGGGAGAGGTGGCTTCGTCAAGGGAGCCCTGGGCCCTGCAGTGCAGCTGGTGATTTTCAGTGCAAGCCCTGGAACCTTGGATGGGGTGTGCGTCTAGGGGCTGTGTGTGGTAGAACGGTGACAGTGGGGCTAAGTGTGGCCTCGTGTGGCTGGTGTGGATATCTGGGGTTACTCAGCCCCAGGACCAGCGGTGGAAGGTCCCAGGTGAACTGCGGGTCCCCAGAGAGCTGTGTCTCCTCTGGACCTTACTGACCAGGGTCCCAGCCAGGAGCCTGGGTGGGGGCAAGGGAGAGTGATTTCAGCACCCACTGTCCTGGAGCAGGAACTGAAGGGCCAGCAGGTGGGCGTCCATTGTCAGCTCCAGGCACATCTGGACGTCCGTGCTTTGCCCAGCATTACTTTTTCAGAGGCTCCAGGCATGGAGAAAAGTTGTTCTGGGTTTTCCTGCCCCTTCCCGTTTCTGTCCTCTCTCGTTCCCATGCCCTCCCATGCTCCAGGTTCTTTCTGCTGCTGAGATCGTGTGGGGCAGTCTGGATGGGTCTTCAGCCTTTGCACTCTGGAGCACCAGACGGCTTGGAAAACTCTCTGGTGGGGGTGACTCCATCCTCATTTCCTCCCTTTTCAAGGATTTAAATCTAGGAAAACGGGAAGCCCTGCCCTTCAGCACTGGGTGGTTTTGGAGGCGTAGCCTGCCCCCTCCTGGCAGACGCCACCGTGACAGCGACGCTGCCACACAAAGGCGCAGGAGCCTGGCCAGCGCCGACAGGGCCTCTCTCTCTCGGCCAAGCAATGTTTTCCCTGCCAAATGTTACTCGTTTTTATTCCTGTTTATGGGGGAAATGGTCACAGAACAAATGGTCTCAAAACTGAGGATTCAAGGTAGTGTTTTCCAGTATCACTCAGCAAGTAACAACCATCTGCTCCCCTGTATTCACTAAAGAAAGGACATCGCCTCCTGCCTGCACCCTCCCTCACCTCGTACTAAATTATACCCATGAATACATAAAGTGAACTCAAGGCACTGCACCTAAGCCATGGACTCTAAAGCAATGGGGTGTGAATTTATTTTCCCTCATACCCAGGAGGATAAAAGGGGTGTAGAATAATTGCCAGTGTTTTACATGGTTTTTCTAAACAAGGATAATATATGGTTTATTCTTTGTTATTTTGTAACAAAAATCAGTGGGAGTATAGCCAGGGAACCAATCACAGGAGACTGGTTTCAGGCTGGAAAGGTGTGAGCTTCCTTCCTGTGACTCCTGCCTGAAGTGTCTAGGGAGACTAGAGCAGATGAATTTGTGTTCTCCGCTGCCTTTCAGCCTGTCCGCATCAACTCTGCAGTGAAGCCGCGGGCTCTGCCCGGCCTTTTGTGAGCAGTGGTGCGGTGGTGTGTGGTAGGCCATGGTGTGTGTGCAGCTCTAGGGAGGCCCAGACCCCAGCGGGGCTCCGGAGCAGATGTTCAGGCTGCCCAGCCAGGGAGGATCCCTGCACACACCCTTCCCCCAAGACATCCCAAATCGAGCCCAACCTGCCCCTCGGCATGTGCATCATGCTTGGTCATTTGCTTCCCCGAGAGGAAGTTTTACTAGGAAGTGGGGAGAGCAGAAGGGGTGGGGGCAAGGATTCTCCTGGGCACAGCAGCAACACACTTGCCCTCCCTAAGTGAGCAGTCGAGGGGCTCCCAGAGTCCACAGCATCACAGGAGCCGCTGGGCAGGAGGCCATGGGGAAACGACACTCCGGTGCCGCCTCCAGCTGCAACCATGTTCTGTGTGGTCGCAAAGCAGTGCTTAAAGTCAGTTTCATCCTCCACCCACCCCGTTCCCACAGTCCCTTATAAATACAGCGATTGCCATCAGCTCTTGCCCCGACAGCCTGACTACATCCTGGCTTAGCCCCTGGTAGGTAAAGATCCAGCTTGCCCTGGTCCCCCGGAGGGGCTGAGAGAACAGCAGGGGCCTCCTGCCATGTTGTATCGTGGTCTCTAAGCATCAGGGATGAGGCGTAGGTGAGCATCGCAGTTCACCACGGGACGGACTAACAGGGAGCCAGGAAACAGTGACACTTCCTGGACAAATGCTGGGTCAGGCTGCAGACTTTGAAATTCTGCAAAGTCCTCAAAAAGGTATCTGCAGAGGTGCCAAGGCGATCTGACACGGCCCGTTGAACTAAGCTGTTTCTACAGCTATATAAATAGTGGCTGAGTGAAGACCTGAACAATCTCAAACTGACAATCTGAGCCCAGAGAAGAGCTACTGGATGCCGAGTCCCCAGTCCCCAGCACCCTGGTATCCCTTAGCCACAGCCTCCTCACAGGCCAAGCATGGCACAGGCACTGAGACACACCAACCTCACAAAGGCAACTTTTAATGTCGTCTGCTGTTTATTGTTCACTTTCCATCAACCAGTGATGAGCTGTGAGTGGCGTGGCCGAGACCTACAACTCATGCTTGACGATCACAAACACCCACCAGCTGGTGGAAGGGACTCCTCCCTGCCCAGGAAGATGCCTTAGGAACTTTCCCGCCACGAAATGGTTCTTGGTGGACAATGTTTAAAAACACAGAGCCACGTGGATCACCTATTTGTGTTGTCACCAAGGAAAAAAGATACAACCTCGAGATCAGTGACATGACGGGAGGCCTCGGGAAGAACTCTGACCTGTTCCATCCGAGGAAGTTCTTATTTTTCCTGTAACCGTATGATGGCATCACACCTTCCCCAGACATGGGCCACAGTCACCAACTGCCGGCCTCCTCACTCATGGTGTGCAGGTGCAGGGGGAGCTGGAGGCGTCCCCAAGCAGAACTCACTTCTGCGTCCTTCTCAGTGGGAACTCCTGTGCAGGTGCTCCGCCCTCACCCGCAGCTGTCTCCTCCCTTCGAAAAGCAGGATGCTCGCCGCCATGGCCGAGTTGAGGCTGTCCACGCCGGGAACGACGGGGATCAGCAGCCGCTTGCCACCAGTGCTCTCGGCCAACTGTAGGGACTCCAAGCTCACGCCGTGGGTCTCCCCACCCACCACCACGGCCGCCGGCGCCTCAGTCCAGTCCAAGTCGTAACTCTGAACCTCAACATTGGGCAGCCAATCCTGACTGGTCCCAGTTTCTACATCTTCCTCCTCCTCATACCTGTGAGACTTGAAGGCTCGCCGGTCACACAGCCAGCCATGGTCACTGGCTTTATTAGACACCTGAGCCTGGGCGTAACGGCCACAGTTGTCAGCCACGTAGACGCGGGTGTCAGGGGGCAGGTAATTGGGCACAGTTTCCCATTCCAGGTTGTTGATGATGGGCACCTGGAAATGTGCGCTCATACCCGCCCGGAGCACTTTGGGCTCCCAGGCATCCACGCAGCCTAGAAAATAAAAAGACAGGGTACAATCAAGATTTTACAGATCTTCCCAGACCAGGAGACTCTGGAGTAAGATTAATTTTGGATCAGAAGATAAAAAGACTTTCTTCTATGGTAGCCTTCTTGAGAGCTGGGACCTCTGCCTCTGACTGTGACAGCATCCAGTAAAGCGACTATCGGAGTCATTCCCGCTCGTGTTGAAAAGACTGCATCCATCCCTTCAACATCTCCGGACACACGTGTCAGACACCGCGCAGAAGATGCAAAGAGGATTAAAGTTCCAAACCCCAACCCCAAGGAACTCCCAGTATAGTGGGTGGTGGCCCTGGGATATTTAAACAGATGACTACAGTATCAGTAGGAACTGATGTAAAGGAAGCAGGAACACAGTCACAGAAAACCCATGGACAAAGTAGGGCAATGAGGAAAACGATCCAAAAGACCACGACTCTGAGCTGGCTCTTGAATGAAATGACAGTACATCTCAGAGGAAAGCGCAGGCAAAGGACAAAGCTAGGGAAGGATCCGGGAGAGTGGCAGTGCCTAAGGACTGCAAGCAAGGTGAGCCTGCCAGTCAGCGGGTGGGGTGTGTAGGCACAGGAGGTGAGCCTGCCAGTCAGCGGGTGGGGTGTGTCGGC
>NW_016107756.1:1399451-1403596 GCF_001604975.1 Cebus imitator | reverse complement strand
TGAGCCTGCCAGTCAGCGGGTGGGGTGTGGCGGGCACAGGAGGTGAGCCTGCCAGTCAGCGGGTGGGGTGTGGCGGCACAGGTGAGCCTGCCAGTCAGCGAGTGGGGTGTGGCGGCACAGGAGGTGAGCCTGCCAGTCAGCGGGTGGGGTGTGGCGGCACAGGCGGTGAGCCTGCCATCAACGGGGGGGGGGGGGGGGGGGGAAGGGGGGGGGGGGTGGCGGCACAGGAGGTGGGCAGGCCAATACAAAGGAGGCCATGTGTGGGAAGCTGGGGACTTGGACATTTTATCAGAAGTCAGTGTCATGCGGTTGAGGATCTTACACAAAGCCCTGACAATCAGCATGTTTCATGAAGCCCCACCGGGCTTGTGTTCAGCCTGCACTGGAGCAGGGGAGGCACTAGAGATTGGCCTTTCCCAGGTCCACTCCTTGCCCCGGGCAGGCTGGGGGAGCAGGCCAGGTGGACCTCACAGTGACTGCACCGCCTGCCACCATCCCCTGGCAACCTGTCCATGCACATCTCCCCTCACAAGTCATTTTAAAAGTTCATTTGTCAAAGCTCAGGACAGACTAACCAGGCAAACCAGCAAAAGGAGAATGAGACACAGGATGTAACAGCGCCTGCACCCCTACCACGGGCTTTCCTGCTCCCTGCAGGAAACCAGAGTCGGGAGCTGGGCCATATGCCAAGAGGTTGGGGAAAGGGACCCAAGATGGGCCCAGCTGTGTGAGAGGAGCAGCCGAGGCCACCCCTCTGCCTGGTGGGGCTTCTGCTGTTGTCCTCCTGTCCTGGGCACTGGGCACCGGGCACCACACCAAGTATTTCCTACTTTCTTTCCCTGTTTCTTACCCATGTAAAAACTGTACTGCTTGGATTATTTAGATTTCCAAATCTCAGAACAGCTATCAGGACACTAAATAATGGGGCAAGTCAGCGGGGTACTGATCTTGGAACCCCAGCACTCAGCTCTCACACTGGCATAGAAACGTACTCCAACAAGGCGTGACTGAGTCTCAACAATGGGTGCCACTATTAGTTTGCTCTTAATGGTGGCTTGGGTGTCTCTGATGAAGGATCCTCTCTGTGCTCTCTGCCCAAGGTGTAATAGACATTGTAGGCATGCCCCAATTGTTAGGCAAATCTGTTTAGAAGAAGCCTGTTCATCCCCATTTCTGATGGGAAGAGACGAAATGTAATGAGACTAGTCTGTGTGTACGCACATGACCCATGCCGAGGCTAAGGGAAATGAATCACAACTACAGAATCACACGCTGTTGACATGGTGCCTTTCACAGGATTCAGAATTTAAGGGTTAGGAACGTCTCGTAGACACAACAATTTGGGAACTCAAGATCATTAAATAAAGAAGCAGAAACCAAGTGTTAAAATTGGCATCTATTTCTTTTCTGTAATTGACTTGAGGTCCTTTAATAGCCTAACAGGTTTCATGATAATTTTAAAGATAATAAACACTGGCTGGATCCAGCAGCTAACACCTATCATCTCAGCACTTTGTGAGGCCGAGGCAGGAGGATCCCTTGAGCTTAGGAGTTCGAGATCAGCCTGGGCAACATGGCAACACCCTGTCTCTACAAAAAAAGGTAATTTTTTAAAAAGAGCATCAACGTTTACCGAGTCACTTGTGTGCCAGGCACAGGGGGTGTGGTGTGAAGATAATCAACACTGAATTACTTGTGTGCCAGGCACAGAAGGTGAGATGTGAAGTATCTGATGTGCATCAACTCACTTAGTCCTCACAATGACCAGTGAGATTGTTACTGCTCCCACTTCACACACGAGGACGCTGACACTGAAGGGACTCCTGCTCAGGGCCACAGCTAGCAAAGGCAGAACCAAGACAAAACCTGTGTCTGTATGCCCAGAGCCCTGGCTCACCTAACAATGGCCAACTTGGCTGGGCAGGGTGGCCCTGCCTGTAATTCCAGCACTTTGGGAGGCTGAGGCAGGAGGACTGCTCGAGCCAGAGCCAGTTCAACCCCAGCCTGGGCAACACAGTAAGACCCCCATCGCTTAAAAATAAATAAATAACCAACGAATCCACCTAGTAATACGTTTTTTGTTTTCAGACAAGGTCTTACTCTGTCACTGGAGTACAATGATGAGCACACTGCAACCTTGACATCCCAGGCTCAAGCAATCCTCCCACCTCAGCCTCCCAAGTTGCTGGGATTACAGGCACACACCACCACACCCAGTTAATTATTATTATTTTTTTTTAAGAGATGACATCTCACTATGTTGCCCAGGCGGGTCCTGAACTCCTGCGCTCAAGTGACCCTCCTCCCTTGGCTGCCAAGGGCTAGATTACAGGTGTCAGCTGCCATGCCTGGCCTTTGGTGCTCTTACCTTTGGTGAGTAACACTTTGCTGCAGCCTGCCCCAGCTGCAGATCTCAGAATTGTCCCGAGGTTCCCAGGGTCACGGAGATTGTCACAAATCAATAATAAAGGCAGTGAATGCTGAAGCTGAGCCTTTGGATATGTCATCTTAACATGATCAGGTTTGGCAAAAATCCCTGAGGAAACAAAACAGATGGTTCACTTGTGTGGTGTGGGCATGGGGAATAGTCTGACTTTTCATTTACTTATCAACCTTTATGTGGTCTTAGTTACATAAAAATACATGAATATGGGCTGGGCACGGTGGCTCACTCCTGTAATCCCATCACTTTGGGAGGCCAAGGCAGGTGGATCACATGATGTCAGGAGTTTGAGACTAGCCTGGCCAACATGGTGAAACCCCGTCTCTACTAGAAATACAAAAATTCGCCAGGCGTGGTGCTTATAGTCTCAGCTACTCAGGAGGCTGAGGCCGGAGAATTGCTTGAATTTGGGAGACAGAGGTTGCAGTGAGCCAAGATCATGCTACTGGACTCCAGCCAGGGCGACAGAGTGAGACTCCGTCTTTAAAAAAGTACTGAGGCCGGGCGTGGTGGCTCAGGCCTGTAATCCAACCACTTTGGAGGCCAAGGTGGGCGGATCACCTGAGGTCGGGAGTTCAAGACCAGCCTGGCCAGCATGGTGAAACCCCATCTTTAAAAAAAAAAAAAAAAGTACTGAAAAAAAATGAAGAAAAAAAAATCAGATTTTGTGAGAACCTGGAAAAAAAAAAAAGAAAAATTTTTTAAGAAGTACATGAATACCTTCTGATTAGCAAAATTCAAACAGCATAAAATCCTACCAGTACCACTCTCCTCCCTGTCAAGTGCTCTGCTTTGGAGCACATCCTTTTATAACGTGTTCAATACATCTACCTATATATATGCACACCTGTCCATATGTATTTCTTTACATTCGGTGTCATACTTTATTATTCTGTAATCTACTTATTTAATATAACAACATTCGAACTTACGACATCAATACATTTGGAGCTACTTTTTTCCTTTAACTGCCGTAAGGCTATTTTGTTGCGGTGCGGACAGAGTCTCACTCTGTCGCCCAGGCGGGAGCTCAATGGCGTGATCTCAGCTCACTGCAACCTCTGCCTCCCGGGTTCAAGCAATTCTCCTGCCTCAGCCTCCCAAGTATTTGGGATTATAGGCACCCACCCACCATGCTGGCTAATTTTTTTTATTTTTAATAGAGACAGGGTTTTACCATGTTGGCCAGGCTGCTCTCAAACTCCTGATCTCAGGTGATCCACCCACCTCAGCATCAATGTAACAACCCCTTTTTCAAACACATTGGCTCAGAAGCACTGTCTTAGGGACCTATGCTGCAAAATGAAGGGGCTGTAGGTGCAGTGAAGGCTGGAGGCCCGGGAGGCTGGGAGCTTTAGAATGAGCACAGCCACTTACTGGCAGCCTCTTTGTCCTCTGTCTAATACAAAGGAGTACAAATGGGGTCTGAAAATATGTGGAAAAACGAAAACCCTAAGTGGCTCCTTCGTGAAAAATTCTCTCCTTATTTAATAGTCTCTAGATTATACCCTCTGGCTCCTAAAGTTTTATGGAAAGAATTTACGGGAAAAGACAGAAACTGGAAAAAGGCTAATTACAATATTAAAATAAAAATGGCTTTAGAGTACATGAAATGTGTGTGGTAAAGATGAAGTTATTCGGCCGGGCGCGGTGGCTCAAGCCTGTAATCCCAGCACTTTGGGAGGCCGAGGCGGGTGGATCA